>NC_063047.1:10856099-11456099 GCF_018812025.1 Megalobrama amblycephala | reverse complement strand
ATCTGAAATGCCACTATAGACGAGGATCATTTTCATTTTAAAACAAAAGCACACTAGTGTAAACAGGGCCTTACTCTGTGTATATATGCTCCCTGTATTGTTCAGTTCTTTGTCCGGTCTTGACTATGTTAAGTGGATGTTTTTCCCCAATGATTCTGCTCTGTATTCTGTGGATTATTAGATTAAAGACTGTTGTGATTGAGTGTTTGTGCACTTACTTATACAGCCATTTGCATTTGCATTTTAGTTCCACGTTTAATGAGTTAGTATGATCCTCGAGAACATTGGTGCTGCTTGTGGCATGCGTTACAGGAACTAGAATGACTGAACTTAGAAGACTTTGGTATTTGGTTTTATTCTGGGTATGATAACTGGATGACAATGACTGGATTGCAACATACTTAGGTTATGTGACACCAATGAAAATTTATCATTGCATACTGCGTATTATTCCATAAAATTATTTCAGAAAAACCTTGTATTTCATTCTGAAAATAGCTGAAGTCATTTTTATATAGTTTTTTCTTGATTGACTTATACTGCGTTCTGTAGTATGCGTCTAGTATGCTTCTGTTCTCTTTCTATACAGGTGTCTAACCTCATCATGCTTCTGCCAGGTGTTATTTTAGTGTTAGGCTGGAAGCTCTGAATTCAAGCACACGGTTCAGATGAGGTGTCAGAATTCCTGCACGCAAACTGTACGAATGTATGTGTGTGAGTCTGTGCGTATGTGTGCATATGTGTGTGTGCCATCCCAAGGGATTCTGAGAGTCTTTGTTTTGACATCTCACATTAACTAGCCATTAAGGATGCTAAAAGATATTAAACCATCTGAATTAGATTATTGTTGCTGCATGGTTAAGATTCTGGCCTGCAAACTCAAAGATTACAGGTTCAATTTTAAATAAAATGACAGGATGACATCACAATTTGGCTACATCAGCTTTTTTGATGTCCTGGTTGTGGTACAATTAGTGTTTTTTCAAGTGACTTGAAAACCATCTGCTGAATGAGCTAACTAATTAAAAGTATCAGTCAGCCCATAGTCACCAATTCCTCACAATTTAATTTAGTGGTTAATCCATTGTCTGTCAAACTCATTAAACTTAAAAAAGAAAATGACTTCAGACATGGTACTCAGCAAAGATTTCCATTGTGTAAAGTCAGAATTCAGAATTCAAAGCTTTCACTGTAACCTCTGACCTCTAGAAATAAAACGTTTCTAATCTAAAGAAATGCAGAGAATGTACAGCACACAGAAATCCATTCAGGACACGATTAGAAAAGCAGCTGCAGGTCTTTGTTTCAAGCCCTTTAATGTCTTGGCTTTGTTTTTGAGTGTTTTAATTAGGTTTAACTGAGTTAAACACAAGGAAACACTGAGGTATGATTGCTCATGTGACTTACTATGGGCAGCCACAACCACAAAGGACACTGCAACTGCTCCTGGAATGGGCTATGGCCACCCTGAAGTTCACCGACCACTAAGACTCACTTTAACTCTGACTTTGAAACTAATTATATACACACTGGCACGCACACATACACAGACACACTAAATGCCTTTGGCTGACTGAACGAGTGGGGAACATTCATCTTGTGCCCATAGTGCAAGTTAAAGTTGGCATTTAAAGCATAGTGAAAGGTTCTGTTTTAAGAAGATATTTTAAATGAAGTAATAGTGATTCTTGACAGGCAAAGTGAGCATGACTTGCTGGTTATTGTTACTCCTACCTTGATAGTGATCAAATCATGCTAACATTTCCAAATTGTAAAAAAAAATCCACATTTGGACAATCATACCCTCATCTTGGATGAAATGCTTAGCTGGCGTTTGCAGAAAGAAAAAGAATAACTGACATTAAAGAAAAGAAGTTACAGGTGTTCTGAAGCAATTACAGCACTTTTATGTCATTAGATTATATAAGCCTTATTTATCACTGCTTTCAAAAACATTCATCCTTTTTAGTCTCAGCTGCCACCACAACAAAGAGGATCTTCTGTTTGCAAGACGGCTGGCTTGTTGTCTGTACAGTGTCAGTTTTGGGACTACACTCTGCGTATATATGTCTGTTCGGTTTCAAAGTTCTTTGTATTACTATTGCTGTTTTGTATAAAAGACTATGGTGTTTATACTATCTGCACACCATCGTTATCCAGAGGGACTAATAACTGAAATCTTTCCAAATCTTCGAGGCAGTTTCTCATCTTGTTTCAAATGATTGTGGAATTATACAGGGATTGTGTTTTGAGAGTTTTTTTCCACGTATCAGTTGAGGTCAGCTATTTTATCTTCTATCAGCTATTTTATATTTATCTAAAATCACTTCTGACCTCTGGGAGACAAACCCAAATCTCTCTGTCCCGTTTAGGCCTTTTTAGCATAAACTTGCTGACTAAAAGTCAGCTTTTCCAAACACTTCCAAAGCAGATTGTCAAAATTCCATTCTGTGCGTCCAACTTTTTTTTTTGTTAAGGAAATGACCTGAAATTGTGAGACAGGAGGATGCCAAAAATTGGTTCATACACTCAAACACAGTTTAGTGAGAAAACTGCTCCATGGCCTAAGGCAAAGGTATTCTTTCGAAGAGTGAAATGAGGCAGCATAAAGCTCTTTCCGCAGAGTTTGATGAGTGCGAGTGTGTTCATAAGCACATTAATGCAGGTTTATGATCTTTGATTGAGACAGGAGATGCTGCAAGGAATATTGGAACGAGCATTTAGTGCTGGCCAGGAGAACTGTACTGTCATAATGATACAGTTCCTGGACTGACGCAATAGTTATGGTGTTGCTGTAGTAACAGTATTTTTGTAGTGGACCTCAAAATGTTTATGTTATTTTTGGGGGGTTAAAGGTGGGATGAGATTTGGCCATCTGTGCTGCGCTCATACAGCCTGAAGGTCTTGTTAAAAGTCATGCTGTACTTACAATGCAGCTGGTGGCCAGAAATACTTTGTGAATTTGGTCCGAACTCACTGTGAGCTAACTCAATAAAACCTCTGCAGAATTTAACAACACAGGCACTAGATTTAGTGGAATCATTTTGGTTAAGATCTTTTTTTTCTTATGGAACAAGCAGGTTCCTCAGAGGATCTTGAGGATCTCTGTGTCATTTTATATGGTCTGTTTTGGCTAGTAGTTCAGGAGGACGTGCCACATTTATAATAGTGTTTCTGACCTCGATCTTCACACAAACCACAAAATCACTTTCTTTTCTCTTCTTCAGTTATAACAATAAGCCACTTGAGGCTATGTCACAATGATTTTACCAGATGTAATGGGTGTTTTTTGGCATGAGTCCCTGACTCAATCACTATAACTACAACCTCAACTGGCTTATTTCTTTTTACATAACTGATATGGCAGAAATATATTGTGCATTCCTAGGTTAAAACATTAAGTTAAATTATAATTATAATAATCTATATAAATGCTACAAATCAATTTAGCTATCACAACATTATGAACATTATTTAAAGGATAAAAAAAATGGACAATGAAAGACTACTTTTAACAGTGTTATTCAAGTATACGCCGAACAGGCATAACATTATGACCACTGACAGGTAAATTGAATAACACTGATTATCTCAGATAGTGAGTGGGATATATTAGGCAGCAAGTGAACATTTTGTCCTCAAAGTTGATGTGTTAGAAGCAGGAAAAATGGGCAAGCGTAAGAGTTTGAGCGAGTTTGACAAGGGCCAAATTGTGATGGCTAGACGACTGGGTCAGAGCATCTCCAAAACTGCAGCTCTTGTGGGGTGTTCCCAGTCTGCAGTGGTCAGTATCTATCAAAAGTGGTCCAAGGATCAGGAGTGAACCGGCGACAGGGTCATGGGCGGCCAAGGTATGTGGTGAGCGAAGGCTGGCCCATGTGGTCCGATCCAACAAATGAGCTACTGTAGCTCAAATTGCTCAAGAAGTTAATGATGGTTCAGATAGAAAGGTGTCAGAATACACAGTGCATCGCAGTTTGTTGCGTATGGGGCTACATAGCTGTAGACCTGTCAGAGTGCCCATGCTGACCCCTGTCCACTGCAGAAAGAGCCAACAGAATCATGAATCACGTTTTCTGAATCACGTTTTCTTTTACATCGTGTTCATGGCCGGGTGCATCGCTTACCTGGGGAACACATGGCACCAGGATGCACTATGGGAAAAAGTCAAGCCGGTGGAGGCAGTGTGATGCTTTGGGCAATGTTCTTCTGGGAAACCTTGAGTCCTGCCATCCATGTGGATGTTACTTTGACACACCTTTCATGGAAATGGTATTCCCTGGTGGCTGTGGCCTCTTTCAGCAGGATAATGCACCCAGCCACAAAGCAAAAATGGTTCAGGAATGTTTTGAGGAGCACAACAATGAGTTTGAGGTGTTGACTTGGCCTCCAAATTCCCCAGATCTCAATCCAATCGAGCATCTGTTGGATGTACTGAACAAACAAGTCAGATCCATGGAGACCCCACCTCACACCTTACAGGACTTAAAGGATCTGCTGCTTACATCTTGGTGCCAGATACCACAGCACACCTTCAGGGGTCTAGTGGAGTCCATGCCAACACAATATTGGAAGGTGGTCATAATGTGTATATTATGACCACATAAAGTGTGTGAAAAAGTGCTTGCCCCCTTCCTGATTTTTTATTTTTTTGCATGGTTTGTCACACTTTAATGTTTCAGATCATCAAACAAATTTAAATATGAATCAAAGATAACACAAGTAAACACACCATACAGTTTTTAAATGAAGGTTTTTATTATGAAGGGAAAACAAAATCCAAACCCACATGGCCCTGTGTGAAAAAGTGCTTGCCCCCCGCTGTTAAAACATAACTTAACTGTGGTTTATCACACCTGTGTTCAGTTTCTCTAGCCACACCCAGGCCTGATTACTGCCACACCTGTTCACAATCAAGAAATCACTTAAATAGGACCTGCCTGACTAAGTGAAGTAGACCAAAAGATCCTCAAAATCTACACATCATGTTGAGATCCAAAGAAATTCAGGAACAAATGAGAAAGAAAATAATTGAGATCTATCAGTCTGGAAAAGGTTATAAAGCCATTTCTAAAGCTTTGGGACTCCAGTGAACCACAGTGAGAGCCATTATCCACAAATAGCGAAAACATGGAACAGTGGTGAACCTTCCCAGGAGTGGCCGGCCGACCAAAATTACCCCAAGAGCGCAGCGACGACTCATCCAAGAGGTCACAAAAGACCCCACAACAACATCCAAAGAACTGCAGGCCTCACTTGCCTCAGTGAAAGTCAATGTTCATGACTCCACCATAAGAAAGAGACTGGACAAAAATTGCCTGCATGGCAGAGTTCCAAGACAAAAACCGCTGCTGAGCAAAAAGAACATAAAGGCTCATCTCAGTTTTGCCAGAAAACATCTTGATAATCGCCAAGACTTTTGGGAAAATACTCTGTGGACTGACGAGATAAAAGTTTAACTTTCTGGAAGGTGTGTGTCCCATTATGTCTGCTGTAAAAGTAACACAGCATTTCAGAAAAAGAACATCATACCAACAGTAAAATATGGTGGTGGTAGTGTGATGGTTTGGGGCTGTTTTGCTGCTTCAGGACCTGGAAGACTTGCTGTGATAAATGGAACCATGAATTCTGCTGTCTACCAAAAAATCCTGAAGGACAATGTCCGGCCATCTGTTCGTGACCTCAAGCTGAAGTGAACTTGGGTTCTGCAGCAGGACAATGATCCAAAATACACCAGCAAGTCCATCTCTGAATGGCTGAAGAAAAATAAAATGAAGACTTTGGAGTGGCCTAGTCAAAGTCCTGACCTCAATCCTATTGAGATGCTGTGGCATGACCTTAAAAAGGCGGTTCATGCTCGAAAACCCTCCAAAGTGGCTGAATTACAACAATACTGCAAAGACGAGTGGGCCAAAATTCCTCCACAGCGCTGTAACAGATTCATTGCAAGTTATTGCAAACGCTTGATTGCAGTTGTTGCTGCTAAGGGTGGCCCAACCAGGGTTATTAGGTTTAGGGGGCAAGCACTTTTTCGCACAATTTCCAAAATGTTGACAAGACTAAGTTTTATATAACATCTGTTTAACTTATAACATGAAAGTAAGGTTAATAATATAACTTAGATTACACATTTTTCAGTTTTACTCAAATAAGGGTGATGCAAAAATGAGTACACCCCACAACAAAAACTACTACATCAAGTACTTTATATGGCCTCCATGATTTTTGAAGCACCAAGTCTTCTAGGCATGAAATGAACAAGTTGGAGACATTTTGCAACATCTATCTTTTTCCATTCTTCAAGAATTACCTCTTTTAGAGAGGATGAGTGATGCTTAACTTGTCTCTTCAGAATTCCCCATAGCTGTTCGATTGGGTTCAGATCAGGAGCCACTGAATCACTTTCACCCTGTTCTTCTTCAGAAACCCAACAGTGGCCAGATGTGTGTTTAGGATCATTGTCATTTTGGAAAAGTGCATGACGACAAAGGGCACGGAGTGATAGAGGCATCTTCTCTTTCAGTATAGAGCAGTACATCTGTGAATTCATGATGCCATCAAAGAAATGCAGCTCCCCAACACCAGCAGCAATCATGCAGCCCCACATAAGGATACATTTTGGAAATTGTTTTTGTTCGTTGAGATACTGTTTAAAATGTTACTTTTCAAAGGGGTTGTACTCATTTACGCTGAGCACTGTATATAATAACTTATAATTAACTTATAATTACGTTTTTAATGTTGTTCACTTATCTGTTTATTGATCATAAAATGAAAAACATTATCAACTGATCAGTATCAGACAGAATTTTAATATAGGTTCATTCCTAGAATAAACAATTATTCTGCCAAGTAATAGCTATTATGCCTGTTCATAAAACTGTTCTTTAATCATAAAACTTAAATAAGATTACTATTTCTAGCATAATAGAACAACTAGATCTTTCTTCTCATTAAAATCTATATTGGTGGTACTTTCTACTTTTAGGCTTTCGTTTTTAAGGCTCTGTTCTAGCCTCTGCTCATTTATTTGTGCGCTAAGGAGCTTATTTTGTGGGGTCCTATATGTGGCAGGCATTGTTTTCCTGTGCTTGTTTTGTGAATCTCTTGTGGTGGTGTGTCCGCTGAGCTGAGAGGTTTTTAATGACTGTAGAGTGTTTGGAGTGGTTGGTGTGGGTAGCCAAGATGATCCCCTCCCTGCCTATCTCTCTCACAAACAACATTCTGTGGTTCAGACAGGCCGTTTTTCAGTAGCGGCCACTGTTGTTTCTTTTAGGAGGCAATTGGAAGGAGAGGAGGTGTCGGCTACTGAATTGCGGAAGTGAAAGGGTTCAAGGAGATTGTGTGAGACAAGTAAGGCACAAGTGAGATGACACGGGCACATGGTCAGCAGAGGTCACGAGACAAAGACATTAAAGGGGATTGTGTTTTAAGATGGGAGGGAAAAGCGGTTTTGTGTTTTTGCCTAATAAAGAAGGACAAGTGGGTCAGCCTTCTTTCTGTTTAACATCTGTTTTCTTAGTGTGGGAGGAAGTGTCAAAGAACCAAGAGGAGGTTCTGCGGTGTGGAACGTCTCATCTCAGGAGCTTGCAGTACTGCTGGTCTGTGGCCTACATGGTTACGCATGCTCCCAGGGCTTATTTTAGATCCTCCACAGACACCACATGGCTGTTTGTCTCCTGTAGAAAAGTGTTTCCATCTTGTACACTTCAAAATGTGTTTCCACACAGAGGCCAGAAGATATCAAAGCAGATGGAGGGCAGCCTCCTCTTCTAGAATCGTTTTCTAAGATATTTATAAGAGAAGACGTTTAAGTGGTTTCAAACCTGACACTGTGATTCAGGAAACCACTTTTTAGACACCATAGATTAGTTGTGCTTACTAAAGCAAGTGGACAAAGATACTTTTGACTTGGGACTGTAAGCAACCACCTAGCAACTTCCCAACTTACCATCTAAAAAAAAAAAAAAAAACAACAGAGAGAGTTCTATGAATTTCTTTGAATTTTAATGGATATTATTTGTTCTTAACAATTTGAATACTAGTTTTCTGCATAGTGTTTGCTGCCACAATTGAAATGCAGTACAATTTCAAGAATTGAATTGGAATATAATGGTGCACGACCCTGACTCTGACTCCTAGCATTCACATAGCAACGTATTAACTCCAAACAACTTAGTAACTATCTATTAACCGCATTTTCCACACCTTTTTTCTTGTCATGGAAAAGTAATTAAAACTGAATAATAAAAAAAAAAAAAAAAAAAAACAGATTTAAGAAAACATTGTTCATTGTTATTCTAACTGGAAGTTTTCATTGGAGAAAAGAGAGCTCATTTTTAGTAAGGAAAAGTATGAAAAACAAAATCAGAGCAACACAGTCATGCTCTCTGAAGAAAACAAAGCCTTTTGTTTTCTGAGTTTACAGTCTTAATTGCTTCATTGCATCATAATTTTAAATGAAGTCCACTTTGTTGAAACTGTTTGCCAGAGAGATTTGCTGTTGCTCTAGGGTTAGAGTGAAACTTTTAACCTTAAAAGTGTCCTAGAAACAATCTTAAAGCCTGTTCACAACAAGAATAAAATGAAAAAGTGAAGCAAACTGCAAAAGCAAAAATATGTACAGTATAGCAAAGAGCGAGAAAAAGGAGGTAGTGTTCTTTTCCTGTAAAAGATTAAAGGCTGTATGCAAGTGCACATCTGGATGCTTGTGACAGGCACACATTTAGAGGAGGGGTGATTAACTGACGCAGGATGAGTAAGAGTTGTTGGCCCGCTGTCTGAGAAACACTCATGTCTGCAAGCTTTGTAGTAGTCCCATTGCATTATGGTTAAACTGTGCATCCAGACTGCTGCTGTAATGGCATATACAGTGGGGACCAAAAAGTTCAGAGATTAAAAAAATATTCCGGGAGTCTTTAAACGTAAAAATAATAAGTTTATTTTTTTATCTAAGAAAACACATTGACTATCTGCTTTTGACATAATGAATACGGTTCTCGGGTACAAGTCTTTACTCCGTTTCCATCTCAACAGTTTATGTGCACTATTTACCTTTAAAGGGGTCATATAATTCTTTTAAATGTTTTCCTTTTCCTTTTCCTTTAGTATGTAATGTATGTGTTTGTGCATCAAAGTAACAAAGCTCACTGGCTTACACAAAGCGATTTATTCTATCTAACAGAGAACACTGACCTAGACCTTCCTAAAATGCCTTGATCAAATCCAGATATTAATTCCTCAAATGTGTCACAATGTGAAATATTAGCATAATGATTGTCCAAAGGCATATGCAAAGAAAGAAGTATAGGTTTCAGTGTATTTCAGTGACTTTCAGTGAAAGTTGTCGTCATTTTGCGGAGACGCTGTGTGTTTGGATGTGAAAGCAAAACCGCTTTTACTTTCAGAGCTTAATATGTAAGCAATAAGGTACAAGAGGCTGTGCTGTATCGTGAATAAGTCACGGCGGAAGGACATTGTTCACGGCATGCCTGCAGCCCCTTCATCGGTGACTTATTCACGATACAGCACTAACCTCAAGTACCTTATTGCTTTTATAAAACGGTTACCACACAATACAAATATTAAATCCAGAATTATGTATCAATGCAACTTTCATGAAGTAAACTTTTTCTAAAAGCCTTCCTTTTGCCGGAAAAAATAGTCCCTGAGTGTGAACAGCAACAGAAGTTACATTATTACGCCATTAGATGGTGGCAAAGACTGTCTTTATGAGTGTGTCAGTCAGTAGCAAAGACTTTTACATTGAAAAGACTGAATTGTTGTGAACACGGAACAAGACGCAACTGACAAATGCTTTGACTAGTGCTGTCAGTCACGGGAAAACCCCTTAACTTTTAAAAGGACAAGATAATACATCAGACATTTAAACAGATTTTTTATTATGAACATAGGACTGACCTGAAGGAATATGCTAAATCTCAATGCAGGTAATAAACTCGCTCACTCAAACTTTTTCTCACAATACTCTTCTACATAATACAGTAAGCTTCAATGAACAATATCAATTGAGAACATACAGTTTACGTTGCTAAGAGTGGTTGCTAAGGGTGTTGTGTAGTGATTCACAGAACCGTCGGGTGAAGCGGTCATAGCCGTGTTTTATCGAGCTATTAACCAATCAGAATCAAGGACTGGAACTAACTGTTTTATAATTATTTATAAAGCTGTTCCTGAGCACTACAACCCAAAAGTTTGCTTGTGCACAGCACATTTTACAGAGGACAGCTTCCTAAACCTGGAAGAGTACAATGCAGTTTTTATACAAAGACTGTTCACTACAGTGAAATGTTCTGCTCAAGTCATGCTTGCAAAGTTGATTCCGATAGATTAGATCCATTTCAGAATCCAACTCGGGCTTGAACTGATACGGTAAAACCAATGACATTATTATTAATTGTGTGTTTACAAATGCTTTAGAAGCCTTGGAAGCTTGTGATTATGGTAAGGGGTGTTACATTTCTGACACACTTGAGGTGTTTGGCCAATCACAACACACTGGGTCAGCTGGCCAATCAGAGAACTCAAGAGCTTTTCGGGAGGAGGGGCTGTGTAGAAATCAGCACGTTTCAGACAGACTGGGAATAGGGGAGCTGCAATAATGTACAGTATGTGAAAAATAGTGTTTTTTTATATTAAAGCATGGTAACCTATTCTATTACACGTAATAATAAAAATAATGAACTTAAAATAGCATCATATGACCTCTTTAAGCTAAGCATTTAAAATGTTAAAGGTTAGGACCATGAATGTATACTAGCAGCGTTTGTTGTTTGTTTTTGAGAACTGGCCTGGAAACTGTGTCTAATCTTTAAGTTACTCAATATTAACTTCTTGTTTATTGAACTGTTGTTTAAAGGTAGTATCTCCCTGGCAATCATGCTGTTTTCTGAATATCAGCATGGCTGTGATTACAGCCTTGTGATATTGCTTATGCTTATATTATTATATTACATTTTCGATTCAAATTTTTACTCATTTTATTATACTTGTGTTAAATTAGAAAAATGCTAAACTGAAGTATTTTCATTAATGCTTTCAGACTTCTCGACCCCGCTGAATATATAAACAACAAAACGAGTTGTCGTTTACTGTTTTGTTGTAGTCAGACTAGGTCTTGAGAGTGATTAAACATGAAGTGTCTGGGAGTGTGTGAAGCCAGACTGAAGTGTGTATTTGTGTGATCATGAGGGAATGTTGACTGATGAGGTGAGACGTATGCATGTAGGAGGTGAGTTCGCCCCCCTCCCCTTCATTTCCCTCCGTCACTCCCTCTCTCCGTCTGTTCTAGCTTGGCTTTGGTCTGTTCCAAGACCTCCAAGGCTACACCCAGTATTCATTATATGTTTTTGGTTCAGGTGTGTGCTGCTTATTGCATATACATCGCCCAATATTTCACCCAAAAATGAGAATTCTGTCATCATTTACTCACCCTCAAGTTGTTCCAAACCTGTATGACTTTCTGTGGAACACAACAAAAATGCTTTTTTGTCCATACAGTGAATGTCAATTGGGTCTAATTTTGTTTTGTACCCTATGTACTTTCATTGTTCTTCACAAATGTCTTTTGTGTTTTGCAGATGAAAGAAAGTCAGGGATGGGATGTTTCTTGAAGTTGTGGGTTAATGTCCATACAGCTTGAGGTTGAATATGAACATCAGCGGTCACTTTCGACCTTGAGCTATATGGGCCTTATTTTGAAGAGCTCAGAAACAATGTAGTCTGTGTGGAACAGAGAGAGAGAGAGAGAGAGAGGTCCCCACTCTATCTTAAAACACAGAGTGCTTTCTCAGCACAAGCGACTCCCTGTAGACTTGACATTCTATAGGGTGGATCTTATGAAAAGTGAGCGAGCATGACTTAAACTTCTCCATCCCACACACACTCACACTCCCATGCAGACATACACACCCACCTCACCTGCTTTCATCACTTCCACCTGGTCTCTAATGAGCTTGTGGTGCTGAGGGCAGCAGTCTTCGCTGACAGAGATGGATGGAGAATTCTTAATTTTCCTGTTATTTCTCCATTCAGCTACAGCTGTGTGTTCGGCCAGCCTCATTTCTCCTCTGTACTTTACTCAGGGTTTAATCAGGTTAAGGAGATCCTCAGTTTAGTTTGAATCCAGTTGTTCTCTAAACCTTGTTGTCTTTGTAAACTCGATTTGGACGTGGTCTTGTTTTAGATCTTCTAATGGATCTAGACTCTCAAAGCTGATTCTAGTTCAGTATTAAGGGTATTCCTTACTGAATTTACCTTGCTGTGCAATCAGTGGCACCTGACTCTTTAAACAGGAGACTGTAGCACCCATAGTGAAGTTAAAAAATATATACTTTTTTTTATACATTTTAAATGTATTTTTAAAAAAAATCAAAATTTAAATATATAGTTTTTCAGTGTGTTATTTCATATTTATTTTGTTTTCTTTACAAAGATTTGCAAATGAAACTGGAAAGTAGTTTTATATTTATCATAATTATAAAAAAACAGAAAGAAACTCCAAGACTTTTGTTTGGAATATGGGAAATCCCTGTTATTGAGCCCTTTTTAGGACTGGGGTTAGTGGATTTCCCCTCAGTTCTTATCAGCCTATAATTTCCCTGTTGTTTTAGTAGTTAATAGTTAAGATTAGGTTTAGAATGGAAAACTGGTTGGGAGCCACTGCAAACCTGGGGCCGGATTCACGAAAATCTTTTTAAAAAGAAGAGAGAGAGTGTAAGAAAGCCCAAGAAATACATAATGAGCACAAATGAATGCAAATCACGGCTGAATCTTCTTGAGACAGGCTCTTTGAAAACAACGATTTTAATTTGACACAGCACAAAAACACGACACTGAGTGATTAACTCCCATCAAGACCGCACACTCACCTGCAAATACCTTCTTTTACCAACTTGCAAATACTTTATTTCACCAACGTTTCGGCAAAAAGCCGAAACATTGATGAAATAAAGTATTTGCAAGTGAATGTGCAGTCATATCTCCTTTATACAGACTTCAGAGTACATGTCCATGTAGGCTACTAGTAGTAATATGTATTATATTTAGCTAGCTAGTGTTATGTTGTAATGCTTACTATTTGAAACAACCCAATAAATTCATCTTACATTTGGGTATTTAAGACATGTTGGCGGTTATCCTAACTTAAGTTATTTATGATTATTTTTAAGAACATTCTTTTCGAGAATATGAAAACTTCTTAAATTTTATCTTAAGAACAATCTTAAGAAAAAAAGGTAAGAACATTCTTAAGAAACGTTTTCTTGGCCCGGTTTCACAGACAGGGCCTAGCCTAAACCAGGGTTAAGCCTTAGTTCAATTAGGATATTTTTAGCTTTTATAAACGTACACTAGAAAAAACATTACTGGTGTGCATCTTGAGACAAAACAATGGCTCTGACATATTTTAAGATATGTCAGTGCAAGTTACTTTCAGTTAAAACAGCTCAAACATGCATTTTAGTCTAGGACTAGCTTAAGCCTTGTCTGTGAAACCAGGGGCTTATCTTTTTTCTTAAGTTAGAAAATAAGAAATTGGCAGTTTTGGCAAAAATGTTATTCTTAAGATTGTTTCATGAATCTGGCCCCTGGTTGGCAACCACTGCTCTAGAGGATGAACTTTCTGTGCCGTCCTGTGACAAAGTGTGCCTAGGTTTATTTTTATCTTGAGAGGAGTATTAAGGGCTGACCTTGGGCCATTAATAAATCCAGGGCTAAGGAAGGAACAGTATTCCTGTGAATTATAGTGACCCACTGCATACTCATAATTCACCAGGCACACACCTCTATTTCCTCAGCTGCTTGTATCAATAGTCTTTCATCAGTAATGTCATCGTCCTAATGCCCTTAACCTGAGACTGAACAGAATGATCTCTGTATGGTGACTCTCTTTCTGTCCAGTGTTTAGAAAGATGTAGACTCAGCTGTATGAGATTAGTCAACAGTATTACCAGTTGTTTTAATGTGTAATGGACAGTTTGTCAAAATAAGTGCACCCACACTTAACTAAACACATCTGTATCCCCACACAGTGCATCATAACTCAGGCCTCAGATGCACACACACACATAAACGCTAGGCGCTTCCTTCCACAAACTTCTCTAATTGTATATAAGCTGATAAACAGGAAAACCTCTCAGGATAAATACTCCCACACTTCATGCTGTTCCTGAAGGCAAAAAGAGAATCGACTGTCTTTTTTCAGTGCTGGGGATACTCTTTCCCCTCTGTGATATTTTAGTCAAATGAACTTGCTGATAACCCTATCCAGCTTTTTCCCAAGCATCTTAACAGGAAGTGACCTCGTAATGGTGTTAAGAGCTTCCAACCCTTGAACTATCTTGCATACGGGCACACACACACATTCACATGCGTCTCTTCTGACCTCTCAGAGCCTAGAGAGTTAGATTGTATTACATGCTCTGATGTCACCTTCCCCTCTGCCCCTTTAAGACTCAGAGGGAACTTGGTTATTAAAAACCTGCTGATAAAATCGACGGCTGCTCCCACCTAGTATACATCTACACACACCCAGGGGTCAAGGGTCAATCTCTCCCACATTTGCAGGTTGACGTGACTCTTGGCACTCATAAGGTGAAGTATATTAATAGTCCAAGTAGGGATATTTCAAATGTAGGGGTGGATGGACTCTCACTCAGCTCAGTATTCTTATGATGAACGTAAACTTTGAGCAACTATACTGATTCATATCGTAAATGTAATCTATCTCTCTCTCTCCCTCTCTCTCTCTCTCTCTCTCTCTCTCTATATATATATATATATATATATATATATATATATATATATATATATATAAATATGTATGTACAGGATTTACATTTAAATATAGATTTTGGTTTGTTTTAAAGGGTTAGTTCACACAAAAATGAAAATTCTGCCATCATCTACTCCCTGTCTCTTTTGTAATCCACACACAAAAGAAGATATTTTGTGGAATATCAGGCTGTTTTTTTCCCAAAAAACAAAAATAAACACAGCAGTGGCTGTTTAGTTCTAAAAATGACAACAACAACAAAAAAAGCGTCCTAATGTAAATCAAAACTGGAGTATTTTTGCGGACAAAAGATTGACAGCCCCTTGTCCCTACATGCATTTGTTCTATGGAAAAGAGTGCTGTGAACAATATTCAAAATGTCTCAGTTTGTTCCACAGAAACAGACTTTTTAGGGTGAACTATCCAGCCAGTGTTATTGCTGAGAGATGGAAGGTTATTAGTATTTAGATGTGATTAGTATAGCTTTTTGTGTAGAGTTGCATTTGGAAAAAGACTTGGTTAGAGAGGTGGAAAAGTCTATATTTTAAAATCACAAGGCCATTTGGAACAAAACAATCATCGGAGAAGTGCATTATGGGAAATTTCCTTTCTGTCTCCTACACACATACAAAAAGTAAATCAAGAGAGGTTCCTGAAGGGAACATTTACCTCAGGTTTCATGGTTTAACTGCAGAACTGTAACCATTCCCTTCTCTCCGCTGGTTTGGTTTATTTAACACAAAACATTTTGTCTACATCTTTGAATTCTGTTTTGACCAAGACTGGCAGTTAAACCCAATGAAAAAAATCTAAAAAAGTGTCTAATATTTATTTTTTATTGCGGTATCTGTCTCACATCCTGATCTTGGCCATTAATTTTTCACTCTGAGATTCCAAGACCAAGATTCTTTTACCAGGTCTGAGAACAAGGCAGGTGCCACTTTATTAGTTCTGGTTCTGCTGCCGCTGTGGTTTAGCAACATCAGACCAGTTGAGCAGACTTCCTGTCCCTAGCCAGTAATGAAGCTCTGAACTGGGTCAGTTGTTTATGTCTGGAGCACCTGAGCTAGCCACAGTCTTCCTAATATAAGAGATGTTTGCTGAAGTAATCTGAATCAGGTCAGTCTAGGGAGCATTAAAACTTCTCACTACCTTGAAAAAAGAGAAAGAAAGAGAGGAGTTGGGGAATATGAATTGAGGTCTATTTGAACGGCACAAGGAAACCATTGTTTTTAAATTGAGTCTCTATCTTCTGTCTGCCAAAAGTAACCTTGTCCTCTTCAAGATCACTATGAAGATAGAGAAAAACTGTCATAAAATGATTTAATGTAAGCCAAAATTAAATATATAATACCCAAAGATGAGTTTCTCTCATGAAAAACAATTCCAGGTTTCTTCCTCCACATTTGTATCCTGTTCAGCCCACCCCTGTGGACCCTTCTCCTCGTGCCAGGGTTCTGTGTGGGCTTACCTGTTAGGGAGGCCCCTCTGTGCCTCTCCTGTCTCTGCAGATATGAAGCAGCATTATTAGTGCTTTTCAGAGCGTAACTATCCCTATACAGAGTAAAAGGCATGAGTTACATACATACTGCTGCTTGCTTGGCTTCAAATTTGATCCGGACAGAGAGATTCAAAAAAAAGAAAAAGAAAAAAAGGTTGGTTTCTAACTGTAATAGGTGATCTGTATTCTTTTTGTATGTTTGGGTGGGTTTGCTTTATTTTAGTTCTGTTTCCTGTGTTTTTAGTTAGCTACTTTGGTTATTAATTTTTTAATTTTTTTTATTTTTTATTTGCACCTGATGGTCATCATGTTTCACTGGCTTGTTCTGTTCTTGTTTTGTGTTCCTGTGTTAAAATAAACAAAGACTGCTGAGTATAGATCCATTCATCTCATCTTTATTTTGCAGTCCAGCTGTGGCTTTGTGTTCACTTGGATATTTTGATATTACATAATTATTCATGATGATTTCCATACTTAAAGTGGCTTTAAAGTACAGCATTTGAATTTGCATAAAATTTCATTTAATATATAAACTATTTAAACCAGCTAAATATCAAGTAGTGTCTATTGTCTGAAAAAAAAAATAAAAAATGCTAGACATAACTTCTCTTTTCTTGCTATTTTTGCAAGTTCACACAATCCTAGCAAAGTGACCACAGGTGTAGTTCATCACATTAACTGTGAACACATTCCACTAATGTTAACCAGAACACATTAATTATGAACAGTCTATGTATTGTTTAACTGTAAAACTGGAAACCTTGTAAAATAAAATGTACTGTTTAAAAGTTTGTGGTTTTTAAGATTTAAAAAAAAAATAGTTGTTGTTAATAAAACCTTCATTTGATAAAACATACAGTAAAAACAGTAACATTGATAAAAAGCAATAAAAGCTATTTCTATTTTAATATATTTTAAAAAGTAATTGTGATGGCAAAGCTGAATTTTCAGCAGCCATCAGTCCAGTCTTCAGTGTCACATGGTCCTTCAGAAATCATTCTAATATACTGATTTGGTACTCAAGAAACATTTCTTATGTGATATTTACACAGCATTTTTACGGTGTTTGTTTCTTTAAAAAAAAAAAAAATGTCACTACTGTACAATCGATGTCAAAAATGCTTCTTGTCTTCATCTTTCCAATTTTATCTCTGTATGCAGGATCATCAAGTAACCTGGTCGCCCAGGAGGCTGTAAGGAAACAGGCTACATTTCTGAAACATGCTGCTAAAACAGGAGAACAGGTCTCGAGTAAGAATCAAACCTCTAATTTCCATTATCAACTCAAAATATGCTCTAATTCGGCAATGAAAAAGCCCAATAAAGACAAAAGCGTTCATAAAACACCTTAAAAGCAACTTGTCCATCTGGAACTGTTATAAATTATACCCAAGGCCCTTTGTTGAGAGACTTAATGATGTAACCAGCTTGTAACAGTAAACAGCCCACTCACGTAGGCCATTTTGAGTTTGCATGTGCAGTTCTTGGTTCTTTCTAACAGCACCGTTTCTGATTGATTCCTAATTAGTTTTTTCAGCATGCACATTTAATTTATTCTTAGCCAAAAACAATGACAAGTGCTAAAGAGATTCATGCAGAAAACTTTTAAAAAGAATTCACCTTGGAAGGGACACTGTGAAAGCTGTTATTAATCTACAGTAATTGATTATGACTTGTCTCTTTGTCTCTGTCCCCCACTTTTTCTTTATCTATCGTCCCTCTCTCTTAGACTGTCTGAATTGCAGTCGTATCACTGCCCTCACAGATCGTGTGAGCTCTCTAGAGGCCAAGGTAAAGTCACATCTTTCACTCTGAGCTTCTTTCAGGGGGGAATTCACTAAGAATGAATTGTCCTGTGTCCACTGATAGCTTTGTTTATTTGTACCTCAGTGTTTTATGATGCGGTGTCCTCATTACTCCAGTCCTCCATTATCATTCAAACAATCCCCATTTAACATTGTTTGATCAGTCACCCTTTATGCCTTCCTTTTCTCTTCCTGTCGCTCTTTCTCCCAGGTTCAGCTTCTTACCATTCCTGCCTCCAACTCTCATCGACAGACGGAGTTAAAAAATGAACACGATTCCTCCTCCCTGATGGGGTCGCCACCCGCTAAAGGTGCTCCTGGGGCTCAGGGTCCCGCAGGTATGTTTATCTCTTTGTGTTAAAGATTAAAGTGATCTAGATCTCAGATCTAAGACTGCATGTGAAGCATGAATTCCTGTTCCATTGATTTTAATGGAGCAAAAATTGATGTTCTTTGGACAAAAGGCAACTTTCCCTGTATTTCAAACAGCAGAGCATTGCCCTTTAATGCCAGAGTCAAGGGTTCAAGGCCACGCATTTGGCCACAGCTAAGATCAAATCTTTTTGCAATGTTTTCATGATGACTCTTCAGCACTGGGTCCATTTACATCCAGTAAAGGAGAAAACTTTATTAGCCAATAAGCATGTGGAGATAATCCCATTCTCTATAACAATAATGATAATCCCAGAACCCACCTACTTTCCATTTATCTCCCAGCACAGATGTTGGGGATTTCACTGTGAAGAGATTAGAGTAGATTTAAGTTGTGTGTGTATTGGACGGTGTGAGCGCTGATGGTGGTGGGTGTTTTTTGGGGGAATGCCATGGTGCTTGTGGCTTTGAATCGCACCAATTCATTGCTAGTTTCCATAGAGATGTAGTACTGAAACATTAAAGAGGCTTGTGAAGATTTAAAGGGGCTAATTGTGTAGTAAAAACTGTAGGACTGCACTTGACACCGTGTCACAGATGTCATTTCCACCAGCCAGACTGTTGGCAATAGAGCACAACAGTAACCGCAGACTTTTTAAGCAGCCTTTGTTCTGTAAATAGTTCCTCATTCAGTTTCACTGTAAGAATATTGACAAATTTGAAGCTAAGGACTCCCAAATAAGATGATCTCCTCCCTAAAATATAAATCATCTATACTTCAGTGTCTCATAATCTTTCAGAATTCATTTTAATATCCTGATTTGGTGCTCAAGAAACATTTCATATATATATATATATTTTTGGGTGAAATTACCCTTAAAGAGTAATATTAGATTAACCCACTGTGAAAGATTTTCAATTCAAATGTATTATTATAGAAAACAAAGAAGAAAAAAATAAAGGCAAAGAATTTAATGGAAGTGCACTGTCACTGCTGTGCTCATTTCTAGTGTCCACAGTAGCCCTTCTCTGATTGGTGGATCTCTCTATAGGATCATGGATAGTGTTGTTGTCCCATCTCTCCCTCTGATGACATCAAATCACACTTTTCGAGAATGATGAATCATCTCTGTCAGTTTATGTATGTCAGCACTATGCAGAAATACATCCTTTTTGGTAGTTAATACCCATTCCTTAATTCCCCTTACCCACTCTATGGCTATCCCTCAATCCTATCATCACTTGAAATGTGGGAGAGATTAAAAGGCGGGTCCCCAGAGATTTCCAAAATGACTAGACAGACTGTTAAGAAAAATCCGGAAAACCCTTGTCGCACTTTTGCAGGTTTCCTCCTCTCTTTTTGCTGACTTGGCAAAACTATTCAGCAAATCGAGGGCAATTCAGTTCTTTCCACACAGAACATTGAATAGATTTGTTGCCCACAAGTTCTTTACCTCAGTGCAAAGTCAATCCTCAATCCATTCGAGATACCACAGCCATGAAGGATTGTGGTGGAAGGATGAGGCACAAATTACCCTTGAGGGGATTATTTCCATGTGCTGGTTAGACAGATGGAGAGAGTGAAAGTGAATCTGGTGCTTCCATGGCAGGAATGAGCATTTGTGTGGAGCTCTTAAACTGTGTGTGCTGTGCAGGGCCATCACTAAAATGCACAATTATTGTTTTAGCCCAACTGAAATCAAAAAAGTTGATGTAAATCAGACATAGTAATATTAGTAATGAGGTATATTGCAATAACATGCACAGTATTGTTATAGTGGGCATTTTAAAATACTGTGAATAGTTGTAGGTACCTTATTATCCAAATTGTTTAGATTTTTATAATGCGCATTAGTATAACTGTGTATATTCTGCATAACAGGCTGAATGAAAATGCTAAAGGCCTGTTCACACCAAGGACGATAACTATAAAGATAATGATAACAAAAATCGTAAATTCTTTTTAAAAAAAAGAATAGCAGAGTTCACACCACAGCTATCACAACGATAATGGCACAGAGAAATTATATAGTTGGAATCACTTTTCAGTATTTTATTCAGCTGATGAACGATGAAAACATTGACAGCCAATCAGAATCCATCCTGCTGTAACGAGCTTGAGCATTTAAAATGACAGACATGTACGCGCTTAGAATAAACAGAACAATGTCATCCTCTGGTGTGGACGCTGATAATATATACCTTTATAGTTATCGTTCTCGATGTGAACGGGCCTTAATTCACTCTCTGACAATAGGTGACACTTATGGAAAAACAGAATAACCCAGTTTTTTATTCACTTTGAATTGTCAAAGAACAGCAAATCATATTTATTTTCAAACATTTGTGTACACATATACATTTTTACATTTTAATCTGAACTAAAACATGCCAGACCAGAAAAGATTTCTAGATATTGGTTGAAAACAGTTCTTTATTATTGCTCTTTATTGTTCTGTTCTTTTGCATTGTAATCTGTTTGAAACATTTGTTTACTCTATACATAAATTTTATTGTATTAAAATGTTCAAGATTCATTTTGTTATTTGAAAAAAAGTTATTAAACTTGTTATTAAAAAGACAACATTTGAAGTTTCTTTTCAGTCTGATTTTGTAATGTCAATAACATGATAATACTTTCATATGATGATAAAAGTGCAGCAATTGTTGTAATATTAAAACGTATTACATTACATGCCTAATGTAAATACACTTACTTGTTAGTTTTAATTTGCAAACAAGCAACACAACTATAAGACATGTTGTCTTTGTATTAATTTATATCTTTTATCTCATCTCATTCAATTTATACTTTACTACTTACAACTTAAAAGCATAAATATATAAACACTAATATATAATTTATTTTACAGTGTAAATTCAGCTGTGGTGCAGTGCCAGAGCAGTGTGTTTTAGAAAAAACAAGCTTTGAGTGAAAATGAAGGTAGTGCGGACCCTGGTTTCCTGCTGATGTGTTCCTGGCTCTTAGCTCGCCCAGCCTGTTTTCAAGTGAGCAGTCATTGGGAAGCAGGATGCTTGGCGTAGGGCGTTAGTTTGATCAAGCTGATCACGAAGCCGTACCCTATTCTCCTGCACTGTTAGACCTTGCCGGGCTTTTTTACAGTAAAATACCGGCAACGCTGTTGCCAGTAATTTACTGTAATCTACAGTATGTTACTGTAAAGATACCATGCACTAAATTAAAACTCGTGTTACCTCATTTCTTTTGCAGGAACCAACTGCCTCAAATTGTCAGAGTGCCATTTAAATTTACAAACTAATTTTTATTATATGTTAATAATATGAGAATATCATTACTATGAACTTGTTTCTTTAGAGTTCAATATAAACATTTTAAACAAAAAGATTTTCACTGCAGCAGCAACTACACAATCACTATCTGTTAAATAAAACAACATGCAGCATATCACCAATGTCTCTTGATCTTCTCCTGAACCTAAGCACAGGCTCTACTCTTCAGCACAGTGGTGACCCGCAAAACTCAATTTTACAGTAAACTACTTATTAGTTTATAATATTATACATAAGTTATACATAACTGTTTTTTAACTAACAGTTTGTAACTGTTAACTTACATTTTGTGGGTGTGTCTTTTTATCTTACACCTTTAACCCTTTCAACCCCACAGGAACATCCTCTAGTGTCCACACTACAGAGTAAAAGTAACATTGACGCTGCATTGCAGTGAGATAATTAAGTTTATATTTAAGTGATGATTGAGCATTAATGATGAACACCTGCTGTTAACAAGCAGAACCACTGAAAAGAGGAACAAGAACGGATTAAATACGAGCAGAAACTACAACTGTCTTCCAGCCATTACACATTATTACACTTATTACTGACCAGATTAACTTTATTTCTACAAAAGAAATCTTATTGAGAATTAACTGAAGTTTAGATGTTGATATTTTGGTGAAAATGTTTGGTTTGATGTTACAAAGAGGAGATCAGCGTTTGCTTTAGTTGAGCTCTTTACCCATGACCTTTTAATACATCTTGTTTTTTTTCTCTGGCTGCTTAAACTATTCATATATTTATGGCAGAAACAAATATAGAGAGAAAAATTGTTGAGTGCTGTTAGTTATGTGTTGGTGAAGACATAACCATCACATAGTCTCTTGATTCACTGAATTCATACCGTTTTATCCATTGTTACGTTATTAACAGACTAATACTTTTTGTTATTGCTACTGTGAAACTACAGCAAGAGTTCCAACAACAATCAGCTAAAAAGAGTTTATTTTTAAATGCTATGCACTAAAAACAGCTGCAGCATTATTTAGAAATACACAGATCTCAACAGTGGTAGCAATAAAGGTGCATAATTTATTCATTCCGCTTTGCATGCTGGGAGTTTTGTACTATGCTGGCATCCAGCATGCACTGCAACATTAAACTTTTGCATGTCACCATTGTTGAGATTCATATTCTGATTGTTGATGTCTCTGCTGTGCAAGTTATGCAGGAGCTCAAAATTTTTTATACATTATAAGGACTTATATATTCTCCTAAATAACTGAAACGTTGTTTGTTCATATGCTGTTGAATCACAGATATAGTACAATCAATAAAGATAAAATACCCCTTAAATCAAAGACTAGACACAGAAATAGATCAGTGAATTAGACAAGTCCAAGATGATTACAGAACAAGATGATCAACAGCCAAACACCTGATCAACTTTATTTTGGCCTTTTCTTGTCATAACAAATGTGTTTTATAAACACTCAGTTACAGCAGCCAGAGAAAGCTAATGTAAAAGTGTCAAGAGCCCAACTAAAGCAGACACTTCATTACAAAGCAAACTTCAATACATTTTTATTTTCAATAAAACATCAACATCCATATCTGTTATTTCCCAACAAGAACTTCTGTACATGTATGAAAAAAATAATGTCAAACTGGTTTGACACTGAAGTCAATTGTAGTTCTTGTGTTTCTGCTCATGTCATTTTTCTGGTCTTGTTTCTCTGTCCTTCAGTGATTCTGCTTATCAGGTGTTCATAAAGTTTCTGAATTCACTCGCTTATTTTCATTCACTTACTCTGTCAAGTGGACTATATTAGTGAACTAATGTAGGGAATAGTGAATGAGGGTATAGGGTGTGATTTAGAACACAGCCTCTGAGTGTTGACTTTGAGCATTGTTAACTCACAGTATATTCCTGTAGGCTATTTTTTATATTACCCAGAATTCAGTGTTTTCTACAGTATTTTACTGTTTTAATGGAAAATGGTTTCTTACTGTCAGAATTTGGCTGTTTTTCTACAGCAAGGTCTAACAGTGTGCACATCAATCAGGATTTCAGGGAAGCTGAATGTTAATCTGTGTGGGGCTTTTTCCATGTCCAGTGGGGTTGTCTATCATAAGATATCCCAGAAGAGAAAGGCAAGGAAGTTCACATTTCCATCTCCTTTTTCTCCTTGGCTGGTTGCTGATATAGATCTAAACTACAAAGTTTTTGTTGTCCTCTTCGGGGGGACAACAGGTTTTTGTAACACAACAGGTTGTTGGATGTGCGTTATCTTGAATACAGTTACCATGTTCCGGCAGCAGAAATGGTGTGGTTGTGTTCATGGCCAGATGCTTGGTGGGAGAGAAACATGAGATTTTATTTTATCATCAAGTCTTTCAAGGGGAGAATAACATGAGTGATTGTGTAAATATATTGATGTATCAGTTCATAAATTATTCCTTTTGGGAATCCTGTCTCTGCAGTGATGTCACAGATGATGATCTCACATGATGAACTCAGTGTTATTTAGACTGTGTCTGCCAACAGGCACTTCACAGATCCACTGATTTTTATCAGGCTGTGGGATTGTTCCAATGACAGGCCTGGAAGATACTTTAGTGTAGAAGATTGACGTTTTTATAGACTAGAGCAGAGAGTGCTTTAAAAAGAGCTGGATAATCATTTTAGTACTTCCTGTTTCACTGTACATTTGTGTGTGTTTGTCCCAGGTCCACAGGGCGAGAGAGGCCAGGACGGCTTACCTGGTAAAGATGGTGAGTTATTTTATGCCTTAGTCTTTTCACTATTCGGTTCAATCTAAAATACACTCTCAAACACACATACACACTCCTGCAAACTTACAGTTGAGGTCTGCTGCCCAACCTTGATTCATGCATTTAGTTTGTAAGGACTGGGCAGAACCTTTCTAAAAGGTTTCCCTTGATCAATACGTGCATAAAACAGGAAATTATGTAGACCTTCTTAAAGAGACAGAGTCGTCAGAGACAGTGGGCCCTATTTTAACGATCTAAACGCAAAGTGTAAAGCGCACGGCGCAGGTGCACTCAGGGCGTGTCCAAATCCACTTTTGCTATTTTAACGACGGAAAAACAGTCCGTGCGCCGGGGCACATTTTTGAAATGGGTTGTCCCTATTCTCTTAATGAGTAATGGGCGGAACGTTCAATAAACCAATCAGAGTGTCATCTTCCATTCCCTTTAAGAGCGATATGCGCTCGCGCCATGGCGGATTGCTATTTACATGGCGTACACGCGATGAGTCAGTTAATATATATGTGTGTGTATTGGCACGATTGTTCAATTAATTAGCCAATTTCGTTCATCATTATAAGTAGTAATAGGCTGAATTGAAAATAGGTAGCCTAATTCTAATACACGAAATGACTATTCATCATGACATTTTTATATTTATGTAGCCTACACAATAATATTCTTTTACACTGTAATCCTTTTGTTTTTAATATTTGGCATGTTTGTGTGATGTGCATCCCTGTGTGTAATAAGCAAAGTCAACGCGCACTGTGGACGCGCCCAGAGGCGCAGTTTCTACCAATGCGCTCTAACAAAAAAATATTGCGCCATTGACTTTAGACTTTAGATCAGGTTTGAGTTGGTCTATGGCGCAGTCTATTTTCAGCTCCTTAAAATAGCAATGCGCCGGCAATGCGCCTGAACACACCTCTTTTTTAGACCAGCACACCCATGGGCGCACTAACTGGTGCAAATGCATTTACTAATTTAAGGACGTGGCGCTGAACGGAAAACGCGAACGGCGCCGGACGCAAACTAGCAAACACACTTGCGCAGCGCCTTGCGTCGCATTGCGCCGGGTGTATTATAGGGCCCAGTGACTTAAACAGTTAAAATACTTTCAAAATGTCTTATTTTGTGTTCTGCAGAAGGAATAAAGGCATTCAGGTTTGTTTGTTTATTTGGAATGACATGACGGTGAATAAATTATGGCAGAATTAACCTTTTGAGCGGTACGATCCCACATATGGGATTTAGAATGTTCAGTGACGTCACTTAACTGCTAGATTCAAACTGTGCTTTCGCGCTTTGTCTGGCGCAGAGCCAGAGATGTGTTTTATTCATATCAGATACACATAGTGTATGTAACTATAAAGTTTACTCTATTCTTCTCCCAATTCACCGGCTACTTACATGTATTTCGGGAGAAACTGATGAATTAATGTGCTGTAAATGACAGGACTCTCTGAACTGCGGCGCAAACAAACACGGCGGCACCTGTCTTGTGTTTTAGATCAAGATCATTTATAAAGGTTTTTAAATGACAAAACACACTCACTTACACATATTTGAGAATCAGAATATCAAATAGTTGATGACATAAGCAATTTTTTTGTGATGTATGTGACAAGCATGACGCGTCACCATGGAAACAAAAAGGGGAAACGTTCTAAAATAATGGTCACGTTAAAAAAACTCACTCCTGGGGGTCAGTCTGAATATTTTAAACTTATGCATGAAAGGGTTAAAATTTTTGGGTGAACTATCCCTTTAAGGGTGTGTTCACACTGGGCAGGTTTGGTTCTATTAAAACGAACTCTGGTGCGATTGCTCTGTTAGTGTGGTGGTTCATTTGAATAAGTGTAAACGTTGCTATCCGAACCTTGACGCGCACCAAACAAGCGGGCCGGGACCCCTGAAAAGGGGAGCTTCCAAATGAACTCTGGTGTGGATCGACTGAAATATGAATGCAACACCGACCATAGACATGTAAACGAACCAAAAACAGGACATGATGTCACAAGATGCGACCCTAAAATGTAGAGAATGCTCAAACATACCTGTTTTTTCCTTGTTATAGGAGCTACATTTCCCATTACAGTTCAGTACAGGCTTCGGAAACACCATCTCCTTGCAGCAGATCTTTGTTTGTGTGCAACGAAGGAATTCCTGTCACTGTTTTTACTCCTTTACACATTTTATAAGCTCTTCATGAGTACTGAGCTGGTAAAAATACAATCATATGTACGCACATACAAAAAGTGCATTTAGCCTAGCACACAGCATTGTTTTGGATGTTCAATAAGTTCCGTATATCTCATTAAAGCTGTTTTTTTTGCATCTTTAGGATCTGTGTTAAAAATGATAGTTTGAACGCTAGGCGAACCAGGACTAAATGTTTCATTTTCTTTTTTGGTTCGAACCAAAGAACCAAGAGATCTGAATTTCATGTGTGAACACACCTTAAGAAGGTCTTCATCAAAGCTCAAGAAGTGTAAAGTATATTAATTTGCACAATCTGGGTCTACTCACTCTGAGAGGTTGAAAAAAAGAACTTCAGGTTAGAGAACGACCTAATAATCAGACATATTTGGTAACTATCTGTTCAGTTTTATGCTTCTGTAGACCTTGCACATTACACATGTTCTCTGTATCTCTAGGTAAACCAGGTTCTCGAGGTCTGCCAGGACCCAAAGGAGAGGCGGGTACCAGAGGTCCATCTGGGGCTCCAGGGTCTAAAGGAACAGCTGGTCCTCCAGGTACTTTGAACAAATCAAGTCCACAACACTTTCACAAGATTCTGAGATCACAGAAATCACTCTATGTCCTTTTAACACATCTCATGTTGTTGTCTACTGTACAGATCAATTGAGGAACACAGAAATGGCACATTCAAAAAATCTTAGTTTTAGAATCCCAAAAGCTGTATTCATACATCAGTTTATATAATTGTATTAATTTAAAACAGAGACGTGCTGACCTGTGCCTTACAAGAGTGTGGTTTCTCATCATGCTGACTTTTCTGCCATAAGAGGCACTATATGAAGACATTGACGAGTCAGCATTGAGCCCGAAGTCCACTTGCCAAAATATTTGTGATTGGACCACATGTGTGCTTTTTTGTTCACAGCATGTAGTGCTGTGCTAGGGTTTGCCTAAACACACACACACACACACACACACATACACACACACACACACACACACACACATGAACTAACATATGTATCGCTTACCCCAAGACTCAAAGATAGTACAGAATTTAGTACTGTTATAATATTTGAAACATGGCCACAGGTATGAAGGGTCTTTTACCCGAGCCATGACTGACTGAAGGGGCTTTAAATGACCCTAGGTCCTATGGAGGGGCTCCTCAGCCATGTGAATCCAATCTAAAGTGAACATGAGATATGTATACAATACTTGATTCTTATTTCTTCCATATGTTTGCCATCATATTGTTTTTCTTGGATTTGCCTTTTTCTTTACGCCTTCATGTCATGCACAATGAACTGTGTCTGATTGCTGTATTCTCTCAAAAGAGATATGTTTAAATAAAGCAAGATAAATCTAGAGGAAAATAACGTCAAGGTAACTGACATGACATACTTTATGGTAGTTGACATGTCCTGCGGTGTGACGAGCTATACTTTTATATGAAAACTATTTTCAATAGCATTTTGATCATTCTTTTGTTTGCAGTTTTATGACCTCATAGTAATTGAGAGACTACATGGACTTATTTGCATTTTTAATTATTTGTATTTTTGAAAATTCATTTATCACTCCAAATGACTTTTAAAATGAACTGATTAATCTAAAAAGGTTATTGTAAAAATTGTGAAAAAATGTAGACCAGTTAAAGCTATTACTGTATATTCAATATTATATGTAAGCAATAAGGTATGAGAGGCTGTGCTGTATCGTGAATAAGTCGCGTCGTGCCAAACAACCCCCTACGGCCGTGACTTATTCACGATACAGCACTAGCCTCGAGTACCTTATTGCTTTTATAAAACGTTACCACACAATACAAATATTAAAGCCAAAAATATGTATCAATGCAACTTTCATGAAGTAAATTTCACTAAAAGCCTTCTTTCCGCCGGAAAAAAATAATCCCTGACCATGAACAGCCACAGAAGTTACATTATTATGCCTTTAGATGGCGGCAAAGACTGTCTTAATGAGTGTGTCAGTCAGTAGCGAAGACATTTATATTGAAAAGACTGAATTTTTGTGAACACGGAACAAGACGCAACTGACAAATGCCTTGACTAGTGCTGTCAGTCATGGGAAAACCCCTTAACTTTTAAAAGGACAAGATAATACATTGAACATTTAAACAGATTTTTTACTATGAACATAGGACTGACCTGAAAAAAAAAAAGCTAAATCTGAATGGAGGTAATAAACTTTTTCTTTTTCTCACAATACTCTTCTACATGATACAGTAAGCTTCATTGAACAATATCAGTTGAGAACATACAGTGTACGTTGCTAAGAGTGGTTGCTAAGGGTGTTGTGTAGTGATACACAGAACTGTTGTGTGAAGCGACCATAGCCGTGTTTTATCGTGAATAAAACACAGCTATTGACCAATCAGAATCAAGGACAGGAACTAACCGTTTTATAAAATCATATAAATATCATGTATAATATATATCATGTAAATCATATTTTTGGCTATTGAGAGTCTTTGTGATTGTTTTTACTCTTGACTGAATACCGGTCTACGCAATTCCTGTTGAAGGGAAACAGGACATCCTCTTTACATGATGCTCTTACGTACACACAATGAACTGTTATTCACTCAATTAGCATTCCAAAAAGCAACAGAGACTCCACATGTGACCTGTGCTGTGACATTAATGAATTTTGTCCACTGTTAAGGCTGTTTATTTGCACATGCTGTCTACATTGTTTTATCGACCCATTCTCTAATGGTATTGTATTGTAATACAGAGATAATAATAAGCCCAATTTACATGCCTAATTTACATAGAAAGGAGGCATGTTTACAGAGAATAGATTGACAGTACTTATGGTGCAGTGCTATTTCAGTACATTTAGCACCTGGTTAAGCTGGAATGTGGGTGGTTAGTGAATAATAAGAAACAGGTTTTTGCACTGCAATACCATGTGCAAAAATGACACAATTGTTTAGTGAATTTGCCCCTCAGGAAAAGAAAACTGTTAACTCATATTAAAGGAATTTTATCCTACTTCTCATCTAACCTCTTTTCCAAATAACCTTTGTAAACATTTTCTTGTATTGCATCACCTTTAAAACACCTAAAGGAGAGACTGATGAGACATGCAGGGATGTCAGAGATGAGTCTGGAGGACAGAAGAGGAGAGGAACAGAAAAGAATAGAGAAAGAAACAAAGACAGGCAGATGAAACTCTTGTTTTGCAATCACATATTTTTACACACCAGCCGTGACATGTAGCTTGTCTTTCCTTTATTTTTTCCCTGCTTAATCAAAACTAACAGGCAATAAGGAACCAGCTGGAGGGATATTGTGTAGGTACACACACACACACACACACACACACAGGTCCAGAAAGAGAGCTGTATGAATCAGCGCAGTCACCAGCCAGGTTTTAATTTATTACACACCAGAGTCGCTAATATGCTTCGGCATTTAGCAGTGTTTATTTGAGTTTTCCCAGCTCTCCCTGTTAGAGTCCAGCACATGGCCATTATGAACCCCCTCCTGTTAATTACAGCCCACACACACAGTCACACACAAATACACGCTGCTCTCCTGCCCCTCTTATTAACCCTTTTCCTAGAACAGCCATGTATCGAAACTAAATACCTCATTCTACCTCAATCTGCGCTCTCTTTCACTTCCTCTCCTTCCCTTTAGGACGCTAAACATCCCATAACTTCCTTGGAATTCTTTTATCATATACTGTAGGTGCTCAACATAGTGTGCAAAAACACTCTATACGTTCTGTTATCTTTTTGTTGAACGACAACAGTGACTTATAATTGACTATTCAGGGGAAAGATGGCTTGAAATGTAGCACTTTGTGTGTATGTGTGTGTGTGTGTTTGAAGCTTTCTCATACATCTCTTTTTTTTTGTTTTCTCCTTTTCTCCATAGGTCCACAGGGACCACCGGGCCTCCCAGGAGAGAGGGGCCTCCCTGGGCTTCCCGGGCCCCCTGGCCCACCAGCCCCTGTACCTGAACAAGATGCTGGTATGAGTACTAATCATTTAAGGGGCTTAAAAGATAACGTACAGTCATCCGGTCATTAAGGTGATAAGGACCTTGTAAGTAAAGTGGTCTTGTATCACCCTAAGGGGTTTCATTTGCAATAATGATTGACTGATTGTACTTTTCCTCTCTTATTATGCTATCGTTTAAAAGTTTGATTAAAAAATGATGATTATTTTTAAATGAATACTGCATTAAATTGATCAAAAGTGACAGCAAAGGCATTTATAATATTACAAAATATTTCTATTCTATTTTTATTTTTTATTTTCAAATAAATGCTGTTCTTTTGAACTCTTTGATGAATAAAAAAATCCTGAAAAAAGTATATCGCAGTTTTCACAAAAATGATAGGCAGCACAACTGTTTTCACATTGACAATAATAAGAAATGTTTCTTGAGCACCAAATCATACATTAGAATGATTTCTGAAGGATCATGTGACCCTGAAGACTGGAGTAATGATGCTGAAAATTTAGCTTTGCCATCACATAAACTAGTTATATTTTTAAAAATATATTAAAATATTTCAAATTGTAATAATATTTCATAATATTATCATTTTCCCTGTATTTTCAATCAGATAAATGCAGCCTTTGTGAGCATAAAAGACTTCTTTTATGCTTTAGTGTATGGCTGCTTTTCAGATATCGGAAAAAAAATTATTATATAACATAAACAGACCATGGTGTGATATGAGAGGCATAAAACTAGCACAGCTATGTAAGAAATCATTTCCCTGGAAAGGCAGCCAGTTATACAGTTTTGTGGTCATTACACAAAAATATTTGACCGCAGTACGCCACAACTGACCAATCAGAATCAAGTATCCTAGAAAGCTGTAACAGTTGCCCGCATTTGCTGTTTTTGGACCCCTCGGCCTCTCTCTCTCTTTCTCTGTCTGTCTTCAGGAACTATGTATGCTGCGCTCTCCCATGTGGCTCTTCAGATTTTTCACACCTTTAGAATCGAGTTGTGAGGGAAATTGCTGTAGTGCAGAATCAGATGGATGTGGACAGACACACACACACGCACATGCTGTAGTCAGGTGCTCTCAATGTGGAGCAGGTTCAGTTGTGAGCACAGGCCAGTTCTGCAAGTCTAAACCTAATTAGTAGCCAATCACTGAACAGTCATGTCAAATTCATATAGTTTTTACACTGATACTTCCTGATTAAATGGGAAGCGTCAAAAGAGGATGAATAGAAAGAGGAATGGATTGAGGAATCAGTCTAACTTAAGGGCATCTCTTCTCTCATTGCCCCTCTTTTCCTTCCCCACCGTTGAGTAAAATGGCAGGTTTCAGGAGGTAATGCAGGCTAGACTCAACAGTCACATGCTGGGAAAAAGACCTGTCTGTCTGCTGCTGATGTCACTCAACCACTTCCAGATGTGCACAGCCAAAACAGCAGGGTAAAGCAGGAAAAGTGTGTGTATGTGTGCTGTCTTGAGGCTTACACTCAGTTAAACTCTAAGCACGGGGGAGTGTTTTAGAATAGAAGCAATAATATTTTAGTGTGTGTGTGTCGTCACTCTCAAAGAGGGCTGGCCCGTGTAGCGGACTGACTCTTCACCTCAGCTCTGTTTTATATCTGCTCTCTGTTGAAGGAGACACAGGCCTGCCCAGACCTCATAAAGTTAGAAAATTTTAAATTTAGGGGCCTTAGAACTTTATAACTCAGTTAAGGCTGTTATTCCCATGATTCCACCTTCAAAGTCATCAGGACAATTAAAGGGTCTGCAAGGGGCTTCCATAGAAAAACACTGTCTTTATTGGAGTTTCCTGTCTGGGTCTGAGCTCAGGGATGCCTTGCAGCCACCGAGACTACAGCAGAAAACTCACCTGCTGGGGGAGACAGACAGACAGACAGAGAAAGAGAGAGAGAGAGATGGGAATCTGCCTTTGTAATTTCAAGACAAAACATTTACTCTGTCTACTGAGTAGACTATACAAAATGTATTATCAGAGCACTTTACTTGCATGATTGTGATGCATACTATATTCCCAAAGCAACAATGCACACAACAAAAGCTGTGACATAAAAATAAAAAGAGATGAAAATATTAATATTTTTTTAAAGTGCCAGTAATGGAAATAAACAAAGCAAGTCTCAGCAAGACATTAATGAGCATGTACAAACAGCAATAGCATTTTTTGTATGTTTCATTGCTTGATTTTATAAATATATAAAATGTCTGCTCTGATTGTCAGGGTTCCAGACAGAGGGTCATTAATGAAGGGGAACATAAAGCCCACACAAGAGAAAGAGACAAAAAAAAAAACATTAGGCGGAGTACAAAAGAAAACCACTGGCTTGAAATTTTATCTGTCATTTTTTGTGATTTAATTTACTTTTCGTGGCAGAAAATAAAAAGCCAGCACATCAAAATGTCAAAGCCAATTTTACAATTTATGGTGCGCCAATATTTTACAACCTTCTACACATGACATCACTGTTTATTTTTGTTTAAACATCGCCATCTACAGGTAAGTAGCCATAATGACACTCTTCATCAGATCACTGTCACTCTGACGGAGATATATTTTTATATACTATTACAGGCCTGAAAAAAGACAGTCTCCTTCATAACAACTTCCCTGACCTCCGAGTGACCCCTCCACATGGACCACCAGGTCCACCTGGACCCACCGGTCAGTGAATCCTAATTATTTATTTTTTTTGTTTACGGTATTTTTCACTATTGGACATTTATTCCATGGATGATTACTACGTTTAAACTAAACTAAGTTTTTAAAAGCCTGATTTGAAATGATTTTAGGCCAAATTCACATTGATATGTGATTATATGGAATATATAATTTAAGACATTTACGTATAAATATTTGCTACCTAAAAATACAGCCAAATTGTCATCAAATCTGCATAGATAACAGTTTTACTTTTCCACACACTGCTAAGTGCAACAGGATATTAAAAAATATCACACAACAAAAATGTCTCTGGACTCAAAGTTGCACTATTATTTGTGGCCTGTCTTAAATTACTTATTGTTTCAATGTGATTAAAAACAATGAATGTTATGTCACTTATGTAATGTAATGTAATTGTTATGTCACTGAATTTACAACTAGAATTTAACATTTCAGATGGTCATATATCCATAATTTCAAGACTATTTTATTGAGTTAGTCTTAATTATCAGTTATCCTTGTTTTATGTTAAAAGAGTTTTTACCACAGAAGTATCCACCTGTGTTATGAAGTATGGGGTATATTTGGACCCAAATGTGATATTTCAGTTAGGGTTGTCATGATACCAAAAGTCATCGATACCAATACCAGTAAAATTTCTCTGTACCAATTTCGGTACCATAGCAAAAACTGTTGGAACTATTTTACTATTTTATTTACTATTTACTATTTTATTAATAACTATAAGTAAACAATAGGTTTAAACAGCATGTAGCCTTCAAATGTTTATAAATAAACATTGTTTCTAAAGAGATCAAGTTAAAAATTTGTACTGCGGGTACTTCAGACATGCTGGTATCATCACATTTTTAAAATTTTAGTACCAACTTGGTACCCAAGCACTGGCACTTTTGACAACCCTAATTTCAATTGGCAACCCTACATTTTGACAACCCTAAATTCAACTTATGCTTGAAGTAGCCCTGAAACAATTTGATTTTGCCCAAATGGGCAGTTTTTTTAATCATCATTCTATCATTTCAGTATAACACTGGGCATCATAATGTTTTGTGTTGTTTCGAGCTGCATTTGCAAGGCAAATGCCTTGGTCAAATGAAATAAAATTAGATCATGACGGGATTTATTCAGATATGTTAATTCTCTCTTTTGTAGGTCCTCCAGGACCAATCGGACCCTCTGGACCACCAGGCCCTATGGGACAGTCTGTAGGTTTATGGTCGATAAGGAAATAACCCTTATTTGAATGTGTGTACTAATGTGTCATCTTTTTCTCATGTAATCAGGGAAAGCCAGGAGTTCCTGGTTTGCAAGGCCCGGTGGGTCCAAAGGGAGAACGAGGAGAAAGAGTGAGTGCACAACCTTAAACCTCCCCAGAATGCAACACTTTCTGTATATACTGTGCATTTCTCATCCTTAATGTAATTCCACAGGGACCTCTTGGATATCCAGGAGAGAGAGGATTCAAAGGAGAGACGGTAAGATGCCCACCTCCTACCTCATTGAAAAATAGCACTATAAGAGTAGTCCATTCGACTTGTCACAAGCCTTCTGAAGCCGTACAGTAACTTTGTGTAAGAAACAGGCTGAAATTTAGATCAATATTCACACTTTTTCTTCCTAGGGAGAGCCGGGACCTAAAGGAGAGCCAGGGGAGAAAGGTCTTCCGGTAAGACAAGCCATAGGAGCCCTGTTTGACACACATTCACTCCCGTTTATGCAAAACCTTTACAGGAGGGAGAGAAATGATCAGTCCCTGAGCTCATGAATGCAGGGAAAATGTCAGTCATGCACTTAAGAGCTGTTTAAATGCATTGATTTTTTAATGCAGCAATAATCTCTTTCCTTATGCCTGCTTATCGTTGTTCTAGAGCGATTTGAACGTAAGAGATTTTGACATTTGCTGTGACGTTTTTGTCGTTCCTGTTTTTAGGATTTCATTGCTCATCCTGCCGTTCATCTGTGTTTTAACATCAGCAATCACATTAAATCCATCAGTGGAATTTTCATCATGAAAAAGGAGAGCAGATTGTCTCTCTCATCCTGAATTTATGGAAAATTATCAGAAAAATAGGCAAAATTACACATGAATGGAAACTCCACTGAAAGGATTTGCTCCACAAATGCTGTTCATTGCTTACTTACAGTACTCACTGTTAGCACATTATATGTCTCGGTTTTGTGTGCACTGATATTGTTTCTATATGTTTTTGAATAAGAGGTTGCCCTTTATGACTGATTTGAGACGAGTTTTACAGTCTAAAGGGGGTTTAGGGGATTCTGATCCAGTCTCAGATTAGAATACAAGGGCATCTCTTCAGAATGTGCAATTATGTTGTTAATGTTGTGGATTTTGATTGGTTGGTGGTTGGGGCTGTCTTGAGTGTTTCCCCTGTCCTCTAAAGCTGATTCCTTTCCGTTACTGTCTCCATGGCTGCCTTTTACATACCCAACACACAGAGAAGTTAACTCTTTGCTTTGTGCTGTCACGACAGAGAGGAAACATTGAATTATTGATACATCTTTTGTGTGTATACCATTGCAAAATAATTAATCAGGGTTTAGCAACCAAACTGCTAGAAAGGGGGGTAAAAAAGTATTTGCACGGCTGAAAGATGTGTGTTGTGTATATGCTCCATTTTAGCATTTGCAGGGATTTGGTGTGTGGATGGACGTGTAGATCGATACAGCTATTGTTCATTGTCCCACAGTGCATTGCTGCATGTTCCCATCTCATTACTCTGCTTGTGATCTTGCTTTTTGCTTACACAACTAACATCTAACCATTCGATTTTGAGTTTAGCAGCATTGAGCGATTAATAGTCAAACAAACGTTCTGTTTAATTGCATTACGCTCTCACACTCAATCCATAGTGAAAGGCTTGCTATACTGAATAGTCTTAGTTCACATGTTGATGTATGGTTTTCCGCATGGCCTGCCGATCCCAGAAGATGTGGGCCATTTGTGTGTTATTAATCATAAGACAGATAATTCGATTAAATCCTGAAGATGCTGTATCTAGACTCCTTAGAGATGTATACATTATGTACAAAGACCATACAACTATCTGAAGATTAATCTCTTCACATTTATCATTGTGAGGCCTAGCACTCATATAGTACCGTGGGGAAAGATTCTGGACCATAGCCATACTTACATCTCTTAATGATTATGGTATTTTTTTCAAGAAATAATATTATATATTGTTTGCTGTTTTATTTGGCTAGATGAACTACCTCCTGCTCTCACAGGCACTAACTTTTACATAAGCCTTACATACATAACTCTTTCCTGACTTCATCAATAACACTGTTTTTCTAACATGTGCTTGAGCTTGGGACTGTTGGGTAGAATGTACGTTATGTGACCATTTTCTTTACACTGTTCAACAATTGCCTACCAAAGCCACATAACTAAGTATTTCAACAGATTTTTTTTTGTAAAATAGCACAAAGTTTATCTGTTAGATCAGATGTGCACGTGTAGTGATTCCATGTAGGGCTGGGTAAAAAATATTGATTTTCCGATTAATGTTTTAGTAATGTACATAAGATGGAAGGTTCTCTCTGTCCGTGTTTAATGCTCCACTTTTCAATGACGCAGTTATATTTTTGCTGAGTTGTTGACAGTATATGAAGCAATAAAAAGAAACATCTTTCTATTGAATTGACCTCATGTGAAAAACGTAAGGCTAGTTACGCACAACGTGACTAGTTGAACAAATAACAACAAGTGAACCCATTATATTGTGTGTGAATCACAATCTTTATGTTTAGTGAATCCAAAACATACAGTGTGACTAGCGTAGCCTGACTCCTATGAGACGGCTCTTTTTAGTGAATCAAAAACATACCACGTGAATGAATCAGATTTGGACCAAATCGGAAAAATTTGTATTGATACCCAACCTTAATTCCATGAACTTGAAGGTCAGACTTTTATATGTATTATGTGGAAATGATTTACTCTCATTGGACATCTGTATTTGATATTTCTTCAGTGTAAGCTAATGAAAGTGGCTTTGGTGTAAGAGCATCTTTTACCTTGAGATGAGCAGACTAAAGACTAAAGAAATGTGTGCATAGTCAACTGAGTACAAAAATGGTCCAGATGACTCCAATATTTCTTTAGTTTGAACAAAGCTGCTCACCTCATGTTTTTTTTTTTTTCAGTAACATAGTCTGAGTGTGCTGGGAATGTTAAATGCATGTTCAAATCTAAAACGATTGAACATTTGGTCTTGATTTGCTCTAAGGAGCCTTTGGCCTGGCCTGAAGAAAAAAAAGTGCATGCTCTTTTGTCAAGACTTATGGCATGGCCACAGAAGAAAAGAATGAAATAAGACAGGCAGAGCTAAATCTGATGTGTAGTTAACTGGAGTTTCGTAGTGAATGGAGCTGAGAACTTAACCCGCTAACTACGGTAATGGATTGAGATTAATGTAATTGATTAACAGAATGACTTTGCATCTTGGCGAGCGCTTTTGTTTGGCTTGTGCCCAATACCTTGACGGCTGTATCTATCTCCACAGGGGGATGGGATACACCAAATCCGCGAGGCCCTGAAGATCTTAGCCGAGAGGGTTTTAATCCTCGAGACTATGATCGGTATCCATGGTGAGTAAGAGGCCAGAAGTAGGTTTAGGTCCGTTTTAAAAGGACTTAGGACCAGGGGTCAGAGACTTCAGTGCATCTTTTACCCCACAACACTTTTGGAAAGCGAGCGAGGAGCAAAGTGTGGTGGAGGACAGGGGCCAAGTACTCCACCTGCCATCCATGAGCCCACCCCCCACCATTCTTTCAAAACTTTTGATTTTTGATAGGACTTTAATTTGAAGAAGTTCCAAGACTTGCAGGCTGACTTAGAGCTGCTGGCTCGCAGGGTGCAGCTGCTGGAGGCGATCATCTGGCCAGGTAATGCCCGCCTCCCCTCGTCTAGCAAGTCAATCTACTGCCATCTCCTGGCCAGTTAGAAGATCAGCTCACAGGAAGGATTGTTTGAATCCAAAAAAAGACATCCAGGGCCAGACTCCAGCAGTATTTCCCAGTTACTAGACCTCTCACTATGTTGATTTTCTGTATAATGCCACACAACCACTAGGTATTTATTAGATGCTTTCCCATCCTAGTGATTTTTACTATGGAGACAGACCCGTGCAACAGCCTGGATTCAGTGCCTCTTTCAAGCATGCAGTGTGATGATGAGAACCGCAGTAAAACACCAGTTCATGAACCACCCCTTCTGAAGTTTGAACCAACATCCTTTGAATTACTAGTACAAAATTGTAACCACTTTAGCTGATTGGAGACCCATCATTACCCACCAAAACACAGTAAAACCACAGGGCTCCAGACTCAAAAATGACTAGGTTGAAATTGGTTCCTAAATAGACTTCTTATTTGTTAAATTAAGGATTGCTTGATAAAGGTTGTTGTTCACTTTCACTGCTCTGTGCTGATTAAAGGATGTTTATAGTATATAGATGATCACTCCTGCTATTAATTTTTCAATAGTTTTAATTTATATAAACCAGGGTGTTTTTTAGTTGTATGTAGTATAAATTATTTCTGATTTGATGCTGTCATTCTAGTGATCATGACTGTATTTGTGCCATATATTTGTGCATTTTGTAAGAATATTTTGTTGTTTTAAAAAAATTTCCCTTACAGTTGATCCAAAGCATGTGATAATATTTTTTAAAGTATATTAGAATTATTTTTAGAATACATTTCTTAATTTTACAAAAAAAGGTTTTAAGTTTCCTTTACAATTGATTAAGACTTACTAATGGAACTTACTGTGCTAAACAATAAGAAGTAATATTTAAAAATATTTTATTATATAATATATATACAAGTATTATATAAGTATTGTGTATATATATATATATATATATATATATATATATATATATTTAATGCTCAAACACTATAAAGAAGTAATTCTTTTACACATCTTCTCAAAGATGTTTTCGTGACTATCGCTAATAGTTACTAGACTTTAATTTATTGTAACAATTATTTTTTGCAACAGTCTGGAGTCCTGTTGCCACCTTTCTTCATCTTGATATGGTATAACCGTGAACTCCATAACATACTGTATGCCACCTCTCTTAGAATGAACTGAATCATCTAACTATTATTAGTCAGTTTTCTGACACCAGCCACATTAAAAAGTATTTAGAGTAACAGATTAGAACTTAGCAGCGTTAACTCTCTCTTCCTTCAACAGAACCAGATGTAGGGTCAGGAGATGGCCTCTTTGGCACACCATCTCCAGACGTCTACCGGATTAAGAGGGCAAGAATGTCATCTTTGCGGGTCAACTCTCCCTTAATCACTGCTGAGACCAAGGTTCGAGGGAAGTAGTCTGCATACTCCAAAGAGTGAAGCCATTGTTTCCATCTCGATTCCATTATCCGTAAATCAGCTGAACTGGCAACAAGTCCCCTGAAACACATGCATATTACATATCACAGATCCAACCGCTTTGGAATATTCCAGTTAATCCAGAACCCTCAGGGAAGACCAAATGGTGCTGTATAAATTAACCACCTCTAATGGGACTCCAGAGGTTCCTAGCACCTCTCCTCTGGCAAATTATTGTTGTTTGCTGTCATGTTGTGTCACTCTTATGACATAACCAAATGAACACAATCAGTCTCAGAAGGAATTTCTCAACTTTTTGTTTGATGCTCGTTTCACATGAAAAAATAAACATGTTTTAGAACACGATATAGAGAAACAGTATTGGTGCTTGTATAATTGTGGGCAAGAAGGGTACAAAACCTGATGGCATATATGATGGAGAAGATGAAGGTTTTATGGAGAGCGTCAAACCATATTATTCGTTTTTCCAGCTGCTGTTAGGACCTCATAGTAACTTCAGCAAATGTACTGTATGAGGAAAATGCACATAACGATTCTGCTATTCAGCCAAACACCACACTTTCCCCAATGATAAAAACTGATTTCATATTCTGTTCCTTGGATTAAATGCACTATGTAGATAGAGAATCACCTTGATTTTCAAAGAGAAAGGAGAATTGAAGGACATAAATGTTTATAAACTTTAATAGACAATTCAGTTTTAAGAGAAAATGGCTTTGGGTTTCCTCTTCCTTTTGAAATGGATTAAAGCTGTAACTAGATTTGAATTGGTGAAAACAAATGTTTATAAAATCTTTTGTTAAAACATGCCTGTGAGGAGCATGAGTTTAAGTGGTTCTGAATTTCAATTTTAGGATTCTCCTCTAGTTCAAGACAATTATTAAGTAATCATAAAATAAAAAAAAGTGCAACTGTATGAGCTAGAGGACCATGAACTAATTAAGATCTAACTGGAGCACAAGGGGAAGTGGGGAAACTACTCATTTAACTTGAATTCTGTTTTTGTGTTTCATGCATGTCTTTCCATCACAGTTACATGCACATGCATAGGACTGGTTTCCTTCCTCAATACTTTTTCATGTCTTTGTATTCCTATATAAATATTGTTGTATTAATTATTTATAGATGATTATTAGCAATTGATGTTTTCCTTATTCTGTATACCAATTCATGTAACGTCACCTGTATTTTTCCATTTCTAGCCTTGTTGTGTGAATTTGTCTTACCAATTGGTGTTAAAACGAAATAAACTGTTGTGTTTCTTTTTTAGACAATCCATGTTTTTTTAATTTTTTTATCAATACTGAATACTTCCTGAAAGTTTGGAAATATTTTAATAAAGAATACTCTGTAGCCAAAAAAACTTGACTAAAATAGGACTTAAATACTGACATATGCACATGACTCTCCTGGCCTGACAATCTAATAATGTGGATTTAATGACACCGTGTCCGTGGAGAAGTTTGGAACGTCCATGTCTCATCCACTGGGATATATTGAGAGTATGTGTTTCCATTACTTAACTTAAATCATAAAAGCTGCCAACACCATAATATAAATAATACATTTTCCAAACCACCCATAATCCACTGGATTTTTTTCCTGCACACCCAAAAGTCATGAAGTAGTAAATACAAAGTAACAGTTCACCGTGAAGATTGATGCTTTGCTTAAGTAATGGAATTACACTAGGGCAGTGCTATAGGACAGCTTCAATTTGAAACAGTATCCCTGAGCTATGACGATGATGATGATGACTTCTTCCCTTTAGAAATGACCACAGCCTCCTCCCCAATCTGATCATCAATTAGCAGAGAGATCGCTCCATCCAACTGCCCTGTAGCGGCCAGAGCCACAACAGCTTTCTCTGTGGGGAAGCCCATCTTCTCCAGCTGTTGCAACCTGAAAGTACAGAAGACCAGATGCATAGCATGAACTTAAAGGGTTATTTCACCCAAAAATGAAAGTTCTGTCATTTATTACTCACCCTCATGCCGTTCCACACCTGTAAGACCTTTGTTAATCTTCAGAACACAAATTAAGATATTTTAGTTGAAATCCGATGGCTGAGTGAGGCCTCCATAGGAAGCAAAAACACTTCCTCTCTCCAGATCCATAAAGCTACTAAAAACATATTTAAATCGGTTCATGTGAGTACAGTGGTTCAATATTAATATTATAAAGCGATGAGAATATTTTTGGTGCACCAAAAAAAACAAAATAACGACTTATTTAGTGATGGCCGATTTCAAAACACTGCTTCATGAAGCATCGGAGCACAAATGAACCAGTGTATTGAATCTGCTGTTCGGATCGCCAAAGTGATTTCAGCTGTTGACAGTTTGACACTCGATCTGAATCATGATACAATACACTGATTCATTTGTGCTCCGATGCTTCCTGAAGCAGTGTTTTGAAATCGGCCATCACTAAATAAGTCGTTATTTAGTTTTTTTGGCGCACAAAAAATATTCTCGTCGCTTTATAATATTAATATTGAACCACTGTACTCACATGAACTGATTTAAATACGTTTTTAGTACCTTTATGGATCTTGAGAGAGGAAGTGTCATTGCTCCCTATGCAGGCCTCACGGAGCCATCGGATTTGGACTAAAATATCTTAATTTGTGTTCCGAAGATTAATGAAGGCCTTACGGGTGTGGAACGGCATGAGGGTAAGTAATAAATGACAGAATTATCATTTTTGGTTGAACTAACCCTTTAAGCATTTAGATATCACTATAGATGAAGAAACACCTATTTACACCATGAACTAACCGTAATGAGGAGACTGAGGACTTGGGTACTTCCACTTTGTCCGCTGCGCCCTCAGGTGCGTCGTGGAGTGATGCTAATATCCCCGCTCTCAGCATCTGCTCCTCTAACAACTGTGAATCTGTTGCCAGCAAAGGCTCGTGATGCCACTCTGACACAGAATGCTGCCATGCCGAATGATCTTCCAACTGGGACCTACTGGTTGAAGGCTCTGGTCTATTACAGAATAATAATAGATCTTATTAATTCTTCTAGTTACATGACATGATTTAAAGGGATAGTTCACCCAAAAATGTAAATTCTGTCATCATTTACTCCCCCTCAAGTTGTTCCAAACATGTATACATTTTTGTTCTACTGAACACAAAGGAAGATATTTGGAAGAATGTTTGTAACCAAGCAGATCTCACTCACCCCACTTTTTTTTTCTTCTTTTTTTTTTTTTGAAAAATACTATGGTAGTCAATGGGGGGCGTGATCTGCTTGGTTACAAACATTCTTCCAAATATCTTCCTTTGAGTTCCGCAGAACAAAGAAATTTATTCAGGTTTGGAACAACTTGAGGGGGAGTAAATGATGACAGAATTTTCATTTTTGGGTGAACTATCCCTTTAAGTAAAAACAAATGGGAAATATTAGCAGAAAGTTCTCATAACCTTATTGAGGTGTTGTGGTAAACTGGCAAGTGTGGATGAGAGGTAACAGGGATGTAGGCCCATTTTGGCAAGCAGGCACATGCACCCAGTCTCTCTATCTGCTCCAGCATTTCAATAAACTCATTATTGTCTGTATAATTTATTAAGGGCAAAAATGTATAAAGACCACAAAATTATATCAGTGTAAAGCATTAGTTCTAAACCAGGAGGCCTCTGCAAACATGCAAGGGGGCTGCAGGATGACTAAAATTATTTAATGAATGGATTAATATTACTATATTAAAATAATGTAACTCTAATCTCAATGAAAAAGATAAAAAACATATAATTATGTATATATAACTTTTACTGAAGCTAATTCTTGAAGCATCTGGAGTCAAAAAATTAATTGCTAGTATTATTGATATATTAAATGAATAATTCACCAAAAATGAAAATTCTGTCATCATTTACTCAACCTCATGTTGTTCCAAACCTGTATGACTTTCTTCTGTTGAACACAAAAGAAGATAAGTTGAAGAATTTGGTAACTAAACAGTTTTGGTTTCAGTTCCCATTGAATTCTGCTATATTGTCAAAAAATACAATGGAAGTCAATGGGAACCAAAACTTGGTCATAAACTATATATTCTTCAAAATGAATGACATGGAATGACATGAGGGTGAATAAATGATGACATTTTTCATTTTTGGGTGGACTAAATTCTGTTAATAAAAAAAGTTTGAAAACATGCAGCTTTGTCATAATACAGCAGAAATACTGGAAATATCTTATATCAGAAATAGCCTATATTGGGGAGGCCTTTGAATATTGTTTTGGACATCAGGAGTCTTTGAGACAAAAGGGATGAGGACAAAACTGGTTTAAAGGATACAGTTGAGCCCCAGGCAAATGGCATAGAAATGCAGCAGGCCTGGAGCACTGGGAAGCAGAAAGATGTCGAGGAGCAAGACGAGCCAAGGCAAGAACCAGACAGGAACAAAGCGCAGGACCCTTTTCTGCTTCACCTGCCGACACTGAGCTGTGAGCAGGGCAAGGTGGGTTGCTGAGTATCCACTAACCCTGCTGGCTTCATCCCCGGTAACAAAGAGAAATAGGGCATAAATAGGTGGAAGGAGCACACTGGAGATAAAGGAGAGAGCTAGGAAGACAAAAGTGCCCCATCTCCTCTCCTGACAGGGTCCGACCCACAGCAGCAGGGTGATGTTGTAGAGAAATGAGGCCAACTCCTCATTACTGAAGACGTAAAAGATAAAATCTGCAATGAACAAGAAACATTGGGAACTGAACACCTACAATATAAATCACAGTCTTATACATTGGTGTATTGCTTACCATAAAATCCAGGAAATTCCCCGCCTGGTCCTAAACTTAGACTGGCATGAATACCACAGAGCCAAGTCGACAAAATTAATATGACTATTAAAAATGTTCCACTACAATATCCTGGCCGGTTTGATCCAAACCACATCCATGTCGAAAAAAGATGATCAAGCATTGTAAACTGAAAAACGCATTAACGTTACCTGATGGGTTGCTATCATTACAAATATCGATCTAGATGTTTGCTTATGGCAGGTGGTATCATGTTTTCATGTTTCCAGTTGCACTTCACTGCCAGTTTACGACGCTAGCACCTTGAGGTCTGTTTTACAAATACTTCAACGAAACAGTGTACCTATTACGAGGTGCACAAAAATCTTTTTTTTTTTTTTAAATAATTGTTAAATTATAAACACATAAAACCAAACTACACCAATACCAATGTCATTTGCCAACCCTTTTATTTTGACAGCGAATAACTTCCTCTTTCGGACAAGCGCATTTGTGGGAGTCTGCGAATATGTTTTGTAAAACGTTTTGAGGGATTCATATTTGTGGAATAATATGTTGTTAAATATATTTTATATAGTTTAATAATGGATTGACTTAATTGTAAAGATAATCAGGCAAACAGTATGTTAAAAATTACAAATAGAGATTTATACGTGCCACCCTCTACAATCGGTGTGTTGGTACGTTCCATATTGCTTTCACGCACGCGCACATATTGCGCATGCACAGTTGTCTACACCGCATACTGTTCTCCGACGGAAAGATGGCGTCAGTCACGAGTAAGTGGTTTTTCCTCGTTTTTTGTTTTTAATTTTTAGTCTTTCAGTACTTTGTAACTGATAGAAATACTTTCAGCTTAAGTAAATGTTAGATAATGTTACGAATTTTGGGATTTTGTTTGAATAACTAACAGTTATCGACCATGCGGCCTAAAGTTTGTTTTTTTGGGTCAAGGCGGTCGTTTGAAGCTAACGGGTTGAAAACGCGTCTTGACCGGTTTTTAAACTTAGTTTGTTGTATAACAAGAGCCTACATTCAATATAACGGCAAAAATGTTTCAATATGTCTTGTTCTTTAACATTCTTAAATGCAGAGCTCGTCGTGTCGTTTGTTGTAAACAGTAGCAGGCGTGGTTTAAAAACAGCGGGATTGAGAGCGCAGCCAACATGGCGAACATAATGTTTATTTTCCTTTTTTCATTATTACTTTTCTTTGGGATTCAGAATAAAATGACATCAGAAACTTAGTTTCTTGTAAGTCTTGTCGACGAAAAATAGCATTAAAAACAATTTGTTAAAATATAACGCGTAAACGTTCAAATGAATGGTTTTCTTAAATTTACAACGTTTTCGTTTTCTAAACTAAAATGTTAATGTGAATCAATGTCACGGATCCCTGTTTCTTGCAAAATATATTAATACGTAACGTTAGTATTAAAACAGCCAAGCCTATTGTTGATATAAGCTTTGTTCCAAAATTAATGGCTGGAATTCCGCAGGGGCGGTACTTCCTTGTGTGTGTTGTAATGTTTGCTCAAGCCGTGCACGCGTCTCCCGTCGTTATTGGACTATAATAAAACGCTAGATGTGCAGTCAGTAAGCATTTTTATTCTCCTAATGTTATGCAGCTGTAACCGTGTTTGCAGGACGTCTAACCTTTCTGGTCATTTATTTCCCTCTAGATTATAGCAGTTACAGCCAGGCTGGTGCACAGCAGTCGTAAGTTGTTCTTAATTAATATACTGTATTCGTTATTTAAATAAATAAATCAATCAATAATGCACATGTTGTACGCAGGTATGGCTCATACACTGCCCCTCCTTCTCAGAGCTATGGACAGACTGCACAGGTAAGCCTAAACTGCCCAAACTTTCAGTAGTTCAAATAGTGGAGCAGTGGGCTTGCAATGCCAAATTTCCCCACACGTGTGCTTGTTTGACAATTTAGCAATTCTGGTTTTCACATCTAAGTGTTTTGTGTAAAAGAGAAAAAATACAGTGGCGTATAATTAAGCAAATGTTTCTTTTGCAGCAGGGCTATTCTCAGCAGGATTACGGCTCATATACTCAACCTGCTGCTGCACCTGAGTCCACCTACAGTCAGGCAGCGCCCTCTGCTGGAGCGTATGCACAACAGCCGTATGGATCCTCATATGGACAAGCAGCAGCAACAACAGCGGCGGCGGCGGCAGCAGCGCCAGGTCTGCAGGCAGAGTTTATTCACTATTTTATATTTGCCTGTTAGTGAGTGATTGGAGCATAACTGCACAATTTTCATTGTATTTTATAGTATTAAGTGAGTTGTTTAATTTTCAAAGAAATGCAGAGATCAGCAAGCTTCATGAGGAAATTTGCAAGGAATGCAAAGTTTCTTAGTTATATACAGTAAAAAGGATCTGAAGTCAGTTTATTCCAGTATATTGGTATATCAAAAACAAAAGAATTGAAAATGTGTGGTGACATTAATTTATGCCTGGAAATTCCTGCTTTGTAAGTGCACATTGTCATGCTGTTTGTTCAGGTGCACATAGAAAATGATTCTCATAACTAATGTTAAATCATTATTCTTTTTCAGCTGCATATGGAACCGCAACGCCAGGCTCTTATAATCAGCCTGCGCAGAGTTATGGGGCCAGCAGCTACACCAGCTCCACTGCGGCCCCTGCCACCCAGGCCTCCTATGGCTCCCAGCCCGGATACTCGGCCCAGCCGGCCTATTCTGGCTACAACCAGCAGGCTGCTGCCTCCGCTCCTCAGAGGTAACTGGACCATCTCCTAGAGCAGCACATCAACAGGATGCTATTATGGAGCTTCCTGCAGTAATTCCATATGCTGTTCCTACCTCATGATGCTTGAATTTGAATGCAGTTCCCATGCAGATACCCTGTTTCGTTCTGTAGAGAAAGAAAGATCAAGGAGTCTATTGAAAGGGATCGTTTTCCCTAAAATAAAAATTAAGTCATCATTTATTTACCCTGGTGTTGTTTTAATGCAGTATGCCCTGCTTTCTTTTTCTGACCATAAATGGTGAAATTTATATGGCGGTGAATACAGGCCAGCGTTAAGTTTTAAAGAAAATGCAAAAGGATCGCAGAATGATTTCATGCGAAACGCAACAAAAGTATATCATAATATAATTGTCCTCAATTAAGTTAGATATGAGTTTGCTGCAGAGGTCTCCTATACAGACTCCCATAAGTATTTATTTAATATGAGAAACGTTTATCAGTGAAAACATTTGTGGTTCTCAATATTTTTTGGAAACTGTTGATCTTTTGAATGAATAGTAATTTCCATAGAATAGCATTTTAATTTATTATTTTTGTGGGGAAAAAAGTATAAGTACTGTCACTGAATGCTAGTGTGTACATGTTTTTCAAATGTTTGTGATCACATTAATTTTTGCCCTGCAGCTATAGTGCAAGCAGCCAGCCTGCCTACAACCAAGGTGCCTATTCCCAGCCTGGAGGTTATTCTCAGCCTCAGGGTGGGTACCAGGCTCAGCAGCCAGGATATGGGCAGCAGCAGAGCAGCTATGGACAGCCACCTCAGCAAGGCCCACCTGCTGCCTACCCCCCTCAGGGGAACAGCGCATACGCACAGGCTCAGTACGGCCAACAGAGTGCGTCACAGAATGATTACAGCCAGCAAAGTGCTTACAGTAAGGGTCCATTTTACTGTTGTGCCATTTTACTATGTTTTTATTCATTGACAGTTCCTCAGATTAAGTTAATTGGCCTGATACTTAGTGTGTGATCTCTCACATAGACAGTTACAGCCAGGGTGGCGTGAGTGGAGGCTACCCAGGATCACAGCAGCGGGGTGGATACCCGGGAGATGCAGGCAGAGATGGTTATGGTCCTCGGGGGCGTGGGGGTATGGGCCGCGGTGGCATGGGGTAAGTTTAGACTTTCTTTATGTAACTAACTGTTCATTGCTTTTCACAGAGTGAAATCACTTGCTGCAATGCAGGGTTTGTATTTGCAGGCATCTAAGAAGAGTGGAGTTCATCCAACCATTATTTGATGTGTAGAGGTTTTTATGATGCCACAAGGATATTCTTGCAGGGATGTTTTATTTTGGTCTCACATGTTGCAGTAGTTACTCTTACGGTTATATTTTTAAGGATGGGTCATTTAATGCATTTATACTTATTTTAAGACTGAGGGATTTTTTTTTTTGTTTTGTTTTTTTTCTTCTCCCCTCATGAAGCTCAGTTTACTGTTGTTTGCCTTTTCTTTACGCACGGTTATTTCAAGTGTGGCAGTCTATCAAAGATTTGAGGTTTTGTTTGGTTGCAAGGTCTTTTGTTACACTTGAATTTCTTGCAGCAAGTCATGCTGCCTACTAAATTTACATTTTGGTTTTAACAGGCTGTATGAGGATCTTTGCTGTTGAGTTTATAAGGGGAAAGTAACAAAATGGCAAACGCATCAAGTCTTAAAGAAATGGGTAGTTAACCGTGGATTTTTATCAAAGCAGACAGTGGCACACGATTATGGGTTTTTATGTTTTGTCCTTATTTACTGGGTTTTAATTTCTAAATGGAACTTCTGTATTGACAGTATGCAATGAAAGTAACCATGTTTCAAAAGGGTCCGTGTAAACGGTTGTTTCAGCGTTGGATGGCTTTTTTTTTTTTTTAATGGTTGGAGTAACCTTAAACATAAGTTTTGGATATTTAATGGACACATACAATGATATTCTTTTGTAACCAGAGGGAAGAATTTTATTATACATAAACAGTTCTTCAAGTACGTCTCGGTGTTGGTGGGTTTTTTTTTTGTTGTTTTTTTTCCTTTTTTACACCCACCCTCCAAAAAAGGAATCTTAAAAAAAAAAAAAAAAAAAGGAAAATCAACACTTATTTCTGTTCCAATTGAATTGATGTTTCAAGGGATGGTGAGCATGCAATTATACACATTTCTGATATTTAAATTTATACATTTTCATGTACTTAAATATTTTTGCATTTCTGAACTGTTTTCTCATTTCAAAGGTCTTGTTTTAACATTCTTTGTCACATTTATACGCTGCAGGTGTCAGAGATCGATGTAAGAACAGCAGTACTTATTCTTTAAGTACCTTTTTCCATTTCAAAGGCGACAGCTCAAAGAACCATGGGGAACTTTCTTGATTTAGGAGTTTTTGTTTAGCAAATCTTTACGTATATTTTTATTTTTTTTTTTTTCAGTATATTTGAGATTGTTCTTTTCATACTTTTATCACCCTTTGTAAACCATTTGTCATTAGTACTAATATATTTTTGAATGTAAATTTTTTTTATTTTTTTTTTTTATATAAATAGTTCAGTTTATAGGTTAAATTTTGGTGGAAATGGCTAAAGGGATTTTTTTTTTTTTTTCTTCCTCCCCAGCTAACAGGATTGCTATATTTAAAATTTGCCTCAATCATTTTGCATTGGTTGCACCCTAAAACAGAGCTAACTTTATAATTCTTCACATTTACAAAATTTAAAAGGTTTACAAAATGCAATGTATTTCTGGTTGTGTGTGGATATTGTTTTATATTATTGTAACCAAACTGTTAAATACCATTGAAAAATATTACAGATGTCATGATGCCCCATCAGTTAGTAAAATACTGTACATTACATGAGGCCTTTGCTAAGTTAGAGGGAGATATTGTGTTCATTTCCTACTCAAGTCCTATGGTTGGAGACTAAAAGGAATATCGCCTTCATATCTTCATGTTTAGCATCGCTGGAGACAGAGGGGGCTTCAATAAGCCTGGTGGTAAGTTCCTAAAGCGTATTCCATTGGCTAGTCCACTCGAGTTAATGTAGAGGCCATTCACGCCTATGTGTCCTTAAAAGCTTCCATTTGGTGTGCCACTTTTTTCTTTTTTCTTTTACCAAAAAACAAGTGTGTCCTGATGGTTTATATTTGGTGTATATATTTGGATTTCTTCAAAAGTTGAGACGTGTCCTTTGACAGAAGCGTCTTTTTTTTTTTTTTTTTTTTTTTTTTTTTTTTTTTTTTTAAATTCTGCATTTTATTCCATTTCATTCTGAGAATCTGTTGTGGTCAAGGGTAATCCTGGAAATGGTCACATCTTCTCAATGTATTTAATACTGCTGGCAATTTTTTGGTCTTGACAGGTTGTCAGGTTTGCTTTAAGCTTTGATATTGTGTAATAGCATTTCTTCTTTTTTTTTTTTTTTCTTTGATCCATCGGATCCCAGGAGCAATGAGAGGTGGAATGGATCGTGACATGGGTGTGTTGTAAACCTTTCACTTTGTTTTTCTTTAATTTGTACATGACCTTTAAACTAAATTCTTGAAATAAATTAACTTTTATTCAGCAAGGATGCATTAAATTTATCAAAAGTAACAGTAAAGACTGCTATTAAAAAAAGCAGTTCTTTTGAACTTTTTCCGGAGAATCCTGAAGAGAAAATTAAGCAGCACATCAGTATAGACTGATTTCTGAAGGATCGTGTGACTAAAAACTGTCAAATGAATAAATAGAAGTTGTTTTTAATTGTACTTGTAATTTCACAATATTAATCTTTTACTGTATTTTTGATAAAAGAAATGCAGCCTTGGTGAGCATAAGACTTCTTTAAAAAACAAACTGATCTACTACCACATTGAATGATGTTATAAAAACAAGTTGTTGGTGTTAAATCTGATTCTCTCCCACAAACGCACAGGGCATCCAGGAGAGCAGGACTCGGAGAACAGCACCATCTATATCACAGGCCTCACTGAGAATGCCACTCTACCAGAGATGGCAGACTTTTTCAAGCACTGTGGACCGATACGGGTAAGCAGTTAAATATATGGATAGTTTACTCTGAAAAACAATTAGTCTTTGTCAAATAAATTGTCGCAATGCCTGGTCGAATGGTTTTCAAGCTTTTGAAGTCCTTTTTGACAAAGTGTTTCTCTCTCATAGATAAATCGGCGTCTAAACCAACCAGCCATAAACATCTACACAGATAAAGATTCTGGCAAACCAAAGGGAGATGCCACACTGTCCTATGAAGAACCTGCGATCGCCAAAGCTGCTGTTGAATACTTTGATGGTTGGCCTTTCTAATTATTTTTGGATAACTCTCCTTAATCTTATTGTATGAACTCATACAAGCCTTTTTCAGATTATCACCATTACCTCTGTATGTTTGTTGACATTTAATCTGCCAGTTCCACTCAATCTCTTCACATTTTTCTGCTTTTCAAACATTTTAACACTTTCCTGCTCTTATGTCAGGTAAGGAATTCCAGGGCCGGAGGTTAAAGGTCTCTATGGCTCGCCGGAAGCCCATGATCGGGGGTATGAGAGGAGGAATGCCAATGAGAGGTGGCCCTGGGATGGACCGTGGAGGTATAACATTTCTTGTTTATAAATCAAGGTATCAGGTACCCTTAAAGTGGAATGTTCTTCTATACTATGAATTTGTTTTTTGTGCCTAAAGGTATGGGAAGAGGAGGAGAGAGAGGTGGTTTCCCCTCTCGTGGTGGCCCTCGGGGTGGAATGGGCTGGAATGGTCCTCCAGGAGGCAATGTGCAGAAGAGAGCTGGAGACTGGGAATGTCCCAATCCGTGAGTATTGCGCAACTTTAAGCAACCAAACTGATGCATCTAATTTGCAATACATGGAACCTCCTGATTAAGTATAAAACAATGTCAATGTGTATGTTTCTGACTTTCTTGCCAATCTCAAATATCATTACAGTGGATGTGGCAATCAGAACTTCTCCTGGAGAATGGAGTGTAACCAATGTAAAGCTCCAAAACCCGAAGGCCTCGGGGCTCCTCCCTTTCCTGCTGCAGGTACACGCAGATTAACAGTTTTTCCTCGTCAGATGTTATTTGTGATTTCTACAGGTGTCCTTGACTGAAATTTGTTGATGTGTAACAAACATGATTTGTTTAACCTGTAAGGTGATCGTGGCAGAGGAGGAATGAGGGGCGGCAGGGGAATGGATCGTGGTGGACCAGGGGGCATGCGTGGAGGCTGGGGAGGAGATCGTGGAGGCTTCAGAGGAGGCCGTGGTGGAATGGACAGGGGTGGATTCAGAGGAGGTAGCAGGGGTGGTCCTCCCATGGACAGAGGGGGCAGGAGAGGCATGGGACCACCAGGCAAGATGGATATGAGGTGAGCGTCACTTACTGTGAGTATAGCAGGACAAGTGTGAAGTGCTTTAGTCCCTGTGATGCTTCATATACTTTATATACAGACCTCTTCTTTTGTTCTTTCAACAGGGATCACCGTCAGGAGCGCAGAGACAGACCCTACTAAGTTAATGCATCAAGCATAGAGGAAAGATTTTTAAAAGTCCTTTTTATTTATGATTCCATATTTATATATGGCTATCTTTTTGCTTTTGCTTTTTTAATTTCAGTGCCACACTGTGGTTTTAGTTAAACCTTTTGGTTGCTTTTTTTTTTTTTTTTTTTTTGTATGCTATAATGGCTCCCCCCACCTTTTAAGATACTCAGTTACCCTGTAGTCACCTTTTTTTGGTGATATCTGTCTTACATGTCTCTCTATGTAACTATGTACTTTGAACAGTTTTTTAAAAATAAACTTTTCCACCTCCAGTTGTTTTGAATATATATATATATATATATTTTTTTTTTTCATATTGTGGTTTGTGTATAAAAATGCCAGCAATTAAACATCTTTATGCTTGCCATCTATTCATGTTTTTATATTTAGTTAATGAGATTAATTGCATCTTTCTTCATACTTGAAGCTCTAAAGGTGTCTAAAAGAACGTTTCATAGCATACACCACTGGATTTAACAGATATACGTTATGTAACGAAGTAATAATACTTCGTTACAGTACTTAAAGGTCCCGTTTTTCGTGGTTTTTTGAAGCTTTGATTGTGTTTATAGTGTGCAATATAACATGTGTTCATGTTTCGCGTGTAAAAAAAACAGTATTTTTCACATAATTTACTTATCTGTATACCGCTGTTTCCACTGTCATAAAAACGGGCTGATGACTTCCTTGTTCTATGAAGTCCCTCCTTCAGAAATACGTAACGAGTTCTGATTGTGCCAGCGGTTCCTGTGTTGTGATTCGACAGCAGTTTAGCGCATCTTGCCCGGAAAGGTCACGCCTCTTACCATAACGTGGAGATGCACGCGCTCAGTGTTATTGTAAACATGTCTTTAATTTTACCCTATCAATTTGAGCCGGAATCAGACCCGGTGATTGGACTGCGGGATGAAAATAACAGCGTTTTGACGACATGGTGACAAACACACTCTACAAACGCAACTCTTGTGTATTCCTGTGGGCGGAGGTTAGTCAAAAAACTGTTTTAGTGATGTCATTAAAGAAGGAAGTAGAGGGATGTAGTCCAAACTGGCCGTTCGATGTAGGCGACTTCTGTTAAATAAAATATCTCGATTGACATTGAACTTTGAGCTTTAAAATTTTACAGATTTTATTTATACTCTAACAACAACATTACACACTAACTAAAGTTTGAAACATGGGATCACGAAGAACGGGACCTTTAAGTATTTTTTGGGAGAATCTTGTACTTGAGTTTTTATATTTGTCAACTTTCACTTTTACTCCACTACATTTCCTAAATAAATTGTATACTTTTACTCAGATACATTTTCCCAAAGCATTTTCGTTACTTACTACAAAATAAAGTCGGAAGAACACAGACTGCAAAGCAAGCATGTGCAAACAAGTGCTCGCACAACCGCGGTTGATTTCATTTTCCGGGTTGCGTCCGTTGCTGGAGCATCTGAGAATTGCGCTGTCATTACAAGACATTACGAGAGCGGCCTCTAGAGGCGAAATAAAAACTATCACTGATGCCTCGTATAGTTTGTTTTGACACGTGATGTGAGGCTGCGCGCTGCACAGAGCGGGTCACTTCAAAAACGATTTAAAACGGACAACAAAACGGTATGTTATACAGTGTACACTACAGTACATGTTTTCATATCACTATAAAGTCATTAGTTTGTTGACTAGATGCTACATTAGTGGAGAACAGTATGTTTGCCATCGAGGCTGAGAGGACGCTAACATTTAAAAAAAAATAAAAAAAATAAAAATGCGATTGTTACCATTCATTTGCATTAGTTTATATCTATTTGTTCGCTGTTATGCATTCATTATCCGGCAAAGTTGCATATTTCAACTCTATTCTCATCATACAGCGACAGAAGCATAACAAATCAGAAATGTAGCCTATTCAATTTCAGTTTTTATCGGCACTGTAACACATATTTTGATTTAGATAATCATCAATTTTTCTAAAATAGAGCCAAATAATGTGTGAAAGTATATAATAGCCCCATGCTATGCCTTTGTGTGTAAAGGTGGTAATTTTGTAAGCATGACTGTTTGGATTTATATGAAATAGTAACATTTTACAATAAGAGTACATTTGTAACATTAAATAAGGTTAATAAAAGTATTGTTCATTTTTAATATCAACATTTACATTTTAACATTTTAAAGTTGTCTCTTACATTGGTTATAATGCACTATGAATTAACATGAACGATCAATGTATAATTAATATATTAGTATTTTTATGTATAAATTACAATAAACATTTAGCCATTTTTTTAATTTAAAGAAGCAAAATGTAAGAGAGTTAAAACAACACAATCATGCTGCTCAAACTGTGTATAGAACAATTTTTAATACTATTTTTTTTTTTTTTTTGCTCCTTTTGTATTTTACATTTACTTGTACTTTTACTTTCAATACTTAAGTACGTTTAATATCAAAAAAATACTTTTCGTACTTAAGTACAAAAAATATCACATACTTTAGAATGTTACTTGAGTAAAAGTTTTAAACAGCAACTTTAACTTCTACAAAAGTCATTTTCTGGTAAGATATCTATACTTTTACTCAAGTATGGTTTTCGAGTACTTTATACACCACTGGTTAAATCTAGTAACATGCACTGGACCCACATGAATGGGTGCAATGCAGACTTTAGCCGTTAGGTGTCTCATTTGTTATAGTTTCACAAGGTGTTTCCATAACTACCACGTGCATAGAGCAGATTTATCTGCTGAGAACTAACAAAAACTCTGGTACAAAGTAAAATGATTCCAGCTCTGTTATGAGCATGACTAAACCTCCATTACAGCCTCTTGATAAACTGGTTTGATCACCAGTATATATATATATATATATATATATATATATATATATATATATATATATATATATATATATATATTTAACTTGGTTTCAAGAAGCATCAGAATTATAATCAATACAATACTTTTCGAGTCAAATTTTGGAGGAAAAGAAATGTAAAGCGACTCCACCCCTCAGAATATTACCATTAAGACATTTGCAAACATTAATACTATACAGCTTGTTTTCTGCTCTGGCTTTTAATGGTTTTATAAAACAATGAAATGGTTGTCTTTTGTAAATCTTGGGACCATTATCAACATTTACTTCATCTGCAAAGCATTTGGCATGCATGTGTTCACCAAGAGCCTAAGTGTTGAATCATTGCTCTTTTTAATTGAAGTGTTGGCAGGAGCTGACAGGATGATGCTTGTACCAACTTCAAAGACTTCTTGCAAAATCCATCTCAAGTTCTTTATCTAAATTTAATTATGCCTAGAAATGGAATTAATCAAAGGTAATTCCCAGTTCTTTAAATGCATAGAATGGCATAGTGTTTCATTTCAATGTGACTTACTGACACCTTTTTAATAGACATCTGAGAGCCAAATGCTCACTTGCTGGAGAGCTGTGGAATGAACTGGTTTTGTGTATGTGTTCACAGAAAAGCTGATTCATCCAGGCCTTGAAGAATGATCTCATTCCTTCTCTGCTGTGTGTCCTCCCCTCCGTCTAGCTCTCTTAAAGAAACAACCAACGCTTTTCAAATCAAAACAAGGGCCTCCCTTTGGCTGTGTGGCTGCTGTTGGAATAATGACACACTGCAGTGGTCCGGCCTGAGCTTTTGAAGAGCATGCTGCCTGCCGTTAACTACAAGAGCAGGAAGTAAAACAAAAGAAAATGAAAAACATTTCCATTTATGCTCTCAGATGGTAATCAAGTTATGGGATCATGCAGATGAGAAAGTGTGAAGAAAAGCTCACCAATGCATAAAAGCAATCGTAATGTCTAATAGTTGGTCTGTTGTTATATTTAGAAGTAAGTGGGAGTGATTTAAATCTGCAGTTGGCTTGTTTTCTGACAAACGGCTAAAACATCCGAGCAAAAGTGACTCTTAAAATAGGATGACACTGGGGAGGGAAGCTGGACACTTGAGTCTTCCTCATAAGGATCGTTTCTGATCCACTAGCATTAACATTAGGCTACTTTACAATATATTAAAAAGACGCATTCAAAGAATGTAGTGTGACTTTGACCTAAGAGTTGAGTTTCTGAAGACAGGCTTTCAATTGTCCTACAGTCATTGAACTGATTGTTTAAAGGGGACAAATGAACGCTGATTAACATCATGATGATGTCTTCATGTCTGTCTTTTGTCTGTCTATTCAGAATGGTCCCTTTCATTTGCTGATGACCAAGACCATTGGCAGAGTAGTTTGAGTGAGCCTGGACTGTTTGAAGCCAAACAAGAACAGAGCTTGTTGGATAGGCACATTAATTTAATTTGACAGTCTTGATTAAAGTTTGGCAATGAGAGTTTTTGGGGATACAAAATAGAAAAATTTATGTTTTAATAAATAAATAAATTGGCCAATTGGCCAATGCTTTCAGTCCTTATTATGTATTCATTTTTTTATATTAACAAGAGATAATTTTAAAGCGCTACAACAATTTTTACATAAGTGATTGTGGTATTACATTTTTATGAAGTTTATAAAACCCAAACACATATATTTGTGACATCACAAATATTCTGATTAGTCAATTGCAGCATTTTTACCGTTGCACATCTCCAAGTCAATATTACTCCGCGGCCTAGCTGTTTCATGAGTTAAAATAGCTAGTTTGTGCTGTTTTGCGAATTTAAACGGTTACCACCACAACAAACTATGACTAAAATGGTCTCGGATGCCTTCAGTCTTAACTTAAATAAATATGGAAAGCATAAAAATTTTGAACGCAGACAAGAAGTTACAGTTAAAGCAACGAAACGAAAACTTTGGTCGGAGGAACAACGAACAGGTAGTAGAGATATTGTAGCTAAATGTGTTTGCTAACTAGTCCACGGCAGATTAGAAATACATAAAATAAAATAATATAATGTTATTTGTTGATGTGTTCGTCTTGTTTCTAGGACGACTGTTTAAACATTGATGGACTATTTTTATTAGCGGAGGCTTTAAGCTAACACAAGCAGTTCAATTATATTATAATTATATATAGTATTTCAACAAATTACTGTTTAATGTTAATGTATTTATTTATTAAGTAAAAGTAGTGTAAATAAGCGGGAAAATGTAAAGCCAATAAGTCAAGGTACAAGACCTCTCCAGTAGTCTGCATATTATCCTTAAGTTACATTCAGTTCTTGATCACTTGATAATACAGATATGTGAGTTTAATTAAATATAATCAAGCGCGTGAGCTGATTTAAACAGACAGGCAGCGCGTGCAAACAGATATTACATGATCAATGTCGCGCTGATTAAACCTAAACGACTCTTTACAAACATGAAGCAATCACAGAATGCCTACTGTTCCCATCAACGAACATGCAAATTGGAGATAAATGATAAGCAAACTCAGCATTCTTGCTTCTATTTTCGCTTGACTGACTATCAGCAAAACAGTTAACGGTATTTGAATAAAAATAATCGGTAGTATCAGCCGAATGTCAGATACAAATATAAACGGTTTGGCCGTTAGTAGTGGCTTGGGCAATTGAAAAAAAAAAAAGGGTCTGCATGGGAATAAAGTTGTCGTTGATCCTCTAATGAGATGTAACTCAATGTATAAGCCACTGCAGCTCAGCGCGTCGTGCAGGAGGCGGCGCATAGGACGGTCGGATCATTTCCAACTGACGAAGATTATTATTAAAGTGCCCCAGTAGACCGGGGCTGCCTTCCTGCCTCAATCGGCCATGCGTCCTCCGAATTGGTATGAACGAATGAATAAACGAGGCGTTGCGGAGCGCTGTTAGCCAATGCGGATGCTTCTCACACACACTAAAGCGCGTCGAGTGGGATAGTATGTCGTCGAGCTGTCATGTAGGCTACTGATAATTGTCATGTTTCTGTGTCGGTCTGGATTTCCATAGGGGAATGTGTAATCGCGATGTGGTCATTGAAGGAGGCGGGTATCTCACAGACATCCGGAATCCATCGCGGGATCCCACAGCTGCACCGCGGAGCTGCGAGGCAAAGCGGCCCGCTTTAGGAGCTCCTACCGCGCGTCGTTATGCCATTCCCAACGCTGTTTATGGGGGATTACTGTACGAGACAGTCGTGCGTCATTTCGTGCCTTGATTGATACACATTTTCCCATAATATGGCCGATCAGAGCAACATTCAGTCTGCCGCTTCCAAAAGCATCAGGCCGTTCAAATCCAGCGAGGAATACCTGTATGCCATGAAGGAGGATTTGGCTGAATGGCTGAACACGCTGTACGACCTGGACATCACGGCGGACACTTTTATGGAGGGTCTGGAGACCGGCTGCGCGCTCTGTCGGCATGCCAACAACGTGAACCGCGCCGCCCACGAATTCACGGCGAATTATCCAGATGCGGCGCTTTCTTTGCGGATACCCAGCAAGGACGTGGTCTTCCAGTCGAGGAACGTCATACCGGGGTCGTTTTTGGCCAGAGACAACGTGTCGAACTTCATAGGCTGGTGCAGGCAGGAGCTCTGGATCAAAGATGTGCTCATGTTCGAGACCAACGACCTGGTGGAGAGGTGTAACGAGAAGAACTTCGTGCTGTGCCTCTTGGAGGTGGCTCGCCGAGGGGCCAAATTCGGCATGCTGGCCCCCATGTTGATTCAACTCGAGGAGGAGATCGAGGAGGAGATCCGGGACCAGGAGAACCTGACAGAGGCTCTAGGGGAGTCCCAGAGCCCGCCGAGCAGGACGTACAGTCGCAAGAAAAGCATTGGCGAGCCCGACCCAGAGCTGTTGGCCCGCTGGCAGCAGCAGCAGAAGAGAGTCATGCTGGATATGCGCAACCTGGACGAGCTGGTGAGTTTGACAGCTGTCAGAATACAAGCTCAGGTTCATAATAATCGCAACTGTTGGGTTATTATTATTCTGGGAGGAGAGAGAGGCTACAGAGTGAAGGCAGTGATTCAACACGTGTTGCATTTTATTTGTTTAAACACATCAAATCACCACATAATGAATGTGTTATGGAAAGTGGAGGACTGATGCTGATTTCTGGTGTCAGAGCTTAGTTGTGTTACACAGCTTGTTTATCTGGAGTGGAAATTAAATAGTTTATAGCAGGGCTTCTAGTTACAGCAGATATAATTAGATTTTCTATCAAATCTTGATGTGCACTGAATACATCCCAAATGTCAGCCAATAGCACTTGTCCAACCCTGCTCCAGTGTCTTGCAGAGTGTAGCTCATAAATACCTGCCAAGTTTTTTGTAATCCTGAAGACCTTGATTAACTGGTTTAGGTGTGTTTAATTAGGGTTGGAGCTAAACTCTGCAGGACAGTGACCTTCCAGAAACTGATTTTGATGTCCCTGGCCTATAGGAAGAACACTAGTGCTATCTCATTGCACTGATTCTTGAAACATGAGACAAAACATGGTAGTGACAAGTTTACCCAGCATTAGTTTTTTAAAATAGCAAACTTTACTCTGTGAAATGATCGCTAGAATATTCTTAACATAAATGCACCATTTCTTTGAATTTTCTCATTATTTGATTCACTATTTCTAGCCCTGTGCATTTTGGTTGTTCGGATCACAAGTGGACTATGCTAAGGTGTAAACTGGGTATAAAACGGTTTGAGCTTGTCCACTATCGACCACTTCTAGAGGTAGTCAAAAACACATTTGACCGGATTGCTTCGTAGTGTAGACACTCATGTGGTCAAATGTGTTTCAAGTGCCACAAAAGACCGCCTACTGACCTAAAGCAAAAACATTATGGGAAGCGCGCTAGCCAGACGGGATGTAAACTTTGCTGGCTGAAGACCCAAGTTTGGTTTGAAGATGAAAAATGTACCAAACACAATGTTCTCTCACCATTCCTGATTTTTAACACACATTCAAAAGGTTCGGCGTGGTCTTGCTGCTATCAGAGCAGAAAGAAAGCTGATGCTCTCTGTGTTTTTCTGTCATCTCCAGTGGCCTGTTGCATGAAGCTCGTTGAACAAACTCTGAGTTTCAGAGTAGGTTTAGAGTTGACAAATCCAGATAAATCCAACCTGGTTTAGATCAGGATCAGCTGTTGCACAACGCTCGGTATAAACATTCTCTGTCAACTCAGGTTTAATCCTGAGTAATCAGCAAACAGCCGATCACACGGAACATGGAGAACATCTGTTTGATTCACTTCTCACGAGAGAGCCGTGTAATTCACCTATCTTCTGAAGATAAGAGATCATTGTGAAAAATATCATGAAATTAAATGCATTTAAAAAGCAGGAATAAACACTGCTGCTGCAGTGAAAGTTTGAGAAGGCAGCTGAAAGAAAATATCTGACTATATCAATGCATGTGAATCAAAGAAATATGCCTAATAATTTATAATATAATAATTTATATTAGTTTCACAAAGAGCTCAAATGAATACACATAAGCTTAATTTGTTTAAAAGTTTTATATATTGATGCATGTATTATATTTATATAAATTTAAAAGCGAAGTTTAATATTAATTGTCAATTAATATAATAATTATATGAATATACTATTATATGAATTATACATAATTAATTCATATAATATAAACATAAATAATTAACAGCAAAAGATGCAAATATTTTAGAGACAAAATTGCTTACTATAAACTGATTTAATTTGGAGCAAGAAATACAGGGGGAGTGGCTTTATTGCATCAGATACAGGTCACTACTCACACCTGATTGGTCGAGTTTTGGTCTAGCCATGTAGCGCAAGTTAACATATGAAACCCGCTAAAAACCAATCCAGCTTCATAAGCCTGAAAAGCCAGAGTTTGCTCAAACTAATCTTGAACTTAACTGGGTAGAAACTGAAACCGAGTTTGTGCAACAGGCCACAGGTATTTTGTCCATTAGATAGAAAGATCGATAGAAAGATCTGAAAAAGCCCATAGATTTACCCGCCCATAGAAATCAGGACAGAAGTGGTTGAAAGTGGACAAAAGAGATGGATTAAAACACCAGGTGTAAAGTGTCTCCCTCGTCTACTTGTGATCCTATCAACCAATATGCATCATAATACCAGGTGTAAACAGGGTATAGTGTATAGTGTATAGTCCCTCCCTGTATCCAATAGAAATAGAATAGACATTTATGAAAACATTTAAAAGTCATGCAAAATAGAAGCCAGCCTTCATTATGAAGCGCCTGTTTCAGTACTTGCTGTGAATTAATTAAGGTCACACAAGGCAGGTTTTATTGTTTTTTTTTATTATTTTAAGTAATTGTGCCTTTATTTTTTGTCATGTTTCAAACCCCTCACAATTAGTAAAGAAAATTAGTTTGAAACCATCTCAGTTCAGTTTGTAAATATTTCTAGTTGTAATAATTATAATTTTCTGATGGTTTTGACCCATATTGAGTGAAAACACCTTTTGTGAGAAAATGTAAGCAGGAGGTTTCGCCCCAAACTGTTGAATACCTCTGACCTTATTGAATATATTCATCCAAAATGGTCTTGTGAGTGGATCTTTGTGTTTGTGTGTGTAGGATGAAAGGTCAGAGAGTGTGTCATTCATTTATTTTGGTGTGACATCTAAGTCTGCACATTTCCCTTGCACCATGGTTATGTAGCATGTTGGCGGTCCATGGCATATCTCACCTACGTGTTTCTTGAGGGTGAAAGGTTGTTTCTTTAGGATTGGAGATATTGGATCCTTGTCTGTGTTATTGAGTCTGCTATCAGTATGAAGTTTGGTAACTTGATAATTTTTCATTAAGAATAACAAGCACACTAGGGGATTTATGTGATATAATTGCTTATAGGATAAAGTCCTGATGTTTGGCAAGATTAGCAGAGAGTGACTGATGAACATGTCCTTGTTATTTGATTTAGCTTCTCCGTCACAACCGGACGAAAAATATTGCTGTTTCTCAAAAAGATTCTCCTTCAGTTTGCATTGTGCTTTTGCCAGTCATGATAATCTGCTCTCATCCAATTATTTTGATATTAGAATGTTTGGGGAGACAACAGAGCAAAATCTGCAGTTTCCCACAAGCACAGGGACTTAGTTTGACTAATTATTTGACTGTGTCCCATTTACTGTGGTGGTTATTTCCCTCTAAAAGTCCCTCTTAATTTCATCACTTAAAACTGTCACCAGATATATCATGCCAAAGATCAATGTTCAACATGCTCAGCTTACATATAAAATGAAGTGGTTGTTGATCTAGTGTTGGTCCATCATAGAAACAGTCAGCCCTTGTGAGCGCGTAAGCACCTTTTTTCCCCAAGCGTGAACTGCTAGCATCAGCATAAGTTCAGGCAGGGTGAAGAAACAGTGGATGTCAGGTGCTGTTACATCAGGAATTCATTCCATACAGTTTGTTAGCATTTTTTTTTTCTGAATGTAAGCCTAATATTAAAGTATAGACAAAGTGATTTATCTGGTGTCTGGCAGTAAAGACGCTTTTGATTTGTCCCATTTAATGCTTGACCTTGTCTGGATCGTCTAACACAGCTGCTAGTCATCTTATCTCATGAACCATGTTGCCGAACAGAGCAACTGGCTTTGTCCTGCAGAGACAGGGTGGATTCAGTGACGGGCAGCAAGTCCAAACATTGCATCACCCTGAAGCTTGAGGACATACTGGAGCACTCAGCGGAATTCATCAGATCAAACACTCTCTCTTCTTGTCTTCTTTATTATATCACCTGCCCTTTGAAATTCTATGATTTCTCACAGGCGTTGGTCCCTGACAGGCAAGTTCTGACAAAACTTTGTTGTGATTAATTTACAGTTCACTTTTGTGACAGTTGAGATGTGTCATGCAGCCACTTATGACTGTTGTTTAGGTAAAGTACACTTCCACACATGTGCATTCAGACTTCCTCATATATATAAAAAGCTTGTTGTTTCATTGTTTCAGTGCATTTTTTGTTTTTGCTTTTCATCATGATATTTGCTGTTGTACTTTGCTGATTTAGTGTGATTACAGATACACTAAAACAAGTCAGTTAAACTCAAAAAGTGGGGATGCACAATATATCCATTATCTGATGATATTGCTGATATTTAACTGTGCATGCTCATTTTCATCAGTTTTTGCATTTAGTTTTACATTTTCACATCATGTAGCACTTACTTAAAGATGATCTTTAATAACACTGTTAAATGTAATCCTCTATGTTTTTAAAACAATATTATAGATGTTAATAATTTTGGCTATTTCTCAGTTATCGGCCATAATATGAGTGATTATTGGCTTACTGGTATCAGGCAGAATTGTAATATTGGTGCATCTCTATAGAGGGTATGCACGTGACATCACCGTCGGCCGGAGTGACTGCAGTTACGTCAACTGAGTGGCAAAAAGACTGAGTGGCAGCACTGGTTTTCAGCGTGAATGGCACGCTGAAAACACACAAAACACATTCAAAACGGGAAAGAGCTTTGCGATTGACTGTACAAATAGATATGTCAAGAAAACTGAGGTATATTTTTACAGACTGCTGAAACCTAAAGAAAAGAGAAACAAATGGATCGCTGCAATTGACAGAAACAACAGGACTGCAGGCAGCGAAACGTGCATTTGCAGTTATCATTTTTCAATATGTTAAACTTTGGGGTAAAATCATACCCTATATATTGTATTGTTATATATTATATTGACAACTAATCAATTAAATATTTACAATTATAACTATTTATATCATTCTGTGCAATTGGGTGTTTTTAAATAAACACTGACAAAAACTATTCAAGCTTTAGGACTGGATGACATATATAACAATAATATAAGTGATCACCCGGATTTGGACCTACCTATGTTGTAGGGCTGTAACGATATGCGATATGAAATCGAAATCGCGATACGCAGGTCCACGAACCTGTATCGCGATTTGAGAAGGCAGAATCGCGACACACCCCTTCCAACTCCCAGAGTTATCCTTCCTGTCCAGATCCAATGCTACCACATTTTTAAATTACTATAAGTATTAGGGGTGTAACGATTTATCGTAGATGGTGTGTCTCAATCAGCTCTCTAGTTCAGTAAGTGTTTCGGGCACACATTGAATCTTGCAAGCAGGTTTAAACGTTTCTCATGTCAGTCTCTTGCATGGTCGCGTGAGAAAAGTCGTGGCTTTCTTTCACCGCAGTGCACAGCAACAGCTGTGCTCACAGAAAAGCAAAAGACGCTTGCAATGCTTTGCTTTAAGTTCTGTGGCGCCGTTCACATATTGCGTCTTTTGCGCGTGCAAGTCAGTTATTATTTTCAAATGTAGCCGCGCGGCAGGCGCGCTCATAATGGGATCAACGCGGTCGCGACGCGCATGCAATAGGCCAATTTCACACTTCCGGGTTTTTGGCTTCCGGAACGATCCACGCAGTGTAAAAGTTTTTCCGGTTACAGTGATAGATAGCCTCGATCAGAACCAGCTCGGAAATCAAAGTCGTTTTACGAATTAAATGTCATGGAAAATGTTTTAACGTTCTTGGTAAATTATTGGTGAGACTACAGAGCTCTCATTAAGAGCTAAATTTAATAAATAATTTGAAGTGATGGCGGTTAAACTGGTTATATTCTTCGTGCCTGTTTGGCGCGGCTGTGCATTATCGCGCTCCATGTGCTGTAAAGACGGTGTCTGCGTCTCAAAGTGCATACTATCCATCCTAAATTGTAGTCTATGTGTAATATTCAGTGCTATTTAGGGTGGATAGTGTGCACATTGGGATGTATAGAGTGCTTTTAGCGACGTGCTGGGGAAATGATCAGCTGGAAGCTCCTTTATCACGCAAGATCCTCTGATTCATGAAACAGGACTGCTCGCACCCTGATATTTCTGGATATAAACACTTCAGTCTCTCACTCATTTTCCTGTCGTCATCATCTTAAAGTGTGTATTATGCGCAGTATTATTGTGCTGTTGCAACATTAATGCAAAGACTGATAGTTGTGTACAGTGTGGTGTTGTAAATTAATTATGTATACATTAATTATGTAAATTAATTATGAATGTGGGATGTGATGCCATATGAGATTACATGCGATATATTTTTAAAACATATTAAACTCACGACAATATTATGTATCTCGATTTTATATCCCCCATTAAAGTATATATTGGCAGTTATTATTTTTTTAATGAATAAATTATATAAATAATGTTCGTCGTACGTAATACGATCTGGGAAATTGCTGAATGAGTAGCTGCGTAGCCTTTACTGTATGACAGCTCGTAATAAATCCACCTGCCGGTAAATTCGAGCAACGGTCTGAGCGGCCGTACAAGCTACAAACCAGTAGAAAATAATTTATTTGTAGATTATACAAAAGCGACTTGGAAAACAGACAAAACAGAAAAGGTAAGAAGCGATATTTGAGAAAAGAGCATATCAATCTAGACGCATAGCGGAACTAACTTTACCCTGCGTCACGTGATTTCCGATTCTTGTGAAAAAGGCCTATTCTCAACTTCTCAGAATGCCGCAAGCGCACCGCAGGTCGTGTGACAAGAATCAACCGATCAGCTATGGCCTTTCCGTAACAAAACATCAAAAGCTCAGCCGAACAGCTGATCATAGCTGTACATGGTGGTTTTTATATCTTATCTCCATCAATATATCACGTAGTAAAACTAATGCAAGGGCTAGAAATCATTTATCCTTTGCAGAAACATCCTCTTGTTCCTCTGATCCTCTTGGAGAGCCCAGTTCAAGGTTGCATAGCAACGACCGACGCCACGGGAGCGCAAGCGCTTTGGAAAAAAGGAGAAGCGGTGCGGCCGCGCCTTCCACGCGTTTTTAGACGCGATATGTGAACGGCCCCTATTCATAATTCTAAGTTCATGTTAAATTTTAAAAAAAAATTTTAGTGACAGACAGCCCTATTCAACTGTTAATTTGAATACAGAAGGTTTTTATTAAAATTTTATATTTATTTATTTAATTGAAATGTGATCTTGTGTGTACAACAAGGACAATTATTGAAATTTGTTAATGTTTTTTTTAATAAATCTTGTTTGAATTTCAGTTTCATTTTGTTCAAAATATCGTGATACGTATCGTATCGTGAACTCCGTATCGAGATACGTATCGTATCGTGACCTGAGCGTATCGTTACACCCCTACTATGTTGTCTTTATTTAAAGTGTTCACAGGCAAATTTGCTTTATGTATTTCCCCAGCGTCGAAATCAGGCACAAATAAATAAAAGGAAACATTATTCCTGGCTGCATGTCAATATCCATGGATAACTGGATCATTGATAAGTTGTAACACCAGGTACACTAGTGTCGAGTCCAACCTCTAGTTAAGTTGTTTGTTTTACTCACGTTTTACTCGCATTTTTCGCAGTTTCCCTTATTAAATCCAGTCATGCAGCAGGCTCTTTTGCCACTCATTCTGGCTGAGGGGCCGTGTTCCGGCAGGAAAGTGACGTCAATGCATACCCTCTATAAAAAGTGTATTGTGGTAAAAAATGTAAGTTCCAAACCTGTATGACTTTCTTACTTCTGCAAAAGACGGCACTTTGAAAAATGTTGGTATTCAAACAGTTTTGGTTATCATTGACTTCCATTGTATGGACAAAAACAAAACAAAACAAAAAAACAAACAAACAGAAAAATGTGTTACTATGTTACTAAGTTACTACTACTAATATGTTACTATGTCATACAGGTTTGAAAAGACATGAGAATGACTACAGACTTTTTATTTTGGGGGCAAACTGTCGCTTTAATTGTATTATTTACTATAACTAAATCTGCCTGGCTACATTACATTACATCAGCGAAAGATGTAAAAAGATTTTAAGGTTCACATCAGGTAAAATGATTCCCTTAAAGTCTCCCTGAAATCAACATTTTTTTAGCTTTTAGTATGAATATGTTAGCCTCAATGTTATGAATAAGCTGGTGTGTTCCAAAACAATGACAAAATTCGCATTTAGGAGATATAAGCATTCAAAAATTAAAGTCTCTCTCTTCCGCTATAATGAATCACGGATTTTCATGACATCACATCGCACTTCAGCTTCTCATCAAATCTTCTGTCCAATCAAATGCTCTTTAGAATCTGAAGTCCCGCCTCTCCTACACTATCAACAGACACTGAAGCTGCGGCTGAAGTCATTTTTTCACACATTTACTAGTTTCTACATGGTGAATGGCACATAGTGCAATGTATAGAGTATAGGGAATGATTCAGACAGTGTAAATATGCTTTCCATTGACGCGAATGAAGTCATTTTTCTCGTTAGTATAATGTGAACAGTGCTCTGGCCCAGGGACACGAGAGTACAGAGCGGATCATATCCGCAAGTCGGCTCAGACCACGAAAGGTAACGGACCCATTTAAAGATGTGAGCTGTGATATTAACGAAACGCTATTGGCTATTTTAAAAAAAGGGGCAGGGCTGTTCGATATATATCGCCCTGTCTTCCTGTTTCAGTTGAAATCACGTCAACACATTGACTAATGCTGCGCGTTCCAAGACACTTCAGCGGGCTTTTAAGAAAACAAGTGACATATTCACACTTGCAGCTTACATCATGGATTGAATTAGCATCATTCTTGCCTTGATTATTAAAATATTTTTTCGCTGATATACAAATACAGTTTAAGTGCTGTCTATGTAAAGTGTGAATGCATGGTGAAATCCAGTCTGCTGCACTGATCTCTGGACAGCCATTTTTATCTATTGGATTTAATTTGTGGATTTTAGCTTGGTCATGATGAATTTCAGCTTTTAATACTGATACACACAGACATCAAAGTCACTGTCAAAATGAAAGATTCATGATTGTAAAGTAAGTAAAATGATGACCATGAGGATTATTCCACTTTGATCTTGTATTTCTTAAAGAGATTTTCACGGAAACCAGATAGAAGACTTTTACGGATGTGCTCAGATTTAGTGTTGGTAATCCTATTCATCCCTGAGGAATATGAAAGGTAGTTTTGCCTGATCCTCATCTTCCATTAGTTCCTCACACATCCACAAACACAGAAGCACACACATCCTACTCTCTAAAAGGGTTTAATAGTTTGAAATAACATTCATGCAGTATGAGGAAAAGCAGAAGTGTCTCTGAGATATGAGTGTATTTGAATTACACAGCTATAGTTCCTCTTGATTTTCTTAGTTACAGAAACACTGATACAAATACTCCTCTGCACCTCTCCATCTAACGTTACTCATCATGATGAGTTTGGCTGGGATTTTCCACTGTTTAAAGGCGTTGTGTAATGTTGTTTAGTATAGCCTATTCCTGCTAAAAATGTCTAGTCACAAAAATCTAAGAGCAGCTCAAACTGAATTTATCCATACGGTCAGCCTAATGCTGTGGAACTCAACCCAAAGTTGAGGCAGAGACAGTTTTGCTCTGTCTGCTTTCTCAGCATTTGTCATTTGTTTGTGTAACGTCTGTTGCCTGTCTCAGTGCATTACGTCACTCACTCATCATATAGTTGCACATACTCTTGGCTACTCAGAATACTTTAAATAGAAATGCAATATAATATACAAGTACAATTAAAAAGTTTGGGGATTTAAAAAAAAAAATTTGTCAGCATCATTACTCCAGTCTTCAGTGTCACATGATCCTTCAGAAATCATTCTAATATGCTGATTTGGTGGTCAAGAAATATTTATTATTATCAAAAATATTAAGTGCTGCTTAATATTTTTGTTTAAACCATGATATATATATATATATATATATATATATATATATATATATATATATATATATTTTTTTTTTTTTTTTAGAATTCTTTGATGAATAGAAAGTTCAAAAGAATGGCATATATGTCTGTATAAATACTTTACATTTAAATTATGAACAAACACCTAACCCAATAGTTTATTGTGCAGTTTGTCTGATAAATATATGTTTAATCGAAACGCTGCTGTTGTTTTAATCAATGCCTTTTTAAGACAGGAGAAAGAAATACCAGTGTGCCAATATACTTTTTTTAAATTTGTTACATGTGCTTTCAAAAACAAAAGCAAACAAAAAAGGATCTTTTCTAAAACACCCAATGAAATGGCATCAAGGCACATGACCAGAAGGATGCCAAACAATTTCTAAGACATCAGTGGCTTTTTGTCTAACAGGCTATTTTTTCTCTTTCTCGCCCTGCTCTCTCCCCACACCCTGAGGCCTTGACATTCTGCTTCATGGTTTTATCAATAATGCACAACCCCGATATTCTCTCTCTCCTTTTGTTCCTCAGACACGCACATGCATGTGTACAGTACACATACACTCATAGTCCCTGCCCAGTGCTAAGGGGGAAAGGACAGAGAGAACTTTCTGCTTGATGGTGCAGTGTAGTATGGCTGCCCTCCTCATTATGATCCAGACATGAATAATATCTAAATGTATATGGCTTGTTGAGAAGTTTTCTGCAGAGCTCCTTTATAACGGATTCAACTTTAGCAACTTTCCCCCTGTTGGCCGAACGGTTTTTAAAATAAGGAATGGTTCCAGTTATTTTTCACTTGAGCTTGGTTTGGCACGGCACAATTACAAACAGTTTTTGGCCCAGAATTTTATTTACAGCTATTTATATCTCATACCGGCTGTAAACTCTTGCGTTACCAATGCAACAACTGATGCATTTGTATTGCGTTCTAAAGAGCTCTATTACCAGCCCCGCCATGGAAAATGAAACCATATCCGTAATGGCTGTGCCGGATCGGCACAGAATGGAACGGTTAAGCAACGAGAACGGTGGAAAAGCGGCTTTTGTTTCATAATTGACGATTTTTGCAACATCGACACTGTTATTGAACTGACTCAACGTGAATAACAACACTGTTGTCTTCTGTAGAGCTACTTATAGTTGAACTTATAGCTGAATTGAACTCATTACTCTGATGTTCTGCAGAAAATGTAAAATTATCATTATCATCTCGTTGGAACTGCTTTTGACCACACAGGCCCCACGCTTGTTGTGCTCTAGAGTCAAAATGGAGAGATTTATGGAGGTGACTGCAATTCCCTAAAGGCTGAAAGGAATCCGAGGACAGTGAGAGAGGGAGGGAGACATAGCCGTGAGGTAGAGGTGAATCGAAGGACAATGATAGCTGGAGAGAGGCTGTTATCACAGAGAGGTGGGGTTGAGGGAAAACTGAAAGCTTTGCAGCAAAAGATATGATTAAAAAAAGAAAAATGCAGAGTTCAGTGGAGAGAGTGAATGAGAGATATGTGTGGGCGAGAGCGAAAGAAAAGAAGTAAGAGCAGAAAGAGAAACAAAACAGAGGGGAGCTGAGGACAGAGTAACAAGAACAAGATGGATGGAGAATAAAGGGAGCAGCAGAAAGAGTGAAGGCAGCTGGGGTGATGTGTTGCTCAGTGAACCTCATGGCAAGGTCGTTGTCATTGTGCATTTTCATATTTGCTTTTTTATTATACTGATTTCAAATTTACTTAACAGTGTAGTTTCAAAAATTGTTTTAAGATCCAGTATTTATTACCTTTTTATTTTCAATGTTGAAAACTTGCTTAATATTTTTGTCGAAACCATGATATATATTTCAGGATACTTTAATGAATAGACAGAACAGCATTTATTTGAAATAGAAATATTTGGTAACAATATGATTATAACTGTATTATACAGGAATCACAATCACGGTAAACAAGAATACACAAAAGGTACATTTGTAAGAGGATGAAGAGGCCCTCTGCTATTTTCTACCAGTCATTGTGGCTTCATCTCTGATATCAGTATCAATAACACTAGATCACTGTGGGATGTCTTCACCCACACAGGTCAGGTTGTTCCACCATGTGAAGAGTGTTTGATGACTATTAACATGTCTGTTCTATTTATTTTTGTCTGTTTTATTTCAGGTAGTATTTAAAATTAGGGTAGTATCCACTATTTATAGTTTTTCATTTACCTTGCATTTATTATGAAAATCTAAGGTAGGTGGTGGAAATGAGCTTTAGCAAAATAAAGCCTGCTCAAGCTTTCTCACTGGCACCATCAAGGCAAGCTCCACTCTGCATCTTAGTTTGATTTTTCCAATAAAACCCTGCATTATGGTTCAGTACATGTATTCAAAAAAGAGCAGGAGACGGTTTGCCAGAGGTGCTTGTACTGTACAGACTGTTAGACCCGCCTCTAATGGATTTTACACCAGAGAGATAGACAGAGAGACAGAAAAAGTAGGTCATGGCAGTTTGTGCTGGGTCAGAATCACACAAACTGAGGCTTCACTGTGAGAGAACGTCTCTCACTCTCTTTCCATTTAAGTATTTCCCATACGAACTCATCTTTAAGTCTTTTCTGTTTTTATGGTCATGCAGATTTATACCTTTAATTTTGGCTGCTGTAGGATTCATATCTCTCTGTGGTGGGCTGCAGTATTCATCTATTAACAGAACTAGTGGAGTGGGCCACATGTGTCATTTTATACAGCACCTGTCTATGCTCAGCTTTTGTTTGTGTGCACGCATGTGTATACATTCATGTGTAACTGAGCGTGTAAAGATGGGTGCATGTGCGCCAATGTCTGTATTGCTCCGTATGGAAGCCGAGTGGTTTCTTAACTCTGTTGGTGGCTGATGGAATCACAGCATGGATGCCATTCCTATTACAGTATGTGTTTGAATGGAATGACCTGCAAGTGCAGTGATATGAGCTGTTGTCGGTTTTTGGACATGTATTATCTATGGTAATATATGGTATTCTTTGGAGTATTTATGTATATGTGTGTGTGTGTGTGTGTGTGTGTGTGTGTGTGTGTGTGCAGTGGTGTAATTAATATTTAAAAAAAATATATGTATGGGTCATTGACGAATAAGGTTTTTAAAAGTGTAAAAAACATAATGGAGATATAATTAATTTTGAAATTTTATTAAGTGTTAACAATGAGATTATGTGGTTTTTATAATCCATTAGCACTCCTTTAGTCATTTTTTACAAGATGGACAAAAATTTTCACCAAAAATGCCATTCAGTTTAACCAAAATTTCGGTTTTACCGAATGACACTTTCGGTTATACCAGATGATGATATTTTCAAACAATGCTAACAGGCTGATATCAAGCTAGCAAAAGGACAATCAAAACATTTTATATTTAGAACAAGTTTTTAAAATATTACAACATTTTCCATGTTTAAGAGCGGTTGTACTGAATGACCTGATGTTTCGGGACATGTGTATGAGCAAGTGAAAACATGAATTTTTCAAATAGTTTAAGAGAGATTTAGTTACTTTAATTCACAACCATGTGGTTCTTTGCAGGTGTCTGAATGATCTCCCATCCTGTCACATGATATTGAACACATGACTTGATCCAAAATGGTTCCTTTATATTGGTTACTCCGAATGACATCAATGACATTCATTTTTCCGGACATTCTCTCTCATAATAAAGCAACGACTTCTACACATAATTTTAATACCATTTTGCACCATGTTGATATATGATGTGATAAAATCATGCCAGAATAATTAGTTTGAGCTTTTTTGGCTTTATTCTCGTGTGCGGATTTTTCATGTTTTTTGATCTTGAAGATATTTCAATCACAAATGAAATGGCTGTATTGGCCTTTGGATGGTTAAACCGAATGACCTTTTGACAATTTAAAATCTTTAAAATATCTTTATATGTAGCAAAATATAATTAAAACCTTTTGGATTCAGTAAAAGAGATCTAGTTGTACTACATACTTTGGATGACATATCTTTGTTTTTTATTATTATTAAGGCCTTTGGACAAAAAAATGACATGTCGCGTTATTGACCCTTAAATTATTTGTGATGATAATGTGACAAGTCAATAGAAAAGTAAGTGAACTGAATAAATGGGAAGCACTGAAGCAAGGAATCTGTAATCTTTAATCTTTATTTAATGTGATGAATGTCTGCCAATATGCAAGATTTTTATTATTATTATTATTACTTCAAACATTTATATGAAACTGACGGCAAGTGATTTAAAGTGGTGTAATTTGGTGTTGCATATATTAAAATGTATGGCTCAGAGTTTGCTCTTTCATTACTCAGGAGACTCACAGCAATGTTTCATTTTAGTAGCTTTTTCTCAAATTATTTTTCCATTGAAAATAAAAAGGCATGAATGAGACAACTGTTTTCACACAGTAAGAATAAAGAACTATGAAATTAATGTGAATAGCACTGCTCAAATAATTTGGTCTTGAAAGAATTTGATTAAAAAAATGTAAAAAAAAAAAATCAAAAACCTCAATTGTCCATTTAGTCCCATTGCTGTTGTTTTTGGTCATATGCTAAATTAATAAAACAACCACTGATTTCTCATTGCAACTGACACTACAGTTGAGTTAAATATTTGAATAACTTAATGACCTCTGCATGTTTTTGTCCCTCATGTCCTGATATAGTTTTTCCATGACCAAATTTTACTATGTCTGAGATATGAAAATGTATTACATAATCTGTGCAGTAGATTGTAGGAAAACAGAGGGAGGAATATAGTGTCAAAAGTTATACAGCTGGAGAGATTTTATACCAGGTGCAATTTAGGTCATGTGAATTTTATAACAGTCGTATGCCAGAAAATCACCTGATGTTCCTGGTATTTTTATAAGGTTATAGCTCAGTGTATCTCCCTAAACTTAGATTGGTTTTTGTCATAAGGCCTCAAACAAAAGGACAAGTGTGTGATAGTCTTATGCTGAGGCTTGTGAGGAGAGCTTTATTTCTTTAGTTTTTAGACAGGACACATTTTTTTGCCCTTAAGCACAAGCCACAACAAGTCTACATAGTGCGCTTACTGGAGTTTAACCTTCAGATTTCACCAGTCAGAGTTTACAAAATGGCTTACTTGACTAAAAGGAAACTTAGTCTTGTCATTTACAATTTGAAAGAGAACTTTTATCTTAAGTTTATCTTAAACCCTTTTGCCCAGTTATTCTAAGCAGCTGGTTTGTCTGGTTTGGTCTTTCTGTTTATGTGTGTGTGTGTGTTTACCTGTTTTCCTTATGTTATGGGGACCAAATGTTCCCACAAGTATAGTAATACCAGTAAATTTTGACCTTGTGGGAAAATTTTTAAGTTTCCCGTAAGGAAACAAGCTTATAAATTATACATAATTTTTTTTAATGAAAATGTAAAAATTCAGAAAGTTTTCTGTGATGGGTAGGTTTAGGGGTAGGGTTAATGTAATGTAGTGCAATGTCCCAATAATGATATATACGTGCGTGTGTGTGTGTGTGTGTGTGTGTTTGTGTGTCGGAGGACATTTTTTAGCAGTGTTTTGATTTTTGATGCTAGAAGGACACTCATTTTAATTGAGGATGACAAATCAGATAAGAGATGTATGTGTGCGTTTCCCACATATTTTCCCTTTATCTGTAGAAGTATGCTGGCAAAGCACACTACTCTTTTGTGATACCGTCACCCGATCACAGATCACTGCTTGCTGAAACTGTAAATGTCATGAATGTCCTTGTGTTAAAAATACTTTTTCCCCTCTAGTCTTAATCTTTGGCTTAAAGGGATAGTTCAACCAAAAATTAAATTTGACATTTACTCACTCTCATGTCATTCCATCCAAACCTGCATGATTTTCTTCCTTTCTTCTGTCAAAGACAAAAGAAGATATTTTGAAAAATGTCTTTTTTTCATACAGTGAAAATCAAATGGGTTCAGTTAGATCCAATTGAATTTCATTTCAGAATTTTCTTTTTTGGTTGAACTATCCCTTTAAGTGAAATAAAGTCTCTTCCTTTTGGTTGTTTAAAATATGTTAGGCTTGTAACCGACATAGATTTTGGAATGATTTTAATCTTGGATATTAAAATCTGTATTTTATTAGTTAGATCTTAGGTTGGTTTCAATCTGATACAGCTCAGTTTACCCCTATGTAAGATGAAAAAACAGTTTCTGCTGTGCCAGACTCCCCCTGAAACCCTGAGCAGAGTGTTACATTTAAGGCATGATAATGTTTGGTTGGAACCCATCCAGTCTCTATGAAATCAGATATAAACTTCTCAGCAAACAGATTTTTCATTCTTGCACAACTGAAACAACAAACGTTTTTCTGAGGTAGATTTTTTCAGACTTTGCTCAAATATTGTTTTTATTCAGTAAAATTAGTTTAAAACACCTTCCCTTACAACAATTTGAACATGCATATTTCTCCAAAATATGTCAGCCATCAGTGTCATCAGAAAAAAAGCTCTAAATTCCCTTAATCGGGCTGCTTTCGTAAGTGTGAATGTAAGTCTACCACTATTTTTCACTTCACTCGAGTGTCTGTTTACACAGAACTCTTCTGAGACACTCAGTCACGCACTTACTGAGAAACGATTCGGCTATTCCAAAACAATCCACACCCACTGCCTTTTTATATCTAACCCGGAAGGATCCTGCACTCTTGACCCAGCTGGCCTTCTGCGTGTCACCTCTGTCAAATTATCAGGTAGCCTGCAGTTATCAGAGACCCAGATACATCTCACTATCTCTCAGATGCTCCATTTCCCCGTCTGCATCTCGGGGCTGACCGCGCCCAGCGCTGTGTCTTTGATGCTGGGTCTCACAGTCCCATAGTGCTGCTGTGTTGGTGGTAGAGGAAGCAGGGTGATAAACAGTGAGCGCTCCCTCCAGACATTCGCTCAGGCAAAGCAGCAGCACTGATAACAGCACTCAGGATGGTCTGCTGGAGGAACCAAAAACAAAACAAAGATGAGCAGTGCATGTTCTTTACACCCTTTATTTTAGTGCTATGTTCATTCAGAAGTTGTTTCATTCATTATAATGATTGTCATTACATTAATAATAATTGATCGTGATAATGTTTTGGCATGTCACAACAGTGTCATTGTTTGTGTGTGTTCTTAACATAGACACTTACGCTGGTGTCTTTTAGAAATCACACTGAACAAAATAAATCCGGTTTAGATGAATGTGTTAACTGTGCTAAATAAATAATTGTCAGACTCAGCCCTGTTCATTGTCATATTTATTCACTGCCATATTCCTGCCGTCTTGCCCCCCTCCCCCCGTCAGGTGTCCATCTCTCTCTTTCTGTCAGTGTTTTCCCCAGGAGATGCCTGCATCCGTTACACAGACTGCAGTTATCAGAGAGAGCTGTTATGGTGCTTGTACTATCTCTTGTATGACCCTCATCTCTTATCACTGTTTCCAGAGCAGAACCAGAACCAGACTTTTCCCATTCTCTGTGTTGAATATATCACAGACACATCTCATTGTCTGCTCTGTTTGCATACAGTATATGCTGCTGCTAACAGTAGGCATCACGCTGGTAAGGCACAAAGGCAAACATTTAAATAACGTCTCACATTTGGTAAGGGTGGTTCCTCAGCTAAAATCAACAAAGAAATGCTGTGAGAACGTTACAAGGGAGTCTGTCCGCTCCCGTTTTACTACACTGAGTGGCAGAGCTCAATGTAAACTATTCTCAGTCTAATGGACAGAGACTTTAAACAGTGTAAAGGCTCCATATTTTCTACTACCGTAGCATGTAATAGTTTTCCCTGATGTCCACTTATAATGTTTGAAATCCATTTGTAATTTTAAAGCGATCAAGTTTGTAATAACTCTCAATGGCCAACTTCTGACTACTATTTAAAAATGTATGGTCGTTACTAAAAGAAACACTCAGCGCAGTATTAACCCATAAATCTCTTTATTTTCTGCACAGAGCCATGTTTCCACACAGCAGTGTTCATTTTGACAGCAAATTTTGATTATTTTCAGTCATAGTCTTTTGACTAAAATACCATTTAGTTTTAGTCATATTTTTGTCATCTGATTTGTTTTAGTTTTAGTCGACTAAATATCATAAGATTTAAGTCAACTAACTCTACAGTAGATTTAGTTACTAAAATCAATGAGTATGTATGAGTGAATTTTAGCTTAATTGTAATGTATCAATTAAGCATTTCTCTAAAATTTCCAAAATATACTCCTGGAGAAGAATCTATTAACCTGTTAATATGAATGATATTAAAGGTCCCATTTTTCGTGTTTTTTTGAAGCTTTGATTGTGTTTATAGTGTGCAATATAACATGTGTTCATGTTTGGCGTGTAAAAAAACACAGTATTTTTCACATAATTTACTTATCTGTATACCGCTGTTTCCACTGTCATAAAAACGGGCTGATGACTTCCTTGTTCTATGAAGTCCCTCCTTCAGAAATACGTAACGAGTTCTGATTGTGCCAGCGGTTCCTGTGTTGTGATTCGACAGCAGCTTAGCGAACCTTGCCCGGAAAGGTCACCGTAACGTGGAGATGCACGCGCTCAGTGTTATTGTAAACATGTCTTTAATTTTACCCTATCAATTTGAGCCGGAATCAGACCCGGTGATTGGACTGCGGGATAAAAATAACAGCGTTTCGACGAACACACTCTACAAACGCAACTCTTGTGTATTCCTGTGGGCGGAGGTTAGTCAAAAAACTGTTTTAGTGATGTCATTAAAGAAGGAAGTAGAGGGATGTAGTCCAAACTGGCCGTTCGATGTAGGCGACTTCTGTTAAATAAAATATCTCGCTTGGCATTGAACTTTGAGCTTTAAAATTTTACAGATTTTATTTATGCTCTTAACAACAACATTACACACTAACTAAAGTTTGAAACATGGAATCACGAAGAACGGGACCTTTAAGGTTTCAACATGCAATACAGACACAGATTTAACTGCTATATAACATGTCTTTATTTATCTTAAAATGAAATAAAACCACTTCTCATTAAGAAACAAAAACATGGTCTTCTTTTTAATTGATGATATATGCATTCTTTATAACAACTTGCATACAACATTCTTCATTCTTTCAAGTAGACATATTTATTTGTATAAATGAAATATAGATTAATCCTTATTAAAGCTATTAAAGTTATTCACTCAAGAACATTGAGTGATTTTCTGTTTTGCTTTTGTTGTTTGATTAACATAAATAATGTACAGCAACAGATAATTAGACTATTGTCACTTTAAGGCTGAATGCATGGATCCAATACACTGATACATATCCGATATTCTTCCAACTGTTTACGTTCTCTTAAGACATAACCGACTGTGTTTACGTCAATACTGGCCTAAACAGACATTTTGACATAATTTTGTTTTTTTTGTCAGTTCAAGCGTGGAAAGTCTTAAAAGAGAGCTCAATTCAGTACTTGTGCACTGTCTGAGAGGCGCCTTTCAGTGTACACACAGAAAACCAGACTGAATTGAGCTCTTTTGCATCATCATGCTTTTTCAGATTTATCCTTGTGTCTGCTGTTCTCCTTCACCCACACGTTTTTCAGCGTTTTATGAGACATGTAACAAGTGTATGCCAACTTATGTCCCACCGGGTAGATCAGCATGTTACGATTCGAATGTGCGCAATCTGCGCATCTACCACGCAGGACATCAGTTCTGACTGGATCTCTTCTCAAATCGCCCCTTCCTAACGTTTTTGTATTGTTTTTATTGTTGACGAAAATGTCAATAGTTTTTCCTCATAGCTTTTGTCATTCAAAACTATTTTTATTCAGTTGTCGTCGTTTTTGTCAGTGAAAAAATTGACAAATTACGACAAATTATTCGCCAACAAAATTAACAATGCAACACAGTAGAATTGTTTTGTGAAGATACAGCATGAGTTTTCTTTGCTCACATACTACTTGTGTGAGGTTTTGCTGTAATAGGCTACCATATCTTTAAGACTTAAGTGAATGATGTTGATGTCATGTCACTTGCTTGTGGTATAGATATGATGTAATGGAAAGAAACTGTTACCACAGACATCTTTAAGGTGGTCACTGCTCACTGACTTTCCAGAACAGATGTCTAGACAAAGAGAGAGAAGCATGAAAGAGGCAAAACACAGTGAAAGAGTGACTGATCACTTTAGAGAGAACAGCAGAGAGAGAGAGAGAGAGAGAGAGAGAGTCTGTATTACAGCTCACCCTGGTTCTGTGGTAACTGTCACACACATGCTGCCTAAATAGACATGAAGTTTGGTCTAATTATAGAATATTCCAACTTATATTCCTCTAATATTCCAAACAGGCCAATAATGTGGAAAATTTAAAATTATTCATTGGCAGTTCTAGAACCTCCAAGTTCAACTACGGTCGATCAAATCTCACTGACTGTGTGTGTGGCAATAAATCTTCTCCATCATGCCAGCAGAAGTCTGCTGTCTCTCATCTGTGGAAACTCAGCTGAATTTGTCCATGTAGGAAATAAAGATGAGTTTCCCATGTGTTTGCACAAGCTGTCCAATGTAAGCAAAGACGCCTCAAAGTGTACAGTTTAACTTTCCCACACTTGTAACATTGTAGAGTATTTGTAATAATAGTATATAACAGTATTATGCAGGTAAATCCAGTGAAGAAAATCTGCTTATTAAATGTGCATAAAATAAAAAATAAAATGTTGCAATGCAAAAAAAAAAGTTTTTTTTTTTTTTTTTTATGTTGGGCTGAATCTTGACACAGACATGAATCTTTATGAGATTAACCCACACAGATGTTGGGATTTAATTAGCTATAATTGCTACTTTTTTGATGACTAAGTGTGTGTCTTATTCATCCTTTTTTAAATGACCAGAATGTGTGTGTGATTGAAAATGTGTGTTGGAGACAGAGTTTTGTCTTGTGGTACGAGTTTCAACCCTGATCTAACATTGCTGTTCTCTTCTGATCTTGATTGATTTTCTGGACTTTTGCCCTGTTTGTTGTCATGGTGTCACAGAACAGAACAACATCAGAGTGAACTAGAGAGAATGAGAGCCTGTGCAAGACCAAGAACACCCCACCCAGTACAGTGCTTTTAACCAGCCTGACCACTAAAAAAACATAAAAACATATGCATGCCACCATACTGTTACGTCACTCTCTTTCACATCCATAATTATGTTTTATGTGTATGTATGTGCCTTTGAGTTAATCATTGGGCAAGTCCCAGATCTCATCAGGATATGACGCAACTTTGGGAATGGCTCTTTGTTTCTCTATTTGTGCTTTAGAGAGAGTGAGCGATAGATAAAAGAAGTTGAGAGACTATTTGTTTTCTCCAGGGAGTGATTCAATTAAGGTGTGACAGGAATTGGAAAGGTCTGGCTCTTTCGCTGAGTCAATCACCTCAGGAGCTCAGGAGTCAATAGCAGACCAACCTATGATGCATCACATACAAGTTACATCTTATCCGTTCACATGCTCGTAAAAGCTCCCAGCGTCCTTCACTCGATAATGCACAGAGTTGAAGCAAAGTGAGGGATGTGACTCAGTGTTTCTCACAGGAAACTGCTTCTGTTCAGGTGCTGCTGAACATTCAGTGGAACGTTTGTCTCTGAGTGTGACTAAATGTTTTTTATAGTCTGCAGTTAGCCAGTAAACAACTGAATACTAAAGAATGACTTCCTATTTGTGAACGTCTCACTATCAACTCTTAGATATGAACATTCATATAAAAAATAAATATATTTAATTTGTTCATATTTATATTTAGTATAAGTAGATGAGTAAGAAATAGATGAGATGTTAAATGAGAATACAGCATTCCATATAAGTTCCTAACTAATATATGTAACCTACAAAATGTTTTTGTTGTTGTTGTTGTTTTATACTATATGCTAATGTTTGTTTGTTTTGTTTTAAAATCTTTTTCCCCTTATATTGGTAAAGTAGTATTTGTTCATACAGGCCTGCATTTATCTTTTGCAAGCTTCATTCTATGGATTTGGCCACCCATGATAGCCATCTTTTTCATTAATTAATGTGTTTAAAGGATTGTTTGTGTCAATACTGTTAACTTTTAACCATGATTGTCTACATATTGTATGATTCTTTAAAAATAACAATTTATATTGTGTTTTGTAGGTTCGGGAGATTCTGGGCCAGTGCTCCTGTCCATCACAGTTTCCTATGACCAAAGTCTCAGAAGGGAAATACAAAGTGGGCGACTCCAGCGCACTCATCTTCATCAGGGTACAACTTTAACTTTCAGCAGTTATTCATTCACCTGTCTGTTCTGTCAAAACATGGAGGAACTTTTTCCGTCTTTTTAAAGCCGAAGTTTATCATTTTTTTTTTAAAAGGAGAGAAAAAAATATGCTGAAGTATTTTTTTTTTTTTTTTTTTTCAAAAAGGATAGAAAAAAATCTATGAAAGGTCACATGGCATGAAAATTTCACTTTATGAGGTTTTTTAACATTAATATGAGTTCCCCTAGCCTGCATATGGTCCCCCAGTGGCTAGAAAAGGCGATGGGTGTAAACCGAGCCCTGGGTAAATTGAGAAAATGAAAGCTCAGACGACCCAATCTGGAATCTTCCCCATATGTCGTCATAAGGGAAAAGGTTACCTCCCCTTTCTCTGCTTTGCCCGCCCATGAGAAAATGAGCTACTACAGTGAGATTCAGTGTTGCCAAGTCCGCTTATTATAAGCGACTTTGGGCTTGTTTTTCTGTAAAGTCGCTTACAAATATCGGTAGTCGCGGGTCGCGTTTTTTTGGGCTTGTTTCTAAAGTGTAGTTGCTTATTTGGGCTTGATCCCCCAGCTCCATAATAAGTTGTCAAGCAGATATTTTCTATATGGTATTTAAATGTAGGAGTTTGTCTAGCCGGTTCTCTCTGTCCCTCCCCTTTCCCCATACACACAGGAGACAGCAGAGTTTTTTCTCGTGATCACGACATAAAAGTTCTTTTTACAATGATTGATTCTGAAACACACTGTACCCGGATTCTACTGTTGCTATAGTAACGAACACAACTTTGACGCGCATCTGATCGGCGGATAAAACATGCGCTCATATATCTTGCCAGCTAAATGTTTACTTCACTTAATAATAAAGTTTACAATAAATAAATACATATAGGCTAATCAATCATTGTTCAATAAATGTACGCTTAACATATTGTTTGTGTAATTAACATAATATTCAACAGAGCATCTCAAGCGCAGGCAGCTGCCTTCAGAACGATGCCAGATTATTCTATAATTCTAAAGACTTTTAGATTAAACCAACTTTATTTTCCGTACTCATTTAAATATATATATATATATATATATATATATGTTTAAGCCTTTATCAACTGGATAAAATATAAATATAAAAATAAAATGATAAAAATAACAAACACATTATGTAATGTGTATATATATATATATATACACATTACATAATGTGTTTGTTATTTTTATCATGTGCGTTAAACTGTCTTCCTCCTATCTTCCATTAAAAAGAGGTGCATGCAATACTAAACAATCTTGGGATGCTGTTTGAGAAGCGTGTTTATGTGTGTTGTTTCCTACAAATGTAGAAAATACAATAGGTTACACACTATCACTGAATTAAATGACATAGGCTATAAATCATATTTCTTATATACATTGAGTGACATTTTTATGTAAACAGAAAAAGTCGCTTGTTTTGGGCTTGTTTTCACAGGCCTGGTTGCTTATTTGTCTCGCGAGATCTGGCAACATTGGTGAGATTCGAGCACAATATTTTTTTTTTTTCCTCGAGAGACACATCATGGCTTGCAAACGAGTGAATCATGGTAGTTGCTCAGTGTCTGGATGTACAAATGAACACCTTAGTATTTTTTTTAGTTCCTTCATCCAAGCCTATGAAGAAACAGTGGGTTAATTTTATTTTCTCTGGTAATACGCCGATACAACTTCCCATAGTTTTGTATGTCTGCGCCACACATTTCACCGACGACTGTTTCCTCAACGTGGGCCAATACAGCCCAGTTACTGTCGCTAATGACAGCATCAAGTATGTGTGTGAATACACACACTGTAAGGCGAGTGTTGTACATTTCTTTGTTGTTTGGATAACCGTTCTGCTGTTATGGCGTACGCGATATCCACATTTCCAGATTGCAGAGCTTGATGTAAGTTAATTGTAAAAAGATTGTAAAAACTTTTAGGATTTATCAAATATAAAATATGTAAACGGATAAATGATGTTGGCATGGTAGCCCATTTTCCACAACGGCACCTATCCGAAAAGAAATTTGTAATAATGGCAGAGGACTAATTTAGTTGCAGTTATAGCTGATAATTATATATATAATATATATACGATAGCTTATCAGAGCAACATGAAGAGCCAACAATGTAGGACTTCGGTAAAGTTGGTTTTATATTCGCACATTCGGACTTCTGATGAATTCAGACTTTCCAATAAATGTGCAATAAATTAATGTTTGCGAATTTTAAGCAGCGACATGATATTGACAACCAACGATTGTCAACTTACAACATTTTTCACAGTCGATCAAAATAGGCAAGTATTGTTTTAATGGCATATTTACTTGTGAATGTCCACTGAATGTCCAATGTAGTGTGATTAACAAGGCTATTGAATACGAATGGCCGAATGTGTGAATATAAAACCAACTTTACCGAAGTCAATGTAGGCTAGCATTAGCTAACGTACATGATAATAACTGTAACAGCATAAATAAACCAACTAAAGTACCGTATCCAGACACAATGTTTTAAACTAACCATTCGGAGATGTCCTGCTGTAGCCGCTGAGTTGCAACTTCAGATTCTGGGTCAAACTGAAAGCTTGAACGACTGCGTGTCTACGAGCCATTGCGATACATCCACTGTCAACATTAGCGCATGCTACAGTGGCCGCAAGCTGGTTAAGGCCACACCCACCCTCCACCTTGCCCCGCCTCTCTCCTCCTCATTAGCATTTAAAGCTACAGACACAGAAACGGCACGTCCTGTGGAAAGCTCATTGTGGGACTGGCTTGTAGTGGCTGAAATTCTGCACCAAGGCTGAATTTCGGGAAAGAGGCTTCAGATACAGTACTAGGGACCACTTAGGCCTATATAAAAGCATCCAAAAAGTAGCATGTCATAGGACCTTTAAATACTTTTTTAGAGCTTAATATGCAAAACGTTGCGGCATCTGCAGGTTTATTCCAACACAGCAACCCCATCTCAACCATGGTGTGAGTTTGGAGTGGGACTAACTGTTTGTCTGACCAATAAAGCTTGGGGAAGTGTTTGGGAAATCAGCTTGAAAACAGATATTATTTTTGCAATTTAATTTGGTGAAAGTGCCACTTTCTTTTATTAAAAAGTTTTAGTACAAATGCTGGTGTCACACCCACAGACATCAAGACATCGATTCTGTTATTTACTTTTTGAATCTGTGCTGCTGTATCATGGGATCTTTAACATTTCCAGAATGGAGGCCAGACTATAATAATTATAGCTCCATAATAAGTCATCCCGAGGTTTGAATGGTGTTTACACAGTTGCCAAGCTGACCTATTCAAGACTTAGCCTGTTATCCAACTGCATCTAAAAGCACCCACACCCATTCATACTGCAGACAGAAATAGAGACTTATGTCATTTCCTGTCTTCTACCTAGCTTTCTGGATTCATGTGTGAGTGTGTGTTTGTGTGTGCATGGGTTTATGGGTATTTACATGCACTTTATACATGCATCTGTGTCCCTTCAGTGTGTTGTTGGGTCTACAGATATTCACTCTTAGCTGGAGGAAATTTTGGAAGGAATTTTATCTTCCCCCAGTGCAGCTGGGCTGAATCAATTAAACTCCATTTAGTCTCATTCTCCTCCGCATAGATCCTGTAACTGCAACCCTATATCCCTCTCTTTCTCTCTGTCGTCATCTGTCTTAATTTGCTCATTTTTTTTCCTGTGCCTAATGTTTTTTCCTCTGTGGGGTGTGTGCGCACTTTTGTTAGAACTGTGTGTGCAACTTAGCTGGTGCTGTTAGATTGAACCCTTTTATTTACTGAGCCTATAATTATACATAGACCCATCATCCCTTACCAGCACAATTAACACAAGCAGCACAGTGTGGAGTGAAGCAGAGGCCATTCACATCCCTGGCTCAGCTTCTCTGTGTTGACATCAATGAAGAAGATGGAAGGTGATAAGCAAGATAAATAAGATGACTTTGAGACTGTCATCTTCTAGGCGGTCACCTTCAGAAGCTCAGAGCTCATACTGATGTTGGTAAACTGAACAAAAAAAACCCTCACGCAATAGCTGAAATTCGTTGGAGATGGAGACTTTGGCACAAGAGAACACTGGCTTTGTTTACCGCTTATTAAAATTATGGTTTCAGCATGTTTCCGCTTGTTGCCATGGTGACTGGGGCTGAATCCCAACTGCTTTTTAAAGGGCAAGTGCCTGGTTGCATAAAGCACCTTAAGTGTAATTTTCCCTTAAGTTCGCCCTTATGTTTTCCTTAAACTTAAGAGTGCTGCAGAAAATAACCGTTAAGTGTTACTTAAGGATTTCTTTAGGTGAAATGTCATAAACCCTAAGAATTTCCCTTAAGTATATATTTTTCACTTAAGTAATACCTTAAAAAATAAGTGTTGCATAAAGCCCCTTAACTGTCATTTCCCTAAGTATAACATAAGGTTCAGAAAACTTCACCTTAAGTGTTACACAAAGTGAGCAGGTTCAATCCAAGTCTTCCAACGAGACAAGATCGACCGCTTTATATGATAAACAAATTTAGGTGTTTATTCACATAAACATAAACATTGATGAAATTACATATGTAGCACATATCTTATATGGTCAACAGAAGCGCAAACGTGCGTGCATCACAAGCAAGAACAACCTCATTGGTTCTTGCGCTTGCACGCATGTTCGGGGAATGAATGGACATAAATGATGAGAGAATATTAAAAATATCTTTATTTGTTATCCAAAGATGAATGAAGTGGGTTTGGAACGACATGAGGGTGAGTGAATGATGGCAGAAATCTCAATTTTGAGTAAACTATCAATTTGAGTTTCTCGTCTGGTCTTTCTCTGTCATATTTAGTTTTCTTTTTTGTTTTCCTTATCCATCTTATGTTGTTATCTGTGAAAACTTACCACGATCTGTATTAACAAATAACACGTCCATGGCAGCAGGAGAATTTTATAACGGCAAAACCTGGGTTGTTGTTGTGAAACACTTAACGGTTTCCCTTGCCTAAGAGAACAGTTTAAGGAATTATATGCAGGCTTAGTTAAGGGGAAATCATGCCTTAAAGGTGCCCTCGAATGAAAAATTGAATTTATCTTGGCATAGTTGAATAACAAGAGTTCAGTACATGGAAATGACATAGAGTGAGTCTCAAACTCCATTGTTTCCTCCTTCTTATATAAATCTCATTTGTTTAAAAGACCTCCGGAAAACAGGCGAATCTCAACATAACACCGACTGTTACGTAACAGTCGGGGTGTACGCCCCCAATATTTGCATATGCCAGCCCACGTTCCCAACATTATCATTATGAAAGGCATTAGACAAGGGCAGAACGTCTGGATGTGCATAGCTGAATCAACAAACTAGGTAAGCAAGCAAGGACAACAACGAAAATGGCAGATGGAGCAATAATAACTGACATGATCCATGATATCATGATATTTTTAGTGATATTTGTAAACTGTCTTTCTAAATGTTTCATTAGCATGTTGCTAATGTACTGTTAAATGTGGTTAAAGTTACCATCGTTTCTTACTGTATTCACGGAGACAAGAGCCGTCGCTATTTTCATTTTTAAACACTTGCAGTCTGTATAATTCATAAACACAACTTCATTCTTTATAAATCTCTCCAACAGTGTAGCATTAGCTGTTAGCCACGGATCACAGCCTCAAATTCATTCAAAATCAAATGTAAACAATATAACATTATACAATACTCACATAATCCGACACGTGCATGCCGCATGCCTGACGAACACTTTGTAAAGATCCATTTTGAGGGTTATATTAGCTGTGTAAACTTTGTTAAGGCACTGTTTAAGGCAAGCGCGAGCTCTGTGGGCGGAGAGCACAGGATTTAAAGGGGCCACAGCATAAAATCGGCACGTTTATAATGATGCCCCAAAATAGGCAGTTAAAAAAATTAATAAAAAAAAATCTATGGGGTATTTTGAGCTGAAACTTCACAGACACATTCAGGGGACACCTTAGACTTATATTACATCTTTTAAAAACATAATCTAGGGCACCTTTAAGTGTCAAAAACTTAAGGTGCTTTATGCAACCGGGCACAGATGAGTAAAGCTATCAAAGAGTGCAGCCCTCCCATTGGTCAGTTATTACATTAGGACCTATTATAACAACAAATCTACCTGCAGTTACATTTACCTGAATACTTGCTTGGGCTTTTAATTTTAATAACCACACATAACAATATTTGCAGAGAAAATCCCTCAAATGATGATTATTCAAAGGCATTACACTAATGTTTGGGGTCAGTATGATTTTTTTTTTTAAAGATGTTTTTCAAAGAAATCTGTTATGCTCACCAAGGTTGCATTTCTTTTATCTGCAGTAAAACCATAATATTGTTAAATATTATTGCAATGTTTGTTTGTTTTTTAATGTAATTTAAAATGTCATTCACACAGCTGAATTTTCAGCAGCCATTACTCCAGTCTTCAGTGTCACATGATCCTTCAGAAATCAGTCTTATAATGCTGATGTCATGCTCAAGGAAAATAAAAACATTTCTTGTTATTATCAATGTTAAAAACAGTTGTGCTCTTGATTTTTTTTTTTTTTTTTTTTTTTTTGGTGTGGAAACCAATCAGTTCAGAATTCTTTTATGAATTGAAAGTTGAAAAGAACAGCATTTATTTGAAATAGAATTTAGTACATTAATGTTGCAGACAAAAGCACTGATTACACAAAACACAATATACAAAAAAGCTGTAGGAGTCGATAATGTTTTTTATTTTCATTTTCATCAACTATATGGTTCATAGCGATACAATTTTGCAGTCACATTGGCTTATCTGTTGTAGAAGACTTAGTAAAAATAGTTCATCTTTGATAAATGCATCTCGACTCTCAAGACCCCTGCATTCTGTTCCATTCTGTTTCAATTCATCAGCTGTTCGTAGAGATAAAAACATGTCTTGTGTGAACAGCACTTACTTATTTTGTACTGCCTTTTTTTTTGTAAGTGTGGTTTGGCAAAGTGCGTTGTATTAGCAGCTTGGTTTTGACTTGGTTTTGTACATCAGTAAATCAAAACCTAAACTTTCAGCTTTACAAAGTTACCTTTTTTATTGTTAATTGAACAGCCCTATATAGTTCAGTTTAAGGTTTAGCTTGTATGAGTGTTTTAATCTTTGTAAAAATGAGACCTTGTGTAAGTTTGTGCAAGTGGGCATTGGGCCAGCCAACAGATGTGCTCTCTTTTCATGGCAACGGCACACAGACACTCGTCACATGATTATTCCTTACCATGTGCTCAGCAGATGGAGTTTAGCAATGCTAAATCTATAAAGAGCTTTTTTGCAACAGGTTCGAAGTGCACAATCAACAGTGAAAATGTGAAAAAGAGCATTTTCCTGACTGAGGGTTTCTTGATAAAGGAATCAATAGCAGTCTCTTACCTACATTTCTCTCTGTTCATCAGAGAAGAGCTGCAGAATCAGGGCTCAGTGCAAAAGGAGGGCTGTTTCTATGCTAAATCTCCTCCATTCCCCTCTCTCTGAGGGTTGAATGAGGGAGAGTGTGTGTCGGTGCGTGATGTTTTTTTGTTCTCTCTCTCTGGCTCTGTGTTGTCATGATAATGCAGGCGATGGAGACAGCGGTGAAGTGGATAGAGCTCTGTTATATAGTGCTATAGGACACTGGGGGTTGATCTTATAGTAATCAACTGACTGTCACGTTGTCCCACCTGCATTATTAGTGGTGTTTGAAGATAAGCATCACTTTTTTTATTGCCCATTCTATAGGGTTAGGGTTTGGTTTAGGGTTAATTGCATTTAATTATGCATAATTTATAGTTATTACTATACTAACTAGATGTAACGTATGTAATAATGACAAAGTGTTAAGTGATCAAGTTTATGACGTTTGTAGGTTGGACAAGAAAAAAGGTGAAAGTCCCATAGACTTGCAGAAGGGACCTGAGCTATGTTTAGGGACTTGAATAGTATAGAGACTTGGGGTGTTTTTTTTTTTCACCCTAGCAACAAACTAGCATCACCCTAGCAACCACTCAGAACACTCTTTGTGGAAGCTACTTTTGCATGGACAAGCCCCACTGAAATTTTCTTCACAATATGTAAAAATCAAATTTACATGTTAGTTCTTGGTTTACAGCACTGTATATTACAAAGAGACATAAAATTAACCAATTGGTCAATTGAATTATATATGTTCAGTTTCTTGCACATTATCTTATTGTACTGAATAACAAATGATTTGATACCTTTGAAGTTTACATTCTTATGTTTTCATTTCATACATCATTTTCTGTTTTGTAATTTTGTATTTGGCAAAACTTCTGGCATCTACCATTAAATAATCACTCTTCAACCTGGAACCTTTAACCAACTGTTTAGATATTTAGTTATATAATTATGAATATTAATTTGATTGTTTTGCATTTCTTTGCTCATCTGCTTAAAATGTTTATAACACACACACACACACACACACACACACATTAGAAGAGTGTGTATGTTAATATATGTGTGAAAGGTGTTAACCTCTCTCTCTGTGTAGGTGTTACGGACTCATGTGATGGTGCGTGTGGGTGGAGGATGGGACACACTTGAGCATTACCTCGACAAACACGATCCCTGTCGCTGCGCCGCATTTGGTGAGATCACCACTTGTGTGTTTCATTTCCTGTCTGTAAACTTGAGACTTCTTGGAATTTTTAAACAATGCTACATGTGTTTCTTGCATCTAGTTGTTTACTTCCTTACTGTATCATACATTCAAGTACAAGTTTTTGTTTCTAGTGTTTAGTGGTTAAAAAGGGTTAGTTCCTTCATTTAAGTACTCAACACTAATAATTAGTGTAAATTAGTCTGTTTGTGGGCTTTTACAACAGATTGATAATAGCTGCCTCATATATTGCCATACAATTACTGAAAAATATACAAAATATATATGCTACCTTTTAAAAATTTGGGGTCAGTAAGATTTATTAAATGTTTGAGAGAAGTCTCTTATGCTGACCAAGGTTACATTTATTTGATCAAAAAATAAATAAATACAGCAAATAATAAACAATAAACAACGTAAAACGGCAATATTGTGAAATATTTTTCATTTTAATATTTTTTAAAATGTCATTTATTCCTGTGATGGCAAAGCTGAATATTCAGAAGCCATTACTTCAGTCTTCAGTGTCACATGATCCTTCAGAAATCATTGTAATATGATGATTTGGTGTTCAAGAAACATTTCATATTATTATCTATGTTGAAACCAGTTGTGCTTCTTAATATGTTTGTGGAAACCATGATACTTTTTTCAGGATTAGAGAATTCAAAAGAACAGCATTTATTTGACATGGAAATCTTTTGTAACATTACACATTTCTTTACTGTAACTTTACTGTATCAATTCATCCTTGCTGAATAAAAGTGTTAATTTCTTAAAAAAAAAATAAATCTTCCTGACCCCAAATTTTTGAATGGTAGTGTACAAGACACATAAAAAGCCTTTTCATGAGAATGCAATCATTTAAGTGAGTAACCACATTGTGAAATTACCATTTACATCAGAATTAGGTTTAAAGTCACTTATTGTGTTCAAATACATCATAATTTTTCTTGTGAATATTAAAAGAGCTGTCTTTGACCTCAACAGCTCACCGGTATCAGCAGGCTAAAGCGAGTGGCCAGGGTCCTCACAGTAAGAGCTCCAGCGCTCATTCATCCCGCTCCACAAGCCCAGGACCTCACTGGCGCAATGAGGGCATGGCACCCTACAAAACACCCGACAGGCGTTCTTTGGACCCTGTGATGGGCGCCACAGCGCATTCCTCTCCATCACGGCCTGGCAGGTCGCACCATGCAACTGTACCTGTAGAGATGGAAACTAACACAGTGCGCCCCATGACGCTGTTGCCTCGACCACCACGAGACAGATCAGAACCACGCCACTTTAATCCTCTCAGGTCAGTGCAGGTGTGTTTGAGTGTTTAGCAGAAATATAAATACTGATAAAAAGTACAGACAAATAAAAAATAGAAAACTTTCACAGAACCACTATATGTGTGTATGGCTATGGAAAGCATGCAATCTTTGTATGGGAAGAACCGAAGCTTGAAGCGTTATGATTGGGACACATGCATGATTGCGTGTTTGTATACTTGTTTTGTCTGTATAGATCCCTCAGGGTGTCTGCCATTTGCTCACACTGACCTAGTTAACTCAACACACATTATAGCACTCTGCTTGTGTACTGTACCTCCAGAGCGAGCTGCATCTTAAGGCAACAGTGCACATGCACACACAGACAAATACACACACACAGATTATTGCAAGCAGATTTGAACTAATCCCAGGTGACATTGCCCTGACATCTATCTTCTTCTTGTCCTGTTTATGACTCCCCCTTGTGTTAGAAAGAATTACGACAATTTTACTGGAACTCAGTGTTCTCTCTGCCTAATTATACAAATAATAACATGGTCTTGGATAAATTACATTTTTTTTAATTATTTTTTTTTAATTACTTTCAAGGCAAAAGGACAATTATATATATTTTTTTCTTCCCTTTTTTTTTACAACCATCTGAAAATGTATGTTTAAACAATACTGTGTAAACTCTACGTCATGCATTACTGCACACTTAGACTAAAGAAAAAACAACTCTTAAGCATCCTGAAGTTTCAAAAGGTGCTTCATTATTTTCATCAGATGGTGGGGAATACTTGTGCGTCAATGTTTGCAGCAAGGGCATTGTATAATGGCACCGTGAACAGCTTGCTGGTTTACCTTGGCTGTGTGCCTCGGTTTCCTTAGGCTGACTAATGATGCAGGCCAAGCATCAGAGTAGCACACTTTAACACTTGCACTCCCAGAGCTGCAGGTGAGACAGTCTGGATTACTGAAGATTATGATAATCTCAGCCCCTAGGTCTGTCACTGCAGAAACAGGTCAGCACAACACAAGGTTTATGCAGGTCACGTTACAGAGCCGGGCTGTCAGGGTGTGCGTTTTTTATTTTCTTGTCTAAATAAGAGTGTGTATTTGAATAAAATCAAAAAAGGGGTAAGGTAGCACTTAAAATATTTTACTGTTCTAAAGTGTAATTTAGGATCTGGAAGTTCTTGTTTTAGAATTGATTTTAAAGCAGTAAATTTTGTTCATATGCAGACTTTTTGTTTTGTTTTGGTTTTTGTAGTGTTTTGGCTCTGTGTACATAAGATATAGGTTTTTAGGGTTAAATGACAGGAGTAAGACTTAGACAGGAGTAATGACTGCTGAAATTTCAGCTTCACCATCACAGAAATAAATTAAATTTTAAAAAACTGCCCGGTCAAAAAAAAAGTTGGTTGACTCTTCCATTGTCAGTACAAGATCTTGACCCAAAAAATGATGCACCTCTGTGATGTTATTAAGATCTTGTATTGACAATTTAAGATGTCAAGCAAAAGTCTACTCCAGCACATCCCAAAGACTTTCAATGAATTTAAGGTCTGGAATCAGAGGTGCCAATTCATGTGTGAAAATGATTCTTCATTCTGCTCCCTCCCAATTATATTGTTACCATTTTACTTGGTAAAATGTTGGTTTTCATTATAATACTGTATTTTTGATTAAAGGTCCCGTTCTTCGTGATCCGATGTTTAAAACTTTAGTTAGTGTGTAATGTTGTTGTTAAGAGTATAAATCAAATCTGTAAAATTTTAAAGCTCAAAGTTCAATGCCAAGCGAGATATTTTATTTAACAGAAGTCGCCTACATCGAACGGCCAGTTTGGACTACATCCCTCTACTTCCTTCTTTAATGACGTCACTAAAACAGTTTTTTGACTAACCTCCGCCCACAGGAATACACAAGAGTTGCGTTTGAAGAGTGTGTTCGTCGAAACGCTGTTATTTGTCTCGCAGTCCAATCACCGGGTCTGATTCCGGCTCAAATTGATAGGGTAAAATTAAAGACATGTTTACAATAACACTGAGCGCATGCATCTCCACGTTATGGTAAGAGGCGTGACCTTTCCGGGCAAGATGCGCTAAACTGCTGTCGAATCACAACACAGGAACCGCTGGCACAATCAGAACTCGTTACGTATTTCTGAAGGAGGGACTTCATAGAACAAGGAAGTCATCAGCCCGTTTTTATGACAGTGGAAACAGCGGTATACAGATAAGTAAATTATGTGAAAAATACTGTGTTTTTTTTACACGCGAAACATGAACACGTTATATTGCACACTATAAACACAATCAAAGCTTCAAAAAAACCACGAAAAACGGGACCTTTAAATAAATACAGCCATGGTGAACATAAAAGACGTAGTTCAAAAACATTTTTAAAAATCGTATCAACCCCAAACTTTTGAACGGTGGTGTATATGTGACACAAAATGTCAAAAAAATAATCAGGCAGTTACCTGTCTGAGAATCCTGCCTTGGTTTTTATGTGTAATCTTGTACATCCCAATATCCATCTCAATCTTTCTCTCTTTTCTCTTACACACAGGAATAAGGAATCTCTTCTTCCGACTCGCAGACTTTCAGGAGATAGTGACTCTTCTACAGCCTCTTCTAAAGGTGGAGGAGGAAGCACAGGAGGAGGTCGCTTCTCTCTGGGCACACGGCATGCTCATGGAGATGAGGTTGTGCTGCTGGTGAACCGTAAGGAGGGGAAACACGTTATTGAGCGTACTGGAGCAGGAGCACAGATTCCAGCCCTGAGAGGTCCTCAGACCCGTGCCCGTAGTGCTTCCAGAGAGCGCCCAGCACCGCAGTCCACCTCAATCCTTAAACCTAGTCCACCACAGGGCCCGGCTGAGGTACAACAAACACCCCGCACAGAGAGAGGCAGATCACTGGGGCCTGAAGGTCCACGGAGGCTCCAAGCTCCACGGTCCCTCAGCCAGGGCAAGACACCTAGAGGCCGATTGGGTGAAGTCAGTCCCGGATCATCACCTCGCCGAAGAGACCCTCAGCTGCTTTCTATAGATCGGAGAGAGGAACTGAGATCCAAGCATATGCCCACAGCATCCGCAAGAATAAGTGGAAATTTGCCCAAAAGGCAAACATCCTCCTCTGCCTCAAACTCACCCGTTAAAGGCTGCGCCAGCGGAAGTCCTGCGAAAAAAGGGATAGTAACACCACGTCCCCCTGCTCCTCGGTCACCTTCTTCTGGGAGCCGTAAGTTGCTGCCCCCAGTCACACAGCCAGGGAGGCGGTCTCCACATTCTTCTCCGCGATCAAATGCTCTCCACCCTCCGCGTTCCCCTCGATCAGCTCACAATACACGATCCACAGGGAGAGACCAAAGAGGTAGGGGAAATCCCTACAACCAACAGCAGGAGAGCCAGGAGGACAGCGGTATGTTTAGTTTACACCTGCTGCCAAGTCTGGACCCTCAAAGGGAGCAAGATCTGTATCGTAGCTTTGAGGCAGAGTTCCTAGCCAACACACAACAATCCAAGGTTGGGCAGGGTAAAGAGTCCACTGGAAGGGAATTGAGGTCACTACAGCTCCCTGTCTCCCATCAAGGTTTAGGGGTGCTCCCAACCTCTTCGGGTGACACTAACGTTACAGACTCTGCTTACTCTTCGTCTAACTCTTCAACATCTTCTCTTAATGTCGGAGGTAAGGTGGGAGTCCTGCCTGATTTACAAGAGTCTAAACGGACTAATCATCTTGCCTGTGCACTCGAGGACCCACCTGCCCTTCTCCATAGCCAGATTCGTGGAGGCCTCCCCAATGGAGGGCTCCTGGAGGGAGAGCGATGGGCTGGAAGAGGTGGTCTCCGTAAGCTCCCTGCCATCTCCAGCTCCACAGAGGAAGGAGAGGCCTCAAATCCAGCCCTATCCAGATCAGTGTGCCTCCCCAAAGACATCAATGGAAGCCTCCCTTTGACCGAGGTGCCAATGGAGAGCCAGCAGGACTTGGTGGAATGGGATGGGGTGGAGGGAGATGTGCCACAAAGTGAACATCACCCAGACCTGCCATATGACAATGCTGACCAGACTCTTCCTGAGACATTTCCCTCCCCTCCGCCACCTCTAGATGACTGTTCCTACCAGGACTCATCCAGTGAAAGCTCCTCCATGTGCTTGAGTATGAGTGAGCCTCCATCTGAAGGCTCTTGCACTCCTCCTCTACCACTGGCCAATGGGGATGCGGATGGCGCAGTCATCCTCCGTGGCAAGAAGGGTCAAAAGAAGACAGAGAGAGTGCCGTCCATCTACAAGCTCAAGCTGCGGCCACGGATAAGACCTCGCACTGACAACAGACCCGAGAACAGCCCGTCGCGCATCCCTACACCTGTACGATACAGAAATCATTGTCAGCAGTCTCCTGCCAACTCGTCTCCCCTCCAGACCCCACCACAGTCCCCACGTTTAAACACTAACCAACCCTCGCACAAAGCTCTGCACCAGGCCTTTGCAGACTTCATCCAACCCCAGCAGCGATCCTCAGCTATGGGCTCTAGAGAGTGTGCCTACTCTTCAGAGTCCAGCTTAGACAATGAGGCCTGGATGTAGTGAATGATGACTATGTACGCAAGCCTTGGTCTGTATTCCTTTGCTCAGCATATTCAGCTTTACAGTCAGATTAGAGAGAGGAGTGACGAAAAAAGCACATTTGTAAGACAAAGAGACAATGCACCTCTGACTGGTGTATAACATGTAGCAGGAATCCTTACTGTCATTTCACTGGAGATAGACATTTGTACTAAAGTGGCTAAGAACATTACCAATGCCATTCTTAACATCTTGGACTAACATAGCCTGTTCTGAAGTAATTCAGAGAGCTACATGCACCATCGGAGATTTGCTTGATTTCATTCATCGAGTCATCTTTTTTCCTTCTTTGAGTTTTCTGTTTGGAAAAGGAAATTACTGCATTTCCCTTTAGGAGATCTCTAAGTTTAAATGCTCCTCATTACCTATTTTTGAATTATTTCCATGAGGACTAATTTTAGCTGGTTTAGTTCAATTTTTATTTGTTAGGGTTGGAACGAAGTATAAAAAATTTTAATCAGGGAATTGTAATATACAGAGTATACTGTATACTGGAGAATAAGAGCTGTATAATCCGTAGAGCAAATAAGATGATGGTGGAATCATTTTAGCGTGCAAGGCGAGCACCTAAATGACGCTTTGACCATACTTCCATGTGGAATCCAAATTGGAAATACTTTTGATTGACTGTTCTGTTTTTAGCCCAGGCTAAATAGTGTGGCATATAAACTTGTTGCATCGTTTTGAGGATCTCTCGGAAATGTTTAAGAGAGGACGCAATTCATGCTTTATCTGTTTAACATCACCTTGGCAGACAAGCAAATATGTTGTATTTGTGTATTATGTTCTGTACAAACTAATATGGTTAATGTATAGGTTTATATGTAATATATGTTCATTTACTTAAATGTGTGTTAGTGTAATGTAAATATAATTATTAACTGAATTTAATATTAATGTATAAAACAAATGCTGTTTATTTCAGTATGTTAATTCTGCCTTAGCTATGCAATGTTGCTATTGAATGTTGCCTTGACAAATTTTCTTGCCTTAAAGTAAGTATGAGAAGTTAGTATAGTGTTTGTGAAGCAGAGATGAAGGGATGCTGTGTGTATGTATCTGGGTGGCTAAATCTGTGAGTGTGTGAGGTAGAGAATGTGTGTTGAACTGGATGGACCCTGTGTTTCGGCCCATCGTTAACTGTGAGACAATTACACATGTGAGGGTAACGGTAACAACAAGATCCTGCTTTATCAGCATTCCTCTGTTTAAAGACTTCGTTTAATTATTGCTTGATTTATCTACAAGTGAGAAATGAAGGACACTTAATGGAAGATAGTGCCATATTAAACATCAGTAGGATGTTTCTCAAAACATGGAAATCACTACAAACTAGAAAATGGAAATCATTTTTATTGTCACTCTTTTATTGTCAAAGCTATATGGAGTCCAGAGCTGTTTATGAAATAGTGATATTTTCCACTTTAATCAACATTAGACATTCAATTTCTTTTAAAGTTCTTTGGCGCCACCAAGTGGTCGAATGATTAATCATTTTTGTTTTTTTGACTTATGTCAAATGTTTTGTGTGACTTACATTACAGTATGAAAGTATTGAGTTACTTGAGTGAGTTATTATAAACTGTGTTATTTTTTTAATTCAAACACAGTTAATATGATTGATACTGGTAGACCATTGCATATAATAGGGGAAAACGGTTAAACGACTACAGCTAAATGAATTACACTACACACATTTTGTTTTGGCATTGGATTGTGTATTTATATAAAATGAGTAAATTTTTAGGCCTTGGTGATTGGTTGTGGGTGAACAGTTTTATCATAAAGGGACGATGTTGTATGTTTCTGAATGAACGGATGAATTGTTTACTTTTGGTATGTTCTCTTTTGGAGGCTTTATAGTATACTGCCCTGTGTTCATGAGCTCAAGTGTTTGATTGAGAGATGTTCTGAAGTTTGCTGTTTCGGTTAATCAAAAATGGGTCAGAAAAAGTGAGGGAGATGTTTTTGGGAATGGATTTCAGTGTTCATGTTTTGCCGAAAGGACTGCAACCATATGATTATTACCGTTAGCATGACCATTGACACTCTACAAAAATCCGCAATACAATGCATCACTGCACATTGCTTATAAGTTTATTGCCATTTAAATGTCTGCTGTGACACTTTAGGACTTTATTAAATGTCATACCGAAGTATAAATAAGGACAGTAGAGCTTTCTGCTGTGTTTCAGGTTACATTAATGGTTGCTGTGCCTAATTCACATTTTAGTCAAACACATACCCACATAGTTACCTTTACAATATCTAATCATTAACTGCCATACATTTGTACAGTAAACTAATTTTTGAGCTCCAAACGTATTTATTCTGTTTTGCTTTCCAATAAAAATGACGGAAAGATGTTTCTTTTCTGTGATGACATTCGTTATGTGTTTCTAAGTCACATTTAGACATTTTTAAAATAATTTATTGCATGAATGGGTTCTGTTTTTCTTTATTCGTTATTGACATCAGAATACAGACATGTAGATTAACATGTTTTATTAACTTGAACAATCCCATCTGATTTGCATTATGCAAATATGATGTTCAGATGTGATCTACAAAATGCATGCTAAATCTACAATATGTCATGCTCTGGTTTCAATAAATGAAACGGCTGTTGGATTATTTGAAATTTGAATGTCTATGGATTTACTTTTAAATTGCATTTTAAATGCTGACTTGACAATGAAATGTAAGGTCTTGACATTGTGGAATTTGTCTGTGTTGAATAGCAATATTGCAAGACCAACATTCCACTGTTCCTTGAAAACCAATTGCTGTTAATTTAATTCTTGTGTAATAAAAATGTTTTGGATGAAATCATTTGTATTGTGCTTGTCTTCCATATATAGCCTAATCTTTACTAAGATCATTTAGAGATAATTCAATATTTAGAACATGAGAACAGCTTTGAAATTACAAAAAAACATGATGCATTTGAAAATGTATATTTTATATTCAAGATGTCTTGATGAAAGATAAAATGCATTTGTATCTCATGAATTTCCAAAAAAAAAAAAGACATTAATCGATAATGATTCAGATTTTATGTTATGATATTGTGATGTGAAGGAGATATTACAGAACTTACAGCAAATTTTACACCTTCTATTATATTGCCCATGGAATATCAGGTGTCCCATTTCCTCACACAACTATTATCATAACAAAATCCGAGTCGTATGTTTAAATGAATTAAGACTGTAAACCATTGGAAATTTTACTGTAATCTTAGTGCAGTCAAGGGAGAGTGTATATGACAAAACTCTTCTCAATGAAGGCGGAAGACGGAAGTGTGAATCATATGACAAAACACGTAAGGTGGGAGGGAAGGAAGAAGGCCGACTTGTACACACTCACTTTACTTCGGTAAGGAGCATTTCTTGGTTTAACTGAGGTACGGTGCTTCGTTTCCATTTATCTATGGCTTTGAGCGCTGCTTTGTTGGTCCAGTAATACAGTCCGCTAGATTAAAGGCTTACTGTGCGCTCCCATAAGCCCTGATTAAGAAGGTCATGAAGCTTTAGCTCGCGAGCCGTTAGCATTCACTAGCACATCCATCGACTACATCTCCGCGAGTAGGTTCATTCATCCGCCAAAAATGGAGTGGGCAAGTCAGCTATGTGTGAGTTACGGTCTATTTCGCTCTAAGGATTAGAAGAAAGACCCGTTGATTGTTTTGGGTTCAAATTAGTGTGGAAATGTCGGATTCGGGACGTAATAAATGGTTTTGCTAGTTAGCTCTGCTTTACCTGGTGGTTAGTGTGACTGTCACCTGCTGCAGTAACCGTTGTGCCACGTACATTTAACCGGTTGTGATGTTACGATGATGGTAATCATTTACGACCAGGCCCTGCATCACGTTAACGGTCGTTTAGTAACATTAGTGTCTGTCGGCTTGACAGTTGACAGCTAACGTTACTTTATCTGTAGTGCACTAGCTGGGAGTGAGTAGGACGCCGCCTTTCAGGTTGACGAGATAGATTATAATATTCGTTTGAATGTGAACCTGCTGAAATGGCTGTAGATTAGAATGTAGCCTATAGAAAATGTCTAATGTTATATATATATATATATATATATATATATATATATATATATATATATATATATTCTTATTTACTTTATGTGCCTGTCGGCATCAAGTTAATTTTATTAGTCCAACTAATATTGCCTGTTGGTTTAGTTTTCCAGTGCAAAGCTTTGTAGATTTTTGCAGATGATCTCTTGTATAACTGTAGTTAATGTATACATGTCTTCGTTCATACAATGTTAAAAGCTTAAAGAAATGAATTAAAAAGCTGAATTTTCAGCATCATCACTCCAGTATCCAGTGTCACATGATCCTGCAGAAATCATTCTGAAATGCGGAATTGTTACTCAAGAAACATTTGTTCTTTGGTTTAATAGAAAGTTCAAAAGAACAGTATTTATTTGAAACAGAAATCCTTTCTAACATTATACTGTAAATGTTTTGAGATGATATATTTTGTAGAACTATACTGTAAATGTCTTTACTGTCACTTTTGTTCAGTTTATTGTGTCATTGCTTTATATATTCTTGGACATTTTGTATGTTTTTGTTATGAAATACCACAGCAGTCCTTGAACAATGATTTATGCATGTCGAGAGTTAGTGCACTAGTAATGTTGCCTTACTACCTTATACTGTCTGTGAGTCTTCAAAGGCCTTTTAGACTGGTGTGAACATTCACAGATAAGTGCTGTTTAATGAGTGATCATAGTACAGTTTGCATGTGAATGGTCAGCAGGGTTACACAAGTCATTCAGGACATGGATCATAATTCTACAGCTTCTTTATTGTAGGAGTCAGAAATAGTCATGGGGAGGAAGAATGTTTGTAAAATGCAACAGGTTCATGGCACATGGCTGTGTTTGTCCTCTTATGCTCATCCTAAGTTTCACTCTATTTAAATTTTGAAGTTGATTTTAATTGAAGTATAAAGTAAAACCTTAAACCTTGGGCTTAAACTGACAAATAGTGGGACGAATGTGGAACCGTTTTTCAGTAACCCATGTCACTGTAGAAATGCACTGTTTGGAGTCAGCCATGTTTAATTTATTACGCAATTGGAAGTGTCCAGTAACAGGGAGCTAACAAGATGAAGTCATTATTATTCAGCTGGTCCTATTAGTACTATTATGTGTGCAAAATAAAATAAAATTATATATACACTGTTATACAGTCAAACCAAAATGTATTCAGACACCTTGAACATTTCATTCATTAGGAAAGTTTATTCACTTTTTAGTTAAAAAAAAAATGGTAATAAAATATGACAAGATCTCAGAGTTAAACTGTGTCAGAAAAAAAATGATCTTAATTATGTCAGATAACACTTAAGCAAAACATGGTCAGGTCAAAGTGTCTGAATAATTTTTGGTCCCAAATTTTTATCAATTTTACTGGTAGTGCACTACATGAAGAATTTTTGGGTATAATATGTCACAGTTTACTTTATTTTGCTACCCTCACTTACATAAATGAACTATCGTGTCCTGCACCTACTAGTAAAAATATATAAAAAATATCAATAATTTTTGGTTTGACTGTGTTATACTGTTAGTAGTGTTGTTTTTGGCAGCCTGTTTTAATTTTAGTTTTAGTCTAGTCTTTGTGTCAAGCGGTCATTTTAGTTTTTATTAGTTTTAGTCACGTTCCTACTCTTTTTAGTCTAGTCAAGTTTCAGTTGACTAAAAGTCTGAGCATTTTAGTCTTATTTTAGTCAAAATTATCCATGACTATTTTCATCTAGTTTTAGTCGATGAAAACTGATGACATTTAGTCTAATTTTAGTCAATGAAAATTTTATTTTTGTCTCTTTTTAGTAATGCAGTTCTATTTAACTCAGTCAATATAGTATAAGTACCTAGTAGTATAGATGAAACCAAAATATTCTTTTAGCCAAACCCATTTTAAACAAAGTTATCTTATTATATTATTGTTTCCAATACCTTATAATGCCTTGAGATGTCTTTTAACCCTTTAAGACCTGAAGGCTTTTTAAACGAGACGTAATAACATTATAACATTTCGTCTTGTCTCGTTTTGGTCAATGAAAATTAAGAGACATTTTAGTAGGGCTGCAACGATTAAGTCTGTGTTTACGTAATATATGTGTGTGTTCTGTGTATAATAATTATGTATATATAAATACACACACATACAGGTATAAAGTTTAGAAATAAACGCATGTATTATAAATATATATATTTATATTTTATATTACATATAAACATAAATATTTTATATATAAATATAACATTTTTCTTAAATATATACATGAATGTGTGTGTGTGTATTTATATATACATAATTATTATACACAGAACACACACATACATATATACATATTACATATATTACATAAACACAGACTTTTATTTTGCAAACGATTAATCGCGATTATTCGTAGCAGCCCTACATTTTAGCATAGTTTTTATTTTGTAAACCACATTTAGTCTTGTTTTTATTCGTCAACAATATTGCATTATACGTTTAATTATAGTCATCGTCACATGACCAGCATTTACGTCGCGTCTCGTCTCGTTTTCGTCACATGATAAAGGTTCGTTGACTACGATATTTAGTCATAATTTTTGTTGACGAAAGCAACACTAACTGTTAGATACATTATATACAACTGTTTAAAAGTTTGTGGTCAGCTTTTTTTGTTTGTTTGTTTGTTTTTTTAAGAAAGCATTAGTTTTATTTAGCAATGATGCATTCAATTGATCAAAAGTGACAGTAAAGACTTTCACATTGTTACAAAAAAAAAAATTAATGCTGTTCGTCTGAACTTTTTATTCATTAAAGAATCCTGAAAAATATCACTGTTTCTACCAAAAAATCCAAAAAATATTAAAGCTCAACTGTTTAAACATAATAAGAAATATTTTTTTAGCACCAAATCAGCACATTAAAATTATTTCTGAAGGATTTTATGACACTGAAGACTGGAGTAATGGAATAAAATGTACTGAAATAGAAAACCGTTACTTTTATTAATAATAATAATAATAATAATAATAATCATGTTTTACAATATTACTGTTTTTATTGCATTTTAAGTATCAAATAAATGCAGCATTTGTGAGCACAAGAGATCTCTTTCAAAAAATCCCCAAATCTTTGAACAGTAGTGTACATAAATAAAAAACTTGTCATCAAGTCAGCTGAATCAGATGAAATACTGTTGTATCCTAATGTTTCTCTTCCTCTTAAAAGACCTTTCAGGTGATGGCAAGAGTCTAATGTTCAATAACAGGAAATGGGAAACTCTTCCCAGCAGATTTAGAGACCTTGAGAAGGCAATCACTGCACATAGAGAGTATAATTTGCTGACTGAAAGAGAACAAGAAGCTTTAACAATGTGTTTTTGCACAACGTTTTCCCCACTCCACAATCTCTAAGAAACATCAGCAAAGGTATCAGCAGGACAGGGACTTGACTTCCTCTTTTTCCTCTGCGCTTGCACTTTTTCAGTATCCTACCTCCCTTTATTCTCTTCCTCACTTTTCTTGTGGGCTGTTTATGAATCTTCTTTTCTCTTCTTCTGCAGGAGAACCGAGGCTTGGGATCCAAGATGACAGACTCCAAATATTTCACCACTACCAAGAAAGGTCTGGTGTTTTCCGATTTGCTTTAAAGATAGAGCTGCTTTGGGATTAGTATGTTGCATTAAGTCAGTGAGATTTAGTCATGTAATGTGTGACTGTCCTGGCCAATGCAGATCATCAACTGCACTGCACCATTAAACATTTAAATCCTGTTGAATAGAACAACATTTAGCACTTTGTTACATTCTGTTTCATTCTGCAGAACACGGCACACTAAAGGAGACTAATATTGCGTAGTATTGTGCTGCAGTCTAAATCAGATTTAGAGTGTCTGGCTTTATCTGGATCACTTGCAAGCACATGATTGTGCCAGAAGTATTTTTAACTGCAAATAGAGCCACACACATTACTTGGTCAAAGCCAAGAAAAACATTATACACAGAATTATGATCGAATCATTGTTTTCTCTTTTATTACATAAGGCAAACGACAACTCTAATACTGGCTGTCTAGACTTTGACTGTTTTTTGAAAGCACATCATTGTCGCTGGTTATGTGACATCTAAACAGAGTCAGAAATGTTTGTGGTCTTGTGTCTCTGACCCTTCAGGTGAGATCTTTGAGCTGAAGGCAGAGCTCAACAGTGATAAGAAAGAGAAGAAGAAGGAGGCAGTGAAGAAGGTCATTGCATCTATGACAGTGGGAAAAGATGTCAGGTAATACAAGCTGTTTACACAGTGAAGTATAAATTCCTACCTCTTTTACAAGTTGTTGTATATGCGGTGTCATCCATCCTGTGTTTCTTTTGGAACAGAATGGAGTTCATGGAGTTTTGATCTTAATATTTTTGTCCGCAGTGCTCTGTTTCCTGATGTTGTGAACTGCATGCAGACGGATAATCTGGAGCTGAAAAAGCTGGTTTATCTGTATTTGATGAATTATGCCAAGAGCCAACCAGACATGGCTATTATGGCAGTCAACACCTTTGTAAAGGTAGGGTTCAGACATCAGTGAAAGTGATACAGTTGGCACAGGCTATAGATATAGATTACTAGGTATTAGGGCTGGGTGATATATCGCATGCGATTGTCACGCGCATTTCGTCAGTAAAGCCGGTTCCCTGATTACCGCTAAATCGCCATCACCTGCTTTCAAATAGAGCGGCATTTAATAGACAGAGCCGTAGTTCACTGACAAGCTTTGCAATATCGCGTTCATTATCGCAGATGAATCGCCTTCGATGATAAACGCGATATTGCGTAGCTTGTCAGTGATCTACGGCTCTGTCTATTAAATGCCGCTCCATTTGAAAGCAGGTGATGGCGATTTAGCGGTAATCAGGGAACCGGCTTTACTGACGAAAAGCGTGTGACAATCGCATGCGATATATCGCCCAGCCCTACTAGGTATAATGAACTTTCCTATGCTGAAAACTTAAATGTTTGCATTATAAAACACACTCTGAGATTCAGACGCTCTGGACAGCAAAGTGCCTAAAGCCTGGAACACACCAAGCTGACGGTCGGCCGTCAGGCGGTTTTTGTTCGTCGGCCAACTGAGTTTTCTCAGTGTTCAGCACCGTCGGTCGAAGTTGGTCCTCGTCAGCTTTTTTTCAGCCGATTCGACATGTTGAATCAGCGTCGGAGCTCGTCGGTCAGTCGGGCCATCTGACCATTCTGATTGGCTGTTCAGCTACTGCCACCTGCTGGTACGGAAAGGCATTTCTTCTTACGCAGGCGCAGAACAGACGTGCTACTTGGCTGTCGGGTGTCGACCATCGGTTTGGTGTGTCAGGGCAACTTTAGACCCAGACGCTGCCAACGTGAGCCAACCCCGCAGTCTCGTTTTGTCGGCACTCGTCCATCGGCGTCGGCTTGGTGAGTTCCGGGCTTAAAAGGCACGTCATAAGCCTGGCAACAGCAGAGAAACTCTTCTCTTCCTGAGTGCAAGAATAGTCAGTCTTTATAGGATGGTGCAGTGTGTTCCATCAGCATTAATGAGTGTTTGCTGGCTTCCCACACACCTGAGAATGGAAAGGGAGACACATCACTAAATCAACTAACTAGACTGAAGATTAAAGCAAGTAGAGCGAGTAAGCCGTAAGGCCTATAACGGCAAATTAGAAAACAGGAAAACTCTTTGAGAAAACTCTTTGAGCACCTCTGTTATGTATTAGACATCTGTGTCTTTAGTTATCTAGTTTTTAACTTTTGGTTGTAGTTGTGTTGCAAATAGCAAAGCTATTGGTTTAATTACTTGTCTTACAATGTGTCCTAACCAAAAAGGTTCTTGCTACAAGCAATTTGTCTGTCCACATCAGATATGAGACATCGCAGAAATAGAAACAATAAAAAAAAAAATAGAAAAAAAAAATAAATTCTAAAATAGCATGACCTGTCGCTCGTCGCGTATCGCTCGATGTTTCGATTGTCGTGGTGTCATGTTGCATCTGGTTAGGACAGGATGTTAGTTGAGAGGTGGTAGCATTGCTAGTTTCAAAATCATGCTACTTTCCAGTAGCAAATTTGTTTCAAGCATTTTTTCTCATGGTGGAGGCTTTCCATTGTCTGTCTTTGTTCTTAATTCTGAAAACTTTCACAAAAACAAAGTTATTTTAAATTGCCATAATATTTTACAAGTTACTGTTTTTACTGTATTTTGATCAAATAAAGGCAGCCTTGGTAAGAGACATTTTGTTTGCACTTTATTATACAGTACATACACTTACAGTGTACTTGGCCAAAAAAATACTGTTAATATAAGGTTACTACATTAAGGTTTGGTTCAGGGTTAGTTCCTAGTTATTACCCAGTTATTGTAATAACTACAATAAGTACATAGTATGTACATGGGGAACAGGTCTGTAAAATAAAGTGCTACTGACATTTTTCAAAAACATTTTGAACTTTAGTGTGTATCCGACAATGTCTATGTTTTAGGTGTAATGTGTGTTGGTTATATGTTCTCTTCTGCAGGACTGCGAGGACCCAAACCCTCTGATCCGCGCGCTGGCTGTGCGCACCATGGGGTGCATCCGAGTGGACAAGATCACAGAGTACCTGTGTGAACCTCTGAGGAAGTGTCTGAAAGATGAAGACCCCTACGTGAGGAAAACTGCTGCAGTTTGTGTCGCCAAGCTCCACGACATTAATGCCCAGCTGGTGGAAGACCAGGGCTTCCTGGACACCCTAAAAGACCTGATCTCTGACTCAAACCCTATGGTGAGGCACAACTTTTAGTATTTAAAATCTAAATGCTGGTTTGATATTGACAATATTTTTAAGAATAATCTCTGAAATAGGGCAAAAATTGTGTATTTGTACTGAACTAATTTACTTTTGCACATTCAATGGCTAAACACTAAGCTTTTAGTTGTCCATCATGGCGATAATGAAAATATTTGAATTAAAACATCGTTACAAAAATTAATGTTGACAAATAAAAACATGACATGAAAATAATTCTATCAAAATATGAAAACATGACAAATATAAAACAATAGCACTGCTAGATTATCAACAATGCATGAATGTTTTTGAAAAAGAAACATATAAAAGGAATAGCTGCATGAGGTGAAGCTGAAGAGCGAATGTACACCAGTTCTCTATGACACATATGAGATTAAACAGATATCTGCACAAAAGGCTGCAAATGCAAGTGAACTTGAACAAAGTTATGTGCTAGCCAGAAAGTTTTACTGGATGCACTCTTCCCGTAACAATGCGCTGAAACTCTGGCAACTGAAGCACAAACAATTCAAACATTCTATAGTGTTCTCATAATAATTAGGGGTGTGCATGAGTAGTCGAATATTCAAATATTCGATCTGTAATTATTATTCAAAGAATAAAATAACTAATCAAATTTTACTACGTTGCTTTGCTGACAGAACAGAAAACATAAAGTGCTGTTAGAAACTTCGCTTAGCACACCATTATCTTTGTGTTTCTGCGATGTCTGTCAGTGGAGTGCGTTTTCTCACATGAGCATGTGGATATTCTTTTTTTTTTTTTCTCAACATGAACATCTGAAACAATATAAACGTTCTATAGAATGATTGGTTCAGGCTGCTTTATTAGCATTTTTTTTCCATTCGCTCTGCTTGAGCTTAAATGCTTTTGTTCTGTTTTTTAGACATATTGTTTGTTTTCAACTAAAAGAAAATCTTAAGATATAACATAAGCTTATGTATATATTGCCTAATTGTAAGCTTATTCATAAAATGTGACAACTTGATGAATAAAAAAAGTCTTTCTCTTTAAACATCATTTAAATTTGCGAATATTCGAATATTCATATTTTTATGAGCCCAAATATTTGAATACAATATTTTTTGAAAAATCATCGTTTTCATGATCAATTGTTGCTGTCACAACCGAGTACTTTAGCTCTCTCTTAGTCTCCATGGTATGTAATTACATGCTATTGTTGTGCGAAACTCGAGACTATGCACACACACTCCCACTGTATTGAGTTTAATGCCTTTGTTTTTTCCTCCATTAGGTGGTAGCAAATGCAGTAGCGGCTCTGTCCGAGATAGCAGAGTCTCATCCTAACAGCAACCTTCTGGATCTGAACCCTCAGACCATTAATAAGCTCCTGACAGCCCTTAATGAATGCACTGAGTGGGGCCAGATCTTCATCCTTGACTGCCTGGCCAACTACACGCCCCGTGATGACCGCGAGTCACAGAGGTCAGAGGGCAGTGTTATTTCATCACTCCTGTGTGGTGGACTCTAAATGGTTTCTCTAATGAAGTCTATATAATACATAGACACTAGCTTTACTAATAAAGCTGTTCCAGTGTAGTGCTTTGTATTGTCATTGATTACTCAAACTGAATCTATCAAATTGAATCAGTGTTCGGTCAGGGGTCAGATTCGGTTTGGGATTTGGATTTTTCAAATGTAGATTGTAATTAATTGGAAAATCAATATTTGTTAACCAGCCTTATTTTAGGCAACCGAAACAAGCCAGCATAAAGATTTGCTACAAATTTTAGTCTGCCGTGTTGAAGCACGTTTCTCACTCTCCTCTTACAGTATCTGCGAGCGTGTAACTCCACGGTTGTCCCACGCTAACTCTGCCGTGGTGCTGTCTGCCGTGAAGGTTCTGATGAAATTCATGGAGATGCTTCCTAAAGATCTAGACTATTACGGCACTCTGCTAAAGAAACTTGCTCCACCTTTGGTCACGCTGCTCTCAGCTGAACCTGAACTGCAATATGTTGCCCTGAGGAACATTAACCTCATCGTACAGAAACGGTAGGTGCAAAGCTGAGGAAAACAAATGTTTATACAAAGTGATGATGGTTTGGGGATTTAAAAATTTAAATAAAATACGAATACATTTAAATTTTTTATTTTTTTTTTTTATTTTCATTTTTATTCTTTCTACCAGCCCTGAAATCCTAAAACATGAGATGAAGGTTTTCTTCGTGAAATATAACGACCCGATCTATGTCAAGCTGGAGAAGCTGGATATCATGATCCGCCTTGCGTCTCAGGCCAACATTGCTCAGGTGAATGAAACGCACACCTACACCTCTACACTTCACTAATGTGAAACATGATCTCTGCCTAATCCTTTGTTCATACATTTTTCTATTGCACCATCCAAATATAGTGGAGACCAAAAGTCTGAGACTACTAGCATAAATACTGCTGTTTTGCATTTTTCTAATTTAATACTTTAAAAAAAAAAAAAAAAAATATATATATATATATATATATATATATATATATATATATATATATATATATATATATATATATATATATATATATATATTATATTTTCAGCATAACAATTTGAGTAAAAAGTGACCTGAAAAATCAACATGAATCTTAGAATGTTTTAGTATTTGGTTTGTTCCTCTTTTGCTTTAATGGCAGCAGAACTGAAACTGCATGAAATAAGGTTTTTTTGGTTTTTTTTTTGTAGATTTCTTTTGAATGTAAAATGCATATTTGTGACCCTGGACCACAAAACCAGTCGCACGGATATATTTTTAGCAATAGCCAACGATACGTAGTAGGGGTCCAAATTATCGATTTTGCTTTTTTTCCAAAAATCATTAGGATATTAAGTAAAGATCATGTTCCATGAAGATATTTTATAAATTTTCTACTGTAAATATATTAAAAAATATTTTTGTGAGTGGATATGCATTGCAAAGGAGTTCATTTGCACAACTTTAAAGGCGATTTTCTCAATATTTAGATTTTTTTGAACCCTCAGATTCCTTTTTTTTTTCTCTCAAATATTGTCCTATCCTAACAAACCATACATCAATAGAAAGCTTATTTATTTATTCAGCTTTCAGATGATGTATAAATCTCAATTTAAAAAAATTGACCCTTATGGCTGATTTTGTGGTACAGGTCATGACATGAACTGTTTTGTAAGATGAACCACTACAATTTTTATCAAGTAAAATTAAAGAAAATTATATTTATTGAATGTATCTGACATGAAATAGCCCATGAAGATGATATGGCAATAAACTACTACTACTTATTATTTCTTATAATGTTCTTCATAATTTTTATTTCGTTGTTGTCCCATATGTCAACATCACTCATATTTGGTATTTTGCTATTTGTTCTTCTGAGAGTCTGTGCTAAATTTATGTGTGTTTGGGTTGTGTAGGTGCTGGCTGAGCTGAAGGAATATGCCACTGAAGTGGACGTAGACTTTGTGCGTAAAGCTGTACGAGCCATTGGCCGCTGTGCAATTAAAGTAGAGGTGAGCTGGCCTAACCCTGATTAGGATAGCATTGTTATTACCTTAATTAACACTGCCAATCTGTTGTGCATTCATTTTAATTGTAAAGTTCACTGCTCCTAATAAAAGGATTCAACTTGATGTGAAACAAAAGCCAACTGCATAATTTCTGGATGATCCCATTTATGCAGATCAGCTGATCTCTCTTTCTGTCTCTCCTGTCTTCGTTACAGCAATCAGCAGAGCGTTGTGTCAGCACGCTGCTTGACCTCATTCAGACCAAGGTCAATTATGTGGTGCAGGAAGCCATTGTGGTCATCAAGGACATCTTCCGCAAGTACCCCAACAAGTAGGTTTCTCTTATGTTTTTCCCCTGTCTCTGACCCCTTTGCCAGTAAAGCTGTTTCTCACTTTCTCTCTCTAAACTGCATCTTATTTCTGTTTGGCTAAGGTTCATTATCCAAAGGTTCATAGTCCTGGCACAGCCTTTCATACTCAAATGTGTTGAAGAAAACATTTAACAAGTTTCACTGAACCCAGCCTTCCCCCCCACTGTCATTTTGCTTTTTTTGCAGCTTCATTGTGACTTTCTTCTTTATTGTGCTGTTAGGTACGAGAGTGTGATTGCCACCCTGTGTGAGAACCTCGACTCTCTGGATGAGCCTGAGGCCCGGGCAGCCATGATCTGGATTGTGGGAGAGTACGCAGAGAGGATTGACAATGCCGATGAGCTGCTGGAGAGCTTCCTGGAAGGCTTCCATGATGAGAGCACACAGGTGAAGTGCCTTTCAAATTGCTTTATTAAAGTGCCCAATTATGAAATAAGTAACTGCTGTTTTTTGTGCTGTATTAAGCAGACTTGTGTTATGCAAGCGTTGTATTAATATTCCTCCATGAGCATAAAGAAAAACTGGCAGAGAAACGGGAAGACTTTTTACTGTGGTAACAAAATTGGTGTTTAAAATTGCTGAAATTTTGGTATTATAACAATCATACTCTAGTGAATACTGTAATGAACTTGCATGAACTTGTCTCTTGGGAGGTAGTGTTACAGGATTTGTCTCTGTGTTAATGTTTTTTCACGCTTCCCTTTCAGGTGCAGCTGCAGTTGCTGACAGCTATTGTGAAGTTGTTCTTGAAGAAACCCACTGAGACTCAGGAGCTTGTGCAACAAGTGCTCAGTCTAGCCACACAGGTGAGATATCCACACAGACGGTTATCAAAGCACATGTTTCAGTGAGAAAATTACACTGCACCTATTCTAGCTCACACCTTCAAGAGCATCCTCTGGAGGTGTTGCCATCCTCAGACTGCACATCTCAAAAGCAAGGCCGTTTGGCTTTCTGAATCACTCCAAAGAAAACGGGATATTCAAAGTTGTTACTCAACATCCTGACGTTTTAATTCTTTTTAACAAAATGCTGTAATTGCTTTTTGTAACCTCAGACAGACAATAAGATGATAATTAAACCAGAAAACATGACTTCATAAATGAATGTCAAGTGCACAGGAAACAAAAAATGATTATAAAACCATAAGGATTTAGGATAAGTGTCCCACTCCTGTGCCTCTGTTAGACTACATGATCTGCTTCGTCTTAATATATTATATGCATGCATATTATGTACATAATTCTCACATTGCAATGTATACAGTAAAGCCCTCTGATGGTCCCGAACAATTAGGGTTCAAGCTTTTGGGCCAGATATTTGAAACCCTTCATTAGATCAAAATATCATGTTTTAATTGAAACAATTTTTAATGGTAGTAAGCCTTGCTTTCTTCCTCTGTGCCAGTTATAAATTGGATTGTTTATAAATCTCTGTAAATCTTCAGTGAAATTAACAATTTTTGCATCATCAGAACAAGCTTTTCCTATTAATTAAGCCATCACATTACAGAATAATGGCACCTACAATTTTTTCAGTGTTAGAGAGCACTGCGTATCCATTCATTTTTAGATGGATGCAGCTCTAATGTGCTTGCTTGATGAGCAAGAGCCAATTAAGTTTGTTCTCAAACATCACATTTGAGCTTCCTCGTGAACCAGAAAAATTAGTTTTGCCGCAGCAAGCAAGCTTACATTAACTATATTTGAATATCAAAATGTGAATACAAATATGTGAATTATATTATATATGTGAGCCTAAAAAATCTATTAGGATTTTGTGAAAATTAAGGCCTTAAATGGCATTAAAAAGCATACATTTTTATTCCTACTGGCATTACATTTTTTAAATCGTTTTGAAGAAAAATAGTACTACCAGTTTATTTTGAATATAGCCTTCATAATTAATAACTGATTTGCTGTTGCAAAATATGTACATTGGTGTGATAGACTATGCGGAACCAGTTTGGTAATTGCCTCCGGCTGGTGCAAAATTGCCGTTACGCCTTTTTTGATAGCGGTTTACCGGCTTGGACCTGGAGACGGAAGGCTGCATCAGTGTTGCCAATTTAGCGACTTTTTTCCAAGAAAGCGCATTGTGACAAATATAGCAACTTGTTGAAACCTTATCTATCTTCCGAGACCCCGGTACTGCAGCACGAGCGCAAGATCTTGCTTTCCTGCCGCTGGCGCACCTCTATCTGCGTCTGTTCTGTTCAGTGAGTGACTGAGAGGATCAGCGCATCCAGTTGAGGATGTGTGCTCTGTCAGAGAACAAATACAATAGATACTATTGCTTCTAACCTGAGTGATCATTTTACATGTACAGCCAAAATCACAGCAAATGTCTCTGCCTTTGAAGGGGCAAGTGAAAGAGAATTTTACTTGCCCGGTCGGACAAGGAGCCTGATTAAATTGTCAAAAAAAAACAACAACAAAAAAAACTTGGGAATCACCAAAACGCAAGAATGAGAGATTTGATTACATTTAGTGTAAGTGGTGATCGATAGTGGATAATAATAGGCTGTATAATGGACTGACGGTTACAAGGTTGCTCGCGCAGCCTGTTTCATTAGCCTACTGAATGATTCAGCGTTTTGAACGAATCAGTTGTGTCAAGCATCCCAATGTGCATACTATCCGCCCTAAATAGTATTGAATATTACTAATGTCACATACTATTTAGAATGGATAGAATGCACATTGAGACGCAGGCAATGACTCATTCATAAACAACTGCCTCATTCTTGAATGAATCCGCCATTGGAATGAATCGTTTGAATGAATGACTCAATGACTCACTTATTAAGAAGGTTACGAATGATTTAATTTGATTGGTAACAGCCCTTAGTGTCTTATTCTAATTGAATTTGAGCAAATTCAAGAATTTAAAAATAAAAGATGAATCATACATTTTACATGAATCATACAGGATTGAGTAGGGGGAAATTGCCCCTTGTAAAAGTAAAAAAAAAAAAATGCCCTTAGTGTAAATATCACAAATATGCAGATTTATATATGTCAAAGCAGGAATATTCTGAAAGGATATTGCTTCAGAATAAATTTATATTTACACCAAAAAATAAAAAATCCTATTTTTTTCCAGACAAGCAACTGTTTTACTCAGACAATGAATGACCGATGTACTTGTCCGAATGACAAGCACATGACAAGGCTAATTGTCGAGCCCTGTATGAAGTCTTAATGGACCGCATTTCAGTCACCATTTCATATTGTCTGACAACAAAACAGAAAAACATATATAGATGAAACAATTTTATTGGGAATTTGGCTGTATTAAAATACATTATGTGAGCACAAAGAGGTAGCAGCAGAGAAGCAAACAAATGTAAAGGGCTGACACTTGGCAGAATGCGAATGCAACTTAATGACATAATAAATATTCTAATTGCCGTATGACTTCATCTATTGACATTTAGCGACATATATATGGCATTACATTTTTAAAAAAAATGTCATTAAAAAGCATTAAATTAGATTTGATGAAACCTGTAGAAACCCTGAGTAGTATAAATCAATTTATCAATCAACTTTATCAGTAATCAATTTGATGAACCAGTATCGATTCTTAAATTCCAAAAAATGAATTCAAAAAAAAAAAAAAAAATGGTGTATGCTTATTAATCTGTTTATGCTGTTTTCTGATGATGCGTGACCAAAACTTCACTAAACATTATTTTATTTGAGCATGACTCCCATCCAATAAGCTTTCTGCTTTGTTACTTTTGACATGAAGCAAAACTTATAGAATTTGAAAGCTGAGACTTTATCACAAAATTTAAACAATAAATACAGTTTTGATGCTCTGGCGTTACAAATCATTGTAGTCTCCTTTGTTCAAGTGACAGCCATCATATAATATTTCACCAACAAATTGGAGTTTTATTTAATCAGAATCAAATCAGGATCTTGTGAGTCTGTGTCAGTTCCCAGCTTTAATATAAATATCTTTTAAGTAGATTTGGATTAAACCGCACAATTCATATGGATTACTTTTACATTGTCTTTATGTACCTTTTGAAACTGCTTAGAATAGTTTAATGTTTGTGTGTAAAAGCTAAGGAGCATGCGTGTGATCTCATTAATATTCAGAGAAGCTGTGAGCTTGTGCTGTCGGAGATCTGAGATTGAATCTTGTCATTATTAACTTTGAGGTTCAGTGCCACAGGCTGTACTCGCCACCAGGGTCCTGTCAGAATACGAAATGTCCTCCTTTATCCCAGGTGCCATTTTATGGCCTCCAGATCTAATTCTCTCACCGCTGTTTTGCTCTGGGTGTTGCTGGCGCTCCACTTGATCTTATCACACAGATGAATTGGTGCTCAGGAGTTCTGCATTATTTACATAAGACTCTGTCCTTCAGATGAGGTTTTGTTGGAAAGAACAGTCACCGGCAATGCTTCGTTTTATCTTCCTCCATATATACTCTCACATCATAAATAGCGTATGACTCGGTATTCTATTGGTCAATTTAACTTTCCCTGTATTTTGCTCGTTTTAACTTTGCAGGATTCTGATAACCCTGATCTGCGTGACCGTGGCTACATCTACTGGCGTCTGCTATCCACAGACCCTGTGGCAGCTAAAGAGGTGGTGCTGGCCGAGAAACCTCTGATCTCAGAGGAGACGGACCTTATTGAGCCCACCCTGCTGGAGGAGCTCATCTGCCATATTGGTACTCTGGCCTCAGTCTACCACAAACCCCCCAGCGCTTTTGTGGAGGGCAGCCGTGGCGTACAGCATAGGAGACTTCCTCCTCGTGCTGGCTCGTGAGTCACTGATTTGTTTTTATACTTTTCCAATATTATTTTATGTATAGAAAGTATAAGGATGTTTATATATGTATAAATAACAATTATTATAATTAAATGTTGTGGCTATTTAGGTTTAATTTATATTTATTTGAGTTTTAGTTTTCACTTTTATTTATTTCCAGTTAATAATTTTATCTTATATTTTACATATTTTATTTAAAAAATGTGTTTTAATGCATTTTATTTAAATTTTTTTTAATTTAAAAAAAATTATATATATAATTTTTTTTTTTGTTTTTTTTGTTTTTTTTTGTTTTTTTAAATAAATGGTTTGATAACCTCAAATATATATATTTATATATGGTTTGATAATTTCTCTCTCTTAGTGGCGAGAGTGCAGAGAGCCCTGATGTTGGCCAGTCTGGAACTTCTGAAGCTCCACCCGCTGTCATTCCATCACAAGGTGATCTCCTAGGTGACCTTCTGAACCTGGATCTGGCCCCACCCACTGCCACAGTCCCTCCAGTGCAGCCCTCAATGCAGATGGGAGCAATGGACCTACTGGGAGGAGGTCTGGATAGTCTGGTATGTTTATCTCCCACCACCTCTCGCTTTGCTCCAAACATAATTACCCCTTTATGGTGAAATTAGATTAATTAAGAGGAAAAACAGAGCAATTACAAGAATGAATATGCCCATCTGTTCCTTTAACAGTCTGTGTGTGCGTATACATAAACACGCAGGCTTTCGGTAACGTGTTTGTCAGTTGTTCAGCTTGCACATGTGTTGTAGGACATTTATTTCAAGTTGCCGTTGACGGATTTCAGAGCTACTTTACGAAGTTGAGATCATCCAAGTGGATTCTGATCCCAGATCAGCCCCTGTAATTTTAAACACACATCCAAAGTCCCTTAACCAGTGTAATTGTGTCTGTTGAGAAATCACAGATGGTCTTGCATAATTAGAGTTAACTTTCCTTGCCTGTATTTCCCCTCCAGTCTTCTCTTTCTCTTTTTGACTTTCTCTCTTTTTTTTTTTTTTTTTTTTTTCTTTTTTTTTTGTTCCCTTCTCTTTTATCCTTATGCTACACTTGCAGATGGGCGATGAATCAGATACGGTAATTAAACTAATTGAAAGAGGAAGCAGACACTTTCATATCATGCCATTTCATTAGTCTAAATTGGGTATCTGTATTAGCATGGGTAACCAATGTACTCTTCACACCAACAGAGGGCTGCTTCAGCTACTTCAGTTTACCAAAAACATTTACAGCCCTAGCAATTTGCTGCCAACATTAGTTAAATATCTCCTAGATGGCTGTGACTTGTTTGTGTTGTCATCTTGTATGAAAAATCTTGGACTTGATTTAACCACATTTTTTCTTTTCTATGAGTTATTTTAAAAGTTTTAATAACTCTAAAATTCATGAGTGTTTATAGAGTTATATAAATTCCCTAGCATCATTCCCCTTATTTCTTCTGCTTTAATTCATTGGAAACGTTTCATCCATTTCTCATTGCTCTATCAGCCGGGTGTTTCCCACAGGACAGAGGTGCAGTCTCCTCAGCCATCTGATTATAGTGAGAGAGAGGTCTGTGTAGGTGTTCTCACCTTTCGAGTTCATCCTTAAAAAAAGTTCCTCTGTACTGATCTTAGTCTAGTCCCTGTTTCCCAACTTAATACTAGATCAGTATGAAGGAACCCTATGCAGTATGAAGAGCACCTTTCCTCTCTTATTTTATTTCAGTGTTTCAGGGTTGTAGTGGTAGTTTTAGTAACAAACAAGTAGGCACGTCTCATGCAAAATGTTATGCATGTTGAAAGTAGGGGTGGGCGATATGACCAAAATCTGATTTCAAAATACGACTCATTTTATGTCACATATGTTAGTTATTTAACTATATAAACAATAAGACAAATACAATATATGAATGACAGCAACAGTGCTTTAAGTTTTTCAGGTACAGTAGGTCTATATAACAGTATCATTCAAATAAGGAAAACTACAGAAATTGAATAATCAAATGTAAAATAAAACACTGCATAGTCTTCGCTGTATGAATGAAATATGGACTGATTCTTATTAAAGCTACAGAAGTTGCTCAGTCAAGAGCAGTGAGTGATTCTCTCCTTTTTTTTTACGTTTAAGGGCATATAATAGACAGCAGCAGGTATATTAGGTTGCTGTCACTTTAAGGCTTAAGTCAAGTCATCTTCATTTATATAATGCGTTTTACAATACAGATTGTTTCAAAGCAGCTTCACAGTGATAATAGGAAAATGAATGGACAGAGATTGTTTTGGCTTCACAGCAGCTCTAGGAAAAAGTTATCATCGAGCTAAAGTAAGTTTTTGATTGAATCACTTCCGTTGTAAAAATCATTAATTATTAACTTGGAGGCTGCTTAAATGACACCTTTTTAACTGAAAACGGAAGACTTTTAATGCGTTCTTGCCGTTCATTTCTGTGTTTAGTCTATAGGTATGCGCATTTGAATGTGCATGTGTGCAGATGCTTAGTCTTTTTTACAAAGTGACATTGCCAAATTACTTGTCTGGCCCACATAATACTGAATTATTAGCCTTTTCCACGGATCTATGCGAACTGGAATCATTTTGATAACGTTTTATCTATACATAGATTAGGGAAAGGGAAGGGAAAATACTTAATACACAGATCAAGTATATTGACAAACATCCAAATTCTTTCCCAACTGTTTACGTTTACTTAAGACATAACCGACCGTGTTTACATGGCAGGCATTTTGACCATTTTTCTGTGTATTTGACCATTCAAGTACAATAAGCCAAGAAAAAGAATGCGACTGACAGACAGCTTTGAGTGAGTAATTTTTCCTGGCTTATTGCACTTAAAACTCCTTTAACGTAAAGCACGTCACATGCTTTTTCTCATTCATGCATGCTGCTTTATCACTCTTATGTGTCAAAAAATTTAAGCAGTCCTGTGTTACACAGATATATTTCCATACTGCATTATAAACAATATAACAAAATTGTTGTCATCAGACGTTTCACAATGCCATCTCAATATAGTCATATCGCCCAGCCATAATTGAGAGTAGTTTAATGAGTCAGTCATTAGAATGTAAAAAGAGTACAGAAACTGTCTCTGAGATGTCTCACAATTTCCTTAGCAACTCACTGACTTCAACCCACTGAGCTAGTTCACCCTTCATCAGCCTCTGCATAATTATCACCATCTTTCCTGCCCACTTAATCTTGACTTTTTTCCTCTCTCTGTTTCCAGCTGGGAGGAGACATCGGAGGAAGTCCTTCGGTAAGTCAGACAAAGAGTTTTAGCAAAGTTCACCCAGACTTTGATGAATGTGCTTCATCCGTGGAGTATTAGCATTAACAGAGGGGTTTGCCTTCATTAATCAAGGAGCTGCTAAATTCCTCCTCCATGTCTTTTATCTTAGTTAATTTCTCTGCTTGTCTCTTCCCTGACGATCTTGTAACATTCTAGAAAAGTTGTAATAGGGTGTAATACTTGTGTCCCTCTGCTCAGATGGGTGCCGGTTTGGGGGCGGCCCCAGCAGCCATGCCTGCTGCTCTCGGCGGTGCTCCTGCTATTGGAGGTGGATTGGGTGACCTTTTTGACCTTGGTGGGGGTGTTGGCATGCCAACAGGATCCTACGTTCCTCCTAAAACTGTAAGTATAGAATCAATCAATATTCTCAGACTTCAGCAGTCTTTTATAAGCATTGTCCCCGCTTTTAAGTCAATTTGTAATGCCGCAGCATTTCCTGGACTTTTGGGGGCGTACACACAAAACGTGCTGTGGTGATCAATAAAAGATTGACATATTCCAACAGAATACAGAGCACATTTTTTTTAATCTTGAAAAAAATAAATTGGCTTAAAAATGCAACTCTCGTGGAGACGCATAAAAAAACAGCAAGGTGCAATGCAGTGGCCAAAAATGTCCATCTGATGCATGTGTACACAGATAATGCGACAAACAAAAGCACAGACGCCCTGTGTGTGCCTCTTTCTTTCTCCCCACACTCTTAACCTGTTTATCTGTGGGTTCAGATGTGGTTACCGGCAATGAAGGCTAAAGGGCTCGAGATTTCTGGGACATTTGCCCGGCGCGGTGGGATCATTCAGATGGATTTGTCTCTCACCAACAAAGCCATGAGCGTTATGACTGATTTTGCCATTCAGTTCAACAGGAACAGGTGAGTCCAGTGGCAGAACGGGAGTCTGTGGGATGGAGATGGAGGTCTCTTCAAGGTTTTGCTTTTCTCTCTGCAGTATCTTCTGTGTTTCCTATTCAGTTTGGAGACCTGCCTGGAAAACATTGTTTATTTATACTGTTTGTCAGTGAGATCATTCAAGGACATGCTGATATTCTAAAGAGACTTTAATTTGTTTTTACATCAAGTGAGGACGTCTGTCTAGAAAATTACTTCTCGTTTAGTAAGGCCTGAATGTAGAATATTGTAATATATTCTACATTGATCTTTCGAATATTACAAGTGTAATGTATAGATTTTTAGAGTGGTGCTTTCTCACTGCCACAGTGCTAGGCTGTTTTGAGTGGTTGACATGGTGTTGCTATGTCAGTGTACATCTTTAAACATTTGTTACATCTTTTAACTTCATCCACAATCTGTACAGTTTTTGTATTTGAAACAAATTTACAGTGTGTGGAAGAAATTTGAAGCTAATTTCTGAGCTAAATATAGATTTATGCTTCTTTCTAATAACTAATATAACAGGGAGAAAAAATTCACTTCTAGGTTTAAGAGATATAACAAGTTTAGATGGAAAGGATCTAAAGCTGACTAGCTGAAGACAGTAGCTATGCCAATTGATAGACACGGTACTTCCAGCACTGCCCTACAACAACCCATAATGAAATGACCCCCTCACAATAGATAATGCTTTACAATCAACTCTCACTTATACAGGGAGTGCAGAATTATTAGGCAAGTTGATTTTCTGATCATTTTTTTTTTCCAAGCACATTTTACCAATTCCAATCCACATCAATCTTAATAACTACTATTAATATTGTTTTTAATCATTTATAAGTGATATATAATTGTTCATGAAGGATGGAAATGAAAAATGCCTTATATTCAGGTGTGCAGAATTATTAGGCAGGTTTTCTTTTACAGGCAAAATGAGCCAAAAATAAAGATTTAACTCAAGACTGAAAAGTCAAAAATTATTACATGCTTATGAGAAGGACGCAATACTAATGCAATACTAGAAATTGCAAAGTTAAAGCATGACCAAGGGACAGCAAAATGCTCATTGGGTCAGCGGGGTCATACAAAAACAAGTGGAAAAGAAAAGACGTGTTAACTGCAAAATAATTAAGAATTAAGGTGAAGAATTAAGTGTGAAACCATCAGGAACCCTTTAGTCTCCAGCGCCACCATTTTCCAGAACTGCAACCTACCTGGAGTCTCCAGAAGTGCAAGGTGTCAGGATCTCAGAGACTTGTGTTAGGTAAAGAAACCTAAAAAATGACCCGCTCTTAATAAGAATCACAAGCTGAAGTGTTATAAAATACATGAAGACTGAGTTTTTATAGGCCTTATAGACAGACTGCTTGAGAATGACTCCTGAAGGACCAGCACCACATCCTCTTGTACCACTGTTTGAAGAATTTATCTTCCAAAATCTGGCAGTAAGATGTGGGAGTTCACTTTTAGTCTATCTATTATCCTGAAATGTCTGTCTTGCAGAGATGGACTAAAAATGACAGTAAGTTTCTTCCAAAACTTACTGCCAGATTCTGGAAGATAAATTCTTCAAACAGTGGTACAAGAGGATGTGGTGCTGGTCCTTCAGGAGTCATTCTCAAGCCGTCTGTCTATAAGGCCTATAAAAACTCAGTCTTCATGTATTTTATAACACTTCAGCTTGTGATTCTTATTAAGAGTGGGTCATTTATTAGGTTTCTTTACCTAACCCAAGTCTCTGAGATCCTGACACCTTGCACTTCTGGAGACTCCAGGTAGGCTGCAGTTGGTGAAAATGGTGGCGCTGGAGACTAAAGGGTTCCTGATGGTTTCACACTTAATTCTTCACCTTAATTCTTAATTATTTTGCAGTTAACATGTGTCTTTTCTTCTCCACTTGTTTTTGTATGACCCCGCTGACCCAATGAGCATTTTGCTGTCCCTTGGTCATGCTTTAACTTTGCAATTTCTAGTATTGCATTAGTATTGCGTCCTTCTCATGAATATTTAATAATTTTTGACTTTTCAGTCAGAGTTAAATCTCTTTTTTGGCTCATTTTTCCTGTAAAAGAAAACCTGCCTAATAATTCTGCACACCTGAATATAAGGCATTTTTCATTTCCAGCCTTTATGAACAATTATGTATCACTTATAAATGATTAAAAACAATATTAATAGTAGTTATTATGATTGATGTGGATTGGAATTGGTAAAATGTACTTGGAAAAAAAATATGATCAAAAAATCAACTTGCCTAATAATTCTGCACTCCCTGTATTAGGCTTACCATAGTGAGTCAGGGTAAGACAAACACGTTTTGGAAGAAGGATTAATGATGTATAGATTATTTAAAATTTTCCGAAAAGATCGTTACATAGTGTACCCAAAGTCCCTTTAAGACAAGTCATTTCACTCGGCGGCCATCTTTGAAACGCCTCTCGGGCATTCAAGGGCAGCTCCTATCTCTTTGAATGGGGAAACATCAAACTCTCCAAAGCTGTTTGCTAAGCTATCAGTTAAATTTCATATTTGAAATCACCAATTAAATCTGACAACAACTGTCTCATAAATTTTGTTTCTAAATGCTCGAATTGTGACACAAAACTGTATTTCTCAGGCTGGATCAAGCTAATGCGCATGCGCAGTCCAAAAAGCGCGTCTCTTGTGCCTCATTTCGGAGGCGCGCTTCTCACTCTTTCTATAGGGACCGGAAGTTCTAATGGCCGCTGCAGTGATGCAATGAGTTTACCAATCGGCGATTGGCTCTTTATTTAGAAGGCGGGACTTATTCCGCCATATTGCGCGTTTCACTTTCTCCCATTCAAAACAATACGAGTGACGCATCTTGTGCTATTCTATAGTCTTTGGTGTACCCTTAACTGTGTTTCTCTGTTTTTCTCTAGTTTTGGTCTGGCCCCTGCTGGCCCTCTGCAGGTTCTGACTCCTCTGAGCCCCAATCAAACCATTGATGTCAGTCTGCCTCTCAGCACAAGTGGCCCTGTCATGAAAATGGAACCACTCAACAATCTGCAGGTAATATTTCCATTGCATTTCTGAAGCATCATACTTTACACACAGTATGAAAAGAGTGTTGTGCTGTTATGCATTTCAAGACGTAAAGCAATAAAGCAAGCCCCCGGTGAGCATTATTAGCAGAGGCTGCAGCCTAAAAGAGTGTGGGTGGTTACAGAGGGATGCAACTGCTCAGAAGAGATTTCATTTAAAAAAAATCATCATCAGTGGTTCTCTTTGGCTTCTTGCTGTCTCTCATTGCCTTTGTCTGCCTTTCTCCCTTCATTCATGTTCATTTCGGTCCTTTATCGATCAGGGTTGTAGGTCAGCAGCAGTACAGCAATAGGTCTAAATTAGCTGTACCTTATTATCTCTCTCAGTGGAGTCATTCACATTGCTCTCCAGTGACTGCATTTGGGGAATGAACCACAAAGCCCACAGACTACAAGGCAGCGACATATGCATTGTGGAATAGAGCGATCCCTAATTGGTAGTAATTAAACAGAGGGAGAAAATAGTGTTGAGCTTTTGGGACTGTTTTGGTTGAATGAAGCAAATGCAAAATATAGGAAGGAGGGTTTCTCTCTCTCTCTCTCTCTCTCTCTCTCTCTCTCTCTCTCTCTAAGCCCTAAAACAAGATTATAAGAAGATAGTGTTTTAATCTTAAGATTTTATAGAGCACCTCAGGGTTCATCCAATTCCTTTTTAAGATTAAATGCATCTATTGAGCTTTCCTGGAGAGAGAGATCAGTGAGTGTCATGTTCAGAATGCACATTTTAGATTGGTATTAAATGGTTAATCATAAATGCGTCTATTTCACTTTCCGCTCTGTGCTTATCATTGAAGTCATCATCAGCAGGGGTTTTAGTGTCTGAGAGAGCTGTATGCTAATAATTATGGGATTTGTCACTGTGAATCACAGGAGGCAACATGAATTTTGAAAAGGACTGATGTAACAATAATAATATATCTGAATATCAGTCAGCTCTCAGCTTCAGCACGTTCTGTTTGATCTGGATGTGCTTTGGCTTACCATGCATTTCCAATCTTTGTATGCATGGATTACAACGGCTGATACTTCCAGTCCCAGAGAGGCTTGTGGCATTATTAATTTCACATGTGGCTGCTGATAATAGATCAGTTATTCACTGCAATGGCATCACAGGAAGTGAATGTTACTCATATTCTGATTGAAAGACTTTTTTTTCCCCTTTAGCTTGACTCATTGTCATTATTTACAAGGCCAATAATGCTGTAGATAAATCTGAACAAAAGAGAAACAGATTCTAATACTTAAGTTCAACTCCTGACAATTACACACAATGGAATTAAAATTTGGATTGATTTCTGATTTCACATTACTTAGTGCATTATCTGTCTTTATATTACTTTACCTGGTAGTGCTATATAGTATTTTAACTGCAGTTACACAAGTGAGGGAAGAACAAAGCCGGTTTGTGCAGCTCAGAGCGGTTTGGCTGGATGAATTATTCAGAGGTGGAGTGTAGCAGGTATGGATCTCTAGTACTTGGGATTGCTGTCCCTCACCAAGGCGGTGGTGTCTGTATTCTGAAGGATGCTGTGCACCTGCTGTCAGCTTTTACAAAGCTCCCCTGGGCGCCTTTCAATCCCTCATGCTCTCAAAAGATTTACAGCCATAATCAGATGAAAATTTGGTGGGTTGGGTTTTTTCTTCAGCTGCAATTGTACAAAAATGGAAACACCGAAAGTAATGGTTGTTTTTATAATATAATATAATATAATATAATATAATATAATATAATATAATATAAATCTCTTAATTTTAAAATTCATGGTCACAAAAAACGAATAATTTTTTAAAAAAAAAATTTTAATTTTTTTTTTTTTTTTTTTTTACTAATATATATATATATATATATATATATATATATATTGTTTTTTTGGGTGCAAGAAACCTTGATTTTTTTTTTATTTTTTTTTTTTCCCACATTCATACAATAAAAATAATGGTAACGCTTCAGTATAGGGAACACATATTCACTATTAACTACAAATTTTGCCACAATTAACTCCTACTTTATTGCTTATTAATAGTTAGTAAGTAGTAGTGTTTAAATGTAGGTATTGGGTAGGATTAAGGGATGCAGAATAAGGCATTAATATGTGTTTTATAAGTACTAATAAACAACCAATATACTAGTAATATGCATGCTAATAAGCAGCTAATTAAAAGTGAGAATTGAACCCTAAAATAAAGGGTTACCAAAATAATATAGATGGTAAAAAGAATATATTTCTAATTCACTAGGACAGGTGTTTTTGAATCATCTGATTATCCAAGGCAGATTCACTCACTCACTGTTTTCTTGACCTGTCAGTGGACATCTTCCATCCTCTTAGTGAGGTGCTGCCTCTGAGGCATTCGTGCATGTTTGAAGTTCACAAACTGGCGTGCAAACATGAACTCCACACACAGGAGCTGAACCCAACCTTTGCGAAGCCACAGAGGGACTTAAACAAAAGAATGAAGAGAGATAGAAGCAAAATGTCAAAGAAAGAGATGATCAAAGGACCATGTTTTATCCTACTATTCTGTGTTGTGTGTGTTTGTGTCATTCTTTGAAAGCCTTGGAGAAAGAGAGGCATTATTTATTGTGGCAGAAATTATGGACGTGTCCTGTCTGCTCTTAACAGGGTTTGAGAGCCTTGTCTACAGCCATAGTGTGTCTTAAATCACACTCGTAATGTGTTTTTCTCTCTCTCTCTCTCTCTCTTTGTCGGTGTTCCAGGTAGCTGTGAAGAATAACATTGACGTGTTCTACTTCAGCTGCCAGTATCCCCTCAGCCTGCTCTTTGTAGAGGACGGAAAGATGGGTGAGTGTGTGTGTTCGCGCACCTTTAATGACTGCTCACGTCTTCTTAGACGTAAGCAGGAGTGCTTCAGGTGGTTGTAACGTCAATCCTTCAAAACATTTTTTTTTTTTTTTGAGTGCATTCGCCTTTGTTTTCGTTTGGGTATTGTTTTTACGTTTTGGCTCTTTTTAGGATATTCATGGTTATGTGGAGAAGTGTGTGAGTGTGAGAGTGATTTTGCATAGAAGACTTTCCCCAGGAGTCTTTTAAATGGAGTTCAGTCTCTGCAGGATATAACACAGATGCACAGTGGCTGTCTGAAAAATACTGCCTTTGCAGGCAGAATAAAGAGATAGGAAGGTATCAAGGCACAATCAAATATGGTTCAGATTACTCATGTGGGCGTTTGGGCATGGCTCAAGTAGGGCACCATTTTTCCAAGGTTGGAAAAAACTTAAATATACACTGCCCTCCAAAAGTTTGGAAACATATCAGCATAAATCCTTATCATTTTTTGGTGCAAATACATTACAGTAACTTGACATTATCATTGAAGACCAGCAATAATAATTTTCATTTTGATTACATAATAATGGCTATATATACATGTCAAAGTCAGACTTGCCCCTTTCAGCTGTGATGCCTGGTTACTGGTTTAAACTTGGCCCAGGTTTGTAAAAGTTTTTTGCGTCGGCACACCTTAATAGCTTCAACAATTGATTGCCAGTTAAGTTTAGAATACAATGAACCAATTAGAACCCAGTTTAGGTCAGATAGCTGCTAATGGTGGACATTTTGATGAATCGAAAATTTAAGTTTTTTTCTATGTATAAACTGTGTTCATAATAAAATATGTTTTCATAGTTTGTGTTGTCCCTTATCAGTGCAAAATTATCACAAAGGATTCATGCCAATATTGTCCAAAACCCCACTTTTCTAGGGCATTTCCAAACTTTTGGAGGGTAGTGTATATGGGTACTTTTTCCAAATTTCTATCAAGAAATATTTTCTTGGTCATCTCTAAATCTCTTTAGACATGATAATATGGTGCCTGAGAAGCCAGTCTGAAACCAGTCTCAAAAGTGTCCTTTTATCTGGAAGCTTACAGATTCAGACACAGCCAAACTGCATTTATTTTTTTGTTTATTTTTATTTATTTATTTCGTTTTCCTCCTTTTTTTTTTTTTCTTTTTTTTTCACTGTTGTCCTCTCACATGAACTCCTTTTGTCCTTCTGCTCCTCAGAACGTCAGGTGTTCCTGGCCACCTGGAAGGACATTCCAAATGACAATGAGGCACAGTTCCAAATCAAAGACATCCACCTCAACTCGGGTAACGGGAATAAATATGTGCCATGCATGAGTAAATTGGGTGAAGGATGGGGAGGGAGATGGTAAGGAATGAAACGGAGGAAATGAAACAAATAATCAAAGATAGGATGAAAGGAAGAGCACACTGACCTGTTGGGGTCTGCCTCTGAAGAGCAGTTCTGATCCGGTGCCATGTCTGGGTGTAATTAATTCGATGCAGGTTTTTAGGGAATGATTCTCTTCCACATACTTGTTTGCATAAAATAATTGTGAATCATACAGGCATGAACATGTGCAGATACTGTACACTTTAAGTGATATTGCTAATGAATGCACAGTGGGTGTCTTCAGTGCTCTTTTTAAATCTCTCCCTTTTTTGACACTCTGTTTCCTGCATCGTTATGTATGAATCTACTGCCCACAGCAAAATATTTTTATGTTAGCCCAGATTTGAGATTGCGATTTAAATGGAATGTGATGAGAAAGAATCTGAGGGGCTCGAAAAAATATATAGACTATAAAGAGACAATACAGCTTTTTGTGTCTCATTATTCGCAAGTTTAGGGTCAGTGAGGTTTTTTAATAAATTAATACTTCTATTCAGAAAGGGCACATTAATTTGATCAAAAGTGGCATTAAAAATGTTTGTAATATTACAAAAAATATTTCATATCAATGCTATTCTTTTGAACTGTCTATTAATCAAAATTCATCATGGATTCTATTAAAAATATTAAGAAGCACAACTGTTTTCAACATTGATAATAAGAAATGTTTTTTTGAGCACCAAATCAGCATATTACAATGATTTCTTACAGATCATATGACTGAAGACTGAAGTAATGGCTGTTGAAAATTCAGCTTTGCAATCAGTTATAAATTACATTTTTAAAATATATTAAAATAGATCAGTTATTTTAAATTGTAATAATTTCATATTTTAAATTGTAAAACTGTTGCAGTCTTGGTGAGCATACGAGACTTGTTTCAAAAACATTAGAAAATCTTGAGATTGTTCTTTTTAGTGAATTGGTGAAACCAGGTATTGTTTATATTTGTGGTTATGGAGTTAACATCTCATTGTAGAGATTAATATTTTTCTATGAAAAAAAGGCAACTCGGACATTGCACCTAAGCATGAAGAATGGGTTTATTAAGGGTTAATTTTTATTTTTTGGACTATTAACTATTCCTTTAAATCTAATTACTCACTGGTTCATATGACAACGTGTACAAAGTAAAAATACACATTTGCAACAGAGTTGCCATAGAGACTCATTCAGGTTCAATTTGTCTTCAGAAAACATGCTATGTGTGTCTGTTTTGCTTATGAGTAACTTCTCTCTCCTCACAGACGCAGCCAGCAACAAGCTGCAAGGCAGTAATATCTTCACCATAGCTAAGAGAACAGTGGAGGGGCAGGACATGCTGTACCAGTCCATCAAACTCACCAATGGCATCTGGGTGCTGGCAGAAATGCGTGTGCAGACCGGAAACCCCAACTACACGGTAAACGGAAACAAAGAGAGACGAATGATGTTGTAGTGGCCTTTAAAAGCATGTGAAGAGACTAGCAAAGTACCACTCGAACACAAACACATACATAGATCGATAAAGACAAGAGGATGTGCTGGAGGAGATGGTAGCAATCACATGTGAGAGAGTGTGCTGCACAGAACGACTCCCCTGTTACTTCCTAATGAGTCATGTGGGAGAATGATCCGTGTTTGTGTGTACGTGTGAGAGAGGAAAAGGGTCAGGGGGAAAGGACTGCTGGGAAGATCTTAAAACCTACCAAGCTGCATGTCTAGATAGCATTTTTTGGCATTATAGATGCCTCAGTCAGGCTGCATGCTAGGTTGGAGACCCAGCCATTGCATTCAGAGAGTGTTTGGCGAGTCCTGCATGGGTGAAGATAAGAAAAGAAGATTGTCAAGTAAAGATGTCAATCCTCCTGTCAGTCCTTCCTCCCTTTGGTTTTTTGGGATTTGCCATTATCTCTCAGCCCAGTGTGGAGTGTATGTTTCTTCTCTCTCGCGTTCCCTTTCACATTTCCCACATGAGTAATGCCTCAAGCTAAATTGTAGGGAACCAGTTCTTCTCTCAGATCTCAAGTGTACCTAGAATTGTGTACACCATCATGCTTCATTCCCAGTAGCAGAATATGCATCCACCTGAGAGAATTGAATTATTAATATATTATACGTTTACTTATTTTGCCTCAGAGTTCATTAGCAAGTGCAGCCTTTTCATCAAGCACATTTATTATTTCACCAGGATGTGCACACATACAAATTGGTGTGCCATTACTTTTCTCTATGTTCTTTGAAAAGGGAACCATCAGATATGTTACATAAAGTATTATCTAACATAAAATTAATCACATAAAATGTATCAGGCCCCCCACCAAGTGCTTAATTTAGGCTAAAACTGCACCATGTGCCCACGTATCCTCTCTCACATCTTGTTGTCTGCATGTTATCATTTGTGGTGTTGGTTTTCCTGTTTGATTTTGTTGTATTTTTTTCTGTGTATGTTTGCTCATCTCTCCAACCACCTTTGATGATGACACCACAATGCAGGAAATGGAGGTTGGGTGTTTTTTCCCCCAAAATCTTAACATCTATATCTTTTACACCTTGCTTCCTTTACATGAGCATGGCTCTTTCTTTTAAGGCAGGAACACACCAAGCCGACTGTCGGCCGTCGGGCAGTTTTTCTTCGTCAGCTGACTAAGTTTTCTCAGTGTGTTCCACACCGTCGGCTGAAGTTGGTCCTCGTCGGCTTTTTTTCGGCCGATTCGACATGTTGAATTGCAGTCGGAGCTCGTCAGTCCGTCTGGCCATCTGATCATTCTGATGTTCAGATACTGTTCAGATACTGCCACCTGCTGGTACGGAAAGGCATTTCATCTCACGCAGGCGCAGAGCTAACGTGCTACTTGGCCGTCGGCTGTCTAGTGTTGGTTTGGTGTGTCAGGGCAACTTTGGACACAGACGCTGCCGACGTGAGCCAACCCCATAGTCTGCTTTCGTCACCACTAGTTCGTCGGCGTCGGCTTGGTGTGTTCTGGCCTTTAGCTCCACGATCACCAGTAATACAGTAAAGTCCACAGAAACAAAACAGCATGTCAGTAATAGTGAGGCACAATATTGGACTTAACACTCATGTGACCTCATATAAGAGCAACTGTTTTGAATGATCAAGCAAAACACAGTAATGGGAATGTGTAGAAATTTTCAAATTCATATATTTTCCAGTCCTTTTGTCATAATAGAAAAGCATGGCATTATAGGAACGCACAGAGATTGTGTACATAGAATTGTTTGCCAGATTTAATTCCTGGAAAAATCAAATTGAATAGCCTTCATCAAAGGAGTTGCTCTTTAATGGGAACCCAACTCATGGCATGTGCTTTTAATGTGAACAAGTCTCACTCTCCCACACACACACACACACACACACACCAGTATTTCCTGCAGTGCTTTTAACCGGCAGCATTCCACCACTGCTGAATCTACACCACTGCCACAAAGAAATTATATTTCATCTGAGATATGGGTTGCCAGTCTTAATTAAATGTAATGGGATAAGACAGCAAGAAATTTTTTTGTTATAAAGAGTTCTCGTGATTGCTCGCAAACATGTATAGCGTAACCAGAGTAGTCAGATTCTCGAGTAAATTACTCAACTTGCAAACATTCTAATGAATCTTTCATTGAATAAACTTGCTATATTCATTGTAAGATCTCTCACGTATTTGAACTGCAAGATATTGACTGTACAGGAAGAGATTTCTGTAGAAAACACTGACACACAACACATCTGTATGGGTCTGCTAATCTTACATCTCTCTCATCACATTCTAACAGCTACTTTAAGTGGCAGAACTGTTACTCACAGCTCAGACACACGGTCCATGAATCATGGTTGTTTTGTTCCTGGCCGATGTGGCACATAAACAGGACAGAAAAATGTGGTGGTGTAGCTATACTGTGAACTGTTGTGTTTTTTAAATCAGTGTTTGCCAACCCTGTTCCTGGAGACACACCAACATTACACATTTTGGATGTCTCCCTTATCTGACCCATCTATTTCTGGTCTTAGAGTCTCTACTAATAAGCTAACAAGCTGAGTTGAATCAGGTGTGATTGATTTGGAAGAGTTCGAAAAAATGTGTAGTGTTGGTGTGCCTTCAGGTACCGGATTGAAAAGCACTCTTCTAAATATCTAGCAATTTTTCCATTAGCTACAAAGCTCTACAATTTGTCACTGTTCTTGGTCCCTATGGCAACCAGGCGTCCAATGGCACGGCCCAGTTCCCCTTTACATGCGGCATGCATCTGATGGCAGGGATCTGTTAAAGCATTCCTCCACAGACCTTCGTGCAGTACCCCGCTGCTTCCACTCTTCCTGTCATCCCACCATCTCATCCTTTTTCATCTGTGCTTTGATTACATTCTTCCCCACTGTCGCAACCTGCTGCTATATATCTCCAAGTCTTCGAGTCACACCATCCACTATTCCTCCTTTCAGTGGTTCATGCCCACCACCCACCTGTGCAGTATTACTTTTTCTCTCACTTCATCTCTTGAGTCAAATTATAGAACAATGCAACTGTTAATAAAACGCCTCTGCATACAGGAAGCTGATGCCACAAAGCAAGTCGGCACCGGTGTCATCACTCGGCCTGTGTACGCACCCACTACTTTTTGAGTGAAGCTAAGAAAAAATTCTCCAAAATCTGGCAGAACTAATGGAAGCTTGAAGTGGAGTAGGCTGGGGTTTTTTATTGATAAGGAGATGCCCATTAATTCCTAGATGTTCTCAGCATACTCATTCAGCTAAATTATATGTCTGTTTAAATCTTGCTGGTGATGTGTTGCTCTCTAATGAGCACATTGATTTATATTTTTATATCTATTTATAGTATATTTCATATTAATTTATTATACTTTTGATAACACTTGACAATAAGGTTCATTTGTTAACATTAGTTAATGTATTAACTAACATGAACTAACATCGAGGAATACATTTGTTACTGTATTTGTTCATCTTCGTTATCGTTAGTTAATAAAAATACAGCTGTTTGTCGTTAGTTCACAGCGCATTAACTAATGTTAACAAATACAACTCTTGATTTTATTATGTATTAGTAAATATTGAAATTAACATTATCAAAGATTAATAAATGCTGTAGAAGTGCTGTTCATTATTAGTTCATGTTAACTAATGATCCTTTATTGTAAAATTTTATAAGATTGTTTTAAAAGAAATGAATTCAGATTCAAATTTATTTTCTCCAGCAAGGATGCTTTAAATTGATTGGAAACGTGACAGTAAAGACGTTTGTTGGGTTTCTGCAACACTTTTAGTGTCCTTGTTACACATTACATGTAATTAATGTAGCAATAACAATGAATTATGCATAATTACATCCATAATGCTAACATTATAGTAAGTACATGTAGTTAATTATTGTTAATCAGTACTTAAATGTATAATTACACTGTAACATGGACACCTTAAAATAAAGTTTAACCAAGATTTCTTATTAAAATAAAAAAAGTATCATGGTTTCCATATAAATATTAAGCAGCACCTAAATAGAACTGTTTTCTCATTCCTCAAGACTACTGAAAGAGTAATTGCTGCTGAAAATTCAGTTTTACTTTACATGAATAAATTATGCTTTAGAATATATTGTAATAATATTTCACAATATTGCTGTTTTTACTATATTGTTGATCAAATAAATGCAGCCTTAGGTTTTTTATTATAATATATACACTGCCTGGCCAAAAAAAAGTGGCTGTTTGGATTTTAATAAGCAAATACTTAAGAATCTATTAGTGTTGTCAAAAGTACTGACTTCGGTACCTATCGGTACTGAAATTTAAAAAATGTGACGCTTTGAGCGCTGTTGAGCGGATTCGTAAACATCTTTGATTGGCCATTGTGTTGATGCGCTCATCGGATATGCCTGTGATTGGCTACAATGATCAACGCGTGGGAGCATTTGAAAGCACATGGAAGTGTTTGAATTTGAAAGCGTTTTGAAAGTGGGAGTGCGAGCGATTGAAAGCAGGCGTCTAACAGTGGACCGATCCACGATAGACGCCTGCTTTCAAACGCTCCCGTGTGTATCTGTGTAAGCGCTTAGTGAAGAGATTAATTGATGACTATTTACAACATTTTTACAGCGTTGATTATTGAAGCCTATCACAGACGTATCCGATGAGCCGTGAAAACAATCAGAGATGTTTACGAATCCACTCAACAGCGCTCAAAGCGTCACATTTTTTAAATTTCAGTACCGACTAGGTACCGAAGTCGGTACTTTTGACAACACTAGAATCTATGAATGGATCATTATTACAATAATTATTATGTTTCTAGCATGTTATATGTTTGGCAACGGTTCTTTTAACCCTTAAAGATGGAGTGTGTAGCTTTTCATGTCTTAAACAACCAAGTAGGAAGACACATCACGGCCATATTCCATGAAGACAATGTCAAGATTCACCAGGGTTAAAATTGTGAAAGAATGGTTCAGAGAGCATGAAGAATCATTTTCACACATGAAAGTCCAGACCTTAAATTCATTGAAAGTCTTTGGGATGTGCTGGAGGAGACTTTACAGAGTGCTTGAATCTTGCATTGTCAATACAAGATCTGCGGTTCAATACATACACAGAGGTTAAGGTCAGTGCCATTTCATGTGTGAAAATGATTCTTCATGCTCTCTGAGCCATTCTTTCACAATTTTATCCCTGATAAATCTTGACATTGTCTGCATGGAATATGGCCGTGATGTGTCTTCCTACATGGTTGTTTAAGACATGAAAAGCTACACAATCCATCTTTGGCAACGGTTCTTTTAACCCTTAAACATATAGCATGCTAGAAAAATAATAATCACTGTAACAATGATCCATCCATCCAAGTATTTGCCTTTTTTTTTTTTTTCTCCAGTCAGTGTATTATATATATATATATATATATATATATATATATATATATATATATATATATATATATATAAACAACAATATAAAAACAACTATGAAGTGTTTAGACAGATAAATACTTGTTATTGGAAACGTGTTGCATCGTGCTTGGCGGACACGGTGTTACGAGTCTCTAATGTAGTGTGTAGGCACTGATTTCTTTTTTTCTTTTTTGAGTAGTGGGAGCCTCACAATCACAAAAGCCCTGTGGAAAGCTGCAGAGTGATCTCAGAGAAGCCCAGAGAGAACTCTTGAGTTTGGGAGGGATAAATTGCGCCATTGATCTCTCCCGCACGCTCATCTCTTTCCCTTTCGCACTTACGATGTCCAATTGCGCTGTACCCACAGGCTTTCTGATTATCCTCTGCATGATTGGTCTGTTGCAACGCTCACTTGACTGAGGAAGCAGGTGTTGCAGTAGATGGAGGTCTCCACTTAGGCCGACCTCTCCAAGCACACTTGCTCCATTGACATTAGTCTGCATTTGTTTGTCTATTACTCTGTTAGTGCCATGTGAGATCCTTTTATGAGGAACGGCTTTTTAGGTGTCTCTCACCAAGTAAACACAGCTTGCTTATGAATTTGCTACATGTGGTTTTAGGTTTAAGAGAGGTGGAGTACCGATGTGCTTTCAGACTTCAAGTTCACTTTTTCTTCAGCTAGTAATAAGGCAAAATTGGAGTGTAAAGTTGAAGCTTGTTTTGGTCTTCTACATGGCAATGTACAGCGGCTCTTGGCAAATTGAAAGAGATTTATATTGTATTAGTGTGTTGGCAGGCTTTCAGCATTACTAGTGTTTTCTTGTTTCTTTCACCTTCTTTTTCTTCACTGTGAAATGTATTAATTTTCTTAGCATGCACTCAAATCTTCATATCGTAACATTTTTACAACATGTTTGATATTTGTTTGTGTCTTTCATTTATTCTAATCTCTCCATTTTTTTTTTTTCCTCCCCCCCTCAGCTGTCGATAAAGTGCAGAGCGCCAGAGGTCTCTCAGTTTGTGTACCAGTGCTATGAGTTGGTGCTGAAGAACTGAAATGGAGGGAACCAAGAGGAAACTGCAGGTCCTGGGCATCGTTTGGGTGACTGAAACCCAAAATTTGATTGGACCAGTCAGAGAAAGAACCCCCACTGTCTTGCATTTCCCTCAGACTGTGCTGTCAGCATTGACTGAATCCCAAGGAATTTTTCTTCATTATTTTGTCCATTCCCAAAACCCTTCTTTATCCCTCCTGTTTCCATCCTTTAGTCGCAAAATATCTCTCTTCTAAAATGCGACACACAAAATATAAAGATATCATCTTTATTCCTCATATGTGCAGGTGTTCTTTTCAGCAGATTTCATTGCCTGTACTACATGATGCGTATGCTGGCTCATGGAGGGCAGACATCATGTGCAGAAGATCTCTAGAGATTCTCTAGAGCAGCCTGTATTCGTCATCCATCCAGTGGTGGGAAGGGTTTGTTTACTACAGTTGAGAGAAACCTTTCAACACTGCTGTTTTTAATTTAGTCGTCATAATCATACGATGGGTTACTTGGTTTGTATTCACAAACATTCTGTTGTGTGAGTCATTGAGGTTCAAATTTTGATGTATTTATTTTCTTCTGTTTTAGTAAAGCTCCTCCCCATCTTTCCTTAGTAATTTAAGTCTCTCACAATTTCTTTTAAGGGAATGCTGTGTTTATCCAGAAGCACTACACAAATGCTGAGTAAACATTTATTTTTTTTTTTCCTTCAGATTTTCTGTATTTGGTGACTCAATTTTTGTTATTAAGATGGGTTTATTTTTAATTACTACTATCTTTTGTGTTCTCTGTACCAGTTTTGTGTGTGTGAGTTGGAGATGTAACATTCTGCATGTTCTGTTCCCTCTTCTGGCAATCTTCCCTGTCCTCTCTCATTCCTCCGTTTGTGTCTGTGTACATGCCCACATATTCAGGGGGTTGTCATCTTAGAGTGTGTGTGAGTGTGTTTTGTTGCAAGCAAAATAAACTGCTAAATCTGCGAGGGAGGCTCGACTCCTAAGATCATCCTACATAAAATGATTACTTTACGGTATGAATATCTCTAATATCACACTGAACGCAATGCAACTGATGTCTCCTGCTTTGCAAAGCAACTTGTTTCTTCTCTCATTCTTTATGGGACAGGGAGTTGTGGTTAAACCTCTATGGTCATGTGATGCTGAATTTTGTTTTTAAAACCATGTTGGCAGGGTGGACAGACCTCACTCAAGATTAATTTAAAAAAAAATACCGCCAGACGAAACACTGCTGATCTGACACGCATAATGCTGTGTGTGTAAACTTAAAAGTTCCCAAATAATTTTTTTTTTTCTTTTTTCTTTTAATCATAGTTTGTTGATTCTTTATGTATGTGTGTTTTATTCTGTAGGTTTAGTCGTAGGGTTACTACAAGGAGATGTCCGGCAAAGAAATTTGCTTTACTTTTTGTTGATTTCTGTCATGAATGCATCATCTGTTATGGAAATTAAAAAAGTATATTACCCATTGATTTAAAGTGCAGTTATTCCAGCCTGGTTTTAAGATTAAAAAAAGTGAATTAAATATGGCCATTCTTCCAACTCTTAAACCTTAACTTGGACAAAAACCCTTCATAAATGAGTAATCTCTCAGCAAATGTATGCAATTATTTGGCTATAGCAGCTTCTTCAGTTATAGCCCTAATATTTTTTTATTCATTAATAATCTTAGGCAATATGATTCAAATAGGCAAAACAGTCATCATGCTGCAAACGAACTCATTTAATATAGACTTCAAAATATCACCTTTTTATATATTCAGGGAAAATGTACAAGTAAATGTGAAATCCTCGGGGGACCGAGCTGCATCTCATCTAATGACATTTTAACCTGTGAAGTTATTAGGCGGAGATTGAAAAGGTTTCAGGAAATGACATTTATTGGTTGCATGCATGTATCATCTAGTCATTCTCTAAAACAGTTGGTAATTACTCATAATTGGTTATAGTGTAGTTCTATTCTTTAGAATCTATGATTCATGAACATAACCCCTTTTCATTCAGTCCGATTTGAACTCTTCTTAAACTCATGTTTAAGCACAATTTCCTCTTTGTTGTGTTGACTAGTCTGTGGTGATGAAATTGCAGTGTGATGCAGTCATATTAAAGGAACTGGGGGCCTCATGTGTATCCAACCATATAATTCAGTAGAAGTGCAATCATAAGACAACCCTGAAGCTCAATTTTAAGCTGCTGGCAAGCAAGCAATCTAAACCAGGAAGACAGGCTGTTTGGAATGTTATCTATTGCTTAAATGAACTCAGCCTCTAGCCTGGCAATTGAACACTGTATTTAGATGTAAAAGCATTCATGACTTACATTAAATTGGTATTAACTAGCATTGTGTGCATATTGACAATTTGAGAACTGCTCCCTCTAATTTCAGTGGATCTGCCTTCCATGTTTAGTGATGGTCCGACGCCCTGACAGAAAGGGAAAAACATTAAAATGTGGACTGAGAGGACAACAAACAAGAGAAATTAATCTCTCTCTCTCTGTGTGTGTGTGTGTGTGTGTGTGTGTGTGTGTGTGTGTGTGTGTGTGTGTGTGTGTGTGTGTGTGTAAATCAAATTGGACTAATGGGTGAATGTATTCCAGTTAGAAATCCAGATATCATTAGATTAGATTACGGCCCATGCTATTTTGATACTCAGGACTTCTATTATCCAAATGCATGGAGAAATTAAGAACTCCTCATCTGGATTAGAGAATACATTCCTGCAGATTAGCAGAAAGTTAATCACACACCTTTACGTACTTCCTGTCTTGTGTCCAAGGTCCAGCATTTTCTCTTATGAACGGAAGTGGAGTTTTGTGGTGCTATTTTGAGAAGTGGTTTTTGAAACTCAGATTCTCTCTTCATCGTTGACTTGGTGTGGGTTTCTCTGGCTAGTGATTGAAAAACACGGAATGGAGTTAGTAGCTCCGCTCTACTCAAAGGAGCTGTTCCAGACAGGTGTTGTGCCGATTTTCGAAGGCCTGCCAAATTATCACCCCCTCGCTACCTAATCCTAATCCCTCCCCCACACCCAAACCCTGCTGAAAAAAACAGCATATACTGGTTAAGGTAGGTTTTGAAGCTGGTATGCTGGTCCAATGCTGGTTCTATGCTGGTCCAATGCTGGTCCTAAGCTGGTCCAGGACCAGCATGGACCAGCATAAAGCAGCTCAAACCAGCATACCAGCTTCAAAACCTACCTTAACCAGCATATGCTGTTTTTTTCAGCAGGGAACCCTAAACAATACCAATACTAGGAGGTTAATAATTTGGCACAACTTCGGCTTTCAGTTTAGCATAGAAGTAACATACAAAGTAAAAATTACACTGTAAAAAAAAAAACGTAGTTTTTACAAAATAATTTTGTAAAAAATACAGAAAAACTGTAAACACATTTACAGAACAAACTAAGTTTTAGAGTATAAAACTGTAATTTAAGAAAATTTGAATGTAAACCAATAATTCAACAATGCACACTACTACTAAAATCTGTTTTGTACCTTTAACATATCCTGACAACCATCATAATAATGCAGGTGGTGAAAGAGAAAGCTACATGAAGAATCAGAGTTCACCACAAGCAGCTTTTCCACGAATTGAAATACATGCTTATATAAGAAGGTGCACAGAGTCATTCACGCAAACGCAAAACACCATCATGGTAACCCACAATACTTAAATAATGCAATAAACATTCATTAAACAACGGAAGATGTAACATAAAACCCTAATGTACATAACTGATAACAAAAACTATTAAGAAACATGATTATTAAAACAAAATACTTTCAAATGTGGAGTGTCACACAGGGAATTGTGGGAACATCAGTTTACAGATTTTGACTGTAAATTATACATTGATTTTGTCTTTTTTACTTTTCAAAAAATTGTAAAATTTACAGCATTTTACTGTGAAAACTGCATAAATGTCTGGTTAGAGCTTTTACAGTTTTTCCCTGTATATAATACGGGAACTTACTGTTAATTTTTTTCCGTAGCGTTTTTACAATATTTTACCGTTAAAATCACATTCATTTTTTACCCAACTAATTATTTTGGTTTGAAACAGTTTCGTAAGAAAATAACAGTGTTGACATTGTGCTGAAAATCAATACTTTTGCTTGTTTACTAAACAAGCAAAGCCTATCCTGCTTGATATCGATAGAAAGGTACATTTTCACCTTGTAATCCTCCAATACTGAAAGTAAATTTGGGATATAACACGCGAGTGACCTTTTAGAGCAGTTTATAACCACTGTACATTAGCGCAATGAAACAGTCATGAATGCGCGCGCGTCAAGCGATCCACATGAGTGCGCGCGGAGGAGCAGCGCTTAGTCCAACACAGGAGCTGAAGCGACGAGAGGTCTGCGCGGATAAAGTCCACCTGCTACAATCTTACGGAGCTTAACGATGGACCTTTGCGCAGCCTGCATTTGGATTGCGGTGAGGTTCACGATCAAGCGAGCACTCATGCGCTCGCGCAGCACGCACTGCTGAGATGATGTGGGAAGATATGAGAGGTTACGAGGAGAAAGGGTCAATGGTAACCTCGAGATCGAAGAGCACGCATTATCCAGAGAGCAGCCAGATGGATACTGTTGGATACTGTTAACGTTTTCGCTCCAGAGCTGTGTGTGGGAATACTGTGGATCTCTGAGGACTGTTCCCCAATGGAATGCAGAGAAGACAGCTCAACTGCCGCAGTGAATGAAGTTGGTTTGTTGATCCATTCAATAACGGATGCTACTAACAGAGTATTTCAGCAAAAGAGATAACGAAATGTACAAGAGGACAGTAGATCTGTGAGCAAACTCTTATTTATTTCAGCATCCACGAAGTGTGTTCTCGTCGACTGTTGTAATGTAAGCACAAAAAGGCGCACGCTCACAATTCATATGATTTGTTTTGATTTGTTGAACAGTTTTCCAACTGTCTTGATCGGTAGTCGTTGTCAGCAGTCCTGATCCGCGCGGGATGGTCGAGACGCTGAGCATCGCCGTCATCGGAGCGCCTGGAGTCGGGAAAACTTCTATCATCCGGCAGTTTATTTACAATGACTTCTCTGAGACTTACACTCCCACCCAAACGAGATACGTGTACAGACCCTCGGTCATTCTTAACGGTGTTATGTACGACCTGAAGATTTTGGATGTCCCGCCAATTTCCTCCTTTCCTTCAAGCCCGAGTCAGGTACAGTAACTGGTGTAGCTATAAACAAAGCGCTGGATGCGTTAAACGTAGGCTATGTGATGCACTGTGTACCACGCATGACATTAAAAGATTAATTACAGCAAAAAAAAAAAAAAAAAAAAGAAAAGAAAAAAAAGAAAAAGAAAAGAAAAAAAGAAAGAAAAGAAAATTAAATAACATAAAATGTAGAATAAACATCCTGGTGTGTGTGTGTGTATATAGCCTAACATATAAAACAACTAGCCTAAGTGAAATATTTTACTGTAACAGGTTACAGCCTGTTGTCTTGTTGAATAGGCTAATATAGAAAAACGTAAATGATGAGGTCATTTCAACCTTTTCATCCCCAAAACAATTTTTTACAGTATTTACTATAATACATTTTAGGCCTACATGTATTGTCTCCTTAAATATATTGATTTTTTTTTATTTATTTTTTTTTACCATATATGCTAAGTTTATTAAAAACGTTTTATTCTAGCAATTTCACAGACACATAAAGTTATAAGATATTTTTACAGCGTACAATTCATGTCACATGATTAGCGCGTGTCTCTCACTGGCTGCGTCCGAAAACTGGAAAATGCTGCCTTCTGAGGACACATTTCAAGGTAGTAAGGCATCAAGGCACGTTCGAATCCAATGTTAGCTTCACTTCCTGTCTCATGAGATACCTTCCTCAGATCGATTTTTGAAGGAAGCATAGATGTATCCTTAGCTGCCTTTGATATCCCACAATCCCGTGCTTTCCATTCTGTGACAGTTGAGCTAGAAAAATAAAGATGGCGTCCGAAAGTTGCGTTTGCTGCTCAGTTTGTGTATAAATGTACGATTTTGACCAACATATTTCAATTTTGATATCATTTCTATCGAGAAATTACTACTGTAATAATTAAATATTTGTTTAGTTCTCACAAAAGCTCGCGCTATATTGCTGTAGATCATTAAACTGTTACGCTGCCTCAGAAGTCTGTCCGAAATCAGTTTCGTGAGGTACCTTCATGCACAAATGCTGCCGTACAAGTCATTCTCTTATAAGACAGCGAGGCAGCAAGACAGCTACCTAGGTTTTTGGACGCAGCCACTCATTCGTTTCTTTTGGGCCTAGAAATCTGTATAAATGTAAAAGTTTGAATGCACCGTGAAAGATTTTTATCACTGAATTATAAAAATTCCTCTCAAAAATATGGCACTTATTCACATTAGTGATTGAAATTTGTCTCGCGTTATAAAGGTTTAGGAGGAGCCTGTTTTTAATGAATGTTGATTCTTAATCCACCAGTTTGACCTTGGACCACCAAACTGTCCCTGCATGCAATTATTCAAATTCACACTTGAAATAAAAAAAATAATGCCGTTCTGTTCTTGTAAACCTTAATCAAATCGAAGTGAATCTTTAACAGATCCATTAATACACAGAGATTCCAGAGGAGAGAGGGGCTTTCCTCAGGAAAAAAAAAAAGGATCTCATTTAGAGTAGTTGCTATGGAGACATGGCTTGAACTGAGCATCTGTAAGCTTATTTTCTGTATCCTCCCTCTGGCAAATATTTCTCTCTCCCCCTCTGTCCTCCCCCATCTCTCCCTCTCATCTCTCTCTCTCTCTCTCTCTGTCACAAACACACTATTACTCTTATTATTAATTTGTGTAACAGTCTCAAAGAACCCATCCAATTATTCTTGTTAGAAAGATCCTCATAACTAAACACATCATATTTGCTAGCAATTTTACAAATGTTAGCAATGCTAGCAATTTTACGAATGCATCTGGTGTTCTTTTAAAATACATGAGTTTCCTGTTGAAACCATCAGTCACCTGTAGCTTGAAATAGTTTTGCTCAGTCCTGCTCTTATGAGATCTACTTTTGTCTCAGGTTAGCTCTAACCCTGCTCAACTGTTTGCAATTTTCAATTTTCATCTTGATTAGCTGTTTCATGTGTGTATGATTGGAGCTGACAATAAACTCTGCAGGGAGGTAGATCTTTAGAACACATCTGCTAAAATGTAATTAATTTGTGCTATCAACATTTACATCAGATTTAAATGTATTCATTTTGCAGATGTTTTGATTTATCCAAAGTGATTTACTAATCAGAATAAATCAAGCATGCAATTAAGTAGTGCTACAATGTCAACTAGCTAAATACCAGAGACTACAAATCCTTACAAATCCAGACAAATCATTGCTGCTCACTTCCTAATACTGTCAGAACCTTTACATGCAAAACATGACCAAGCAGGGATAGATATGGTCTCTTCAGAGCAAACTGCTTAAAACCCAGAATACTGCCGTTGAAGGAATACGACTTAGTTCAATTTTGACCTCTTTAGGATTTAAAGGGTACATAACACACATCTTGAGTACCTATAGAGTAGTATTGCATCCTTCATATCTCCGAAAAGCTCCTGGAGGCGTGCCTGCCGTGGGCAGAGCAAGAGTCACGAACACATGCAGCTTTTGCGTAGCGATCGTCTGCAGGCTGCGACATCATTATAAATAAAAAGGGAAGAAAAACGTTGGTGTTGTTTACTTTATATGAACTTGCACGCTGATTGCCAACAAAACACAGACATTTCATGCAGTTTTACTCACCGCCTGCGATCTGCAAATCCAGCGTTGTACTGGGACTTGTTTACAAAACACAGAAATTCCGGGACCAAACAAACATACGTGCACAGCTCCATTACTGCCCCGGAAAAACAAACTGCATCCACTGTTCCCTTAACGCTGGGTTCTTTAGGAAGTTGAAAAAGAATCTTTCCCTCACAACCAAAAACACTGTTGAAAAATCTCTCAGCTTCCGTAACCCGAAGGAAGTGTGTTGATGGGCGTGCTCTAGCTCTTGCTCTGGGTGATGTGTGTGCGCACGCTTATGAAGAAGTGCCCGTACAAGGAATTCCGCCCTTTATTACGTAATACAGGGCCATATTCGAAAAAAACTTTCCGAAACGTATCTGAATCCGGAAGGAGTGTATTTGGCACAGAAATACTCCGTCATACATCCAACTCATGTTTTGAAAATTTGTCCATTGTCCAACTCTTTAACAGTGTAAATAAGTCAGAATGCATGAAATAGCATTGCACCCTCTCTTTAAAGACGCAAAAGAGAACTCAGTTCGGTAATGGTGCACTGTCTGAGATGCAGCTTTCTGCGTGCACGCTTTGTGTGTATGTGCGCGGGTACCAAATTGAGTTTCTTTTGAGTCTTCTTGCGCTTGAATGGTGTTTGAATGTTTATTAAGACCACGACCACGTTCAAATAAAGCTTTCTAGTTTCTAAATAACAAGCAAATTTTTGATACCAAGTGGCCGAAAAGCATGACCGAATTGAACATTGCGCCAATATTGCTATCTGTGGAGCTGGGCCTGACTCCCTATAGGTTTGTCATCATCTGAAAGATTCTGTGAGATTCTGAAAAATGCTTTTTTTCAGGGTTTTCTCACCTTATTTTCCTGGAAGTACTCTGGAGTAAATTCCCTGCATCGTGACCACTTCACACATCTTGAAGACCCACTCCAGACAGAGACCACCAAGGTCACCCCGGCAACAAGTGATTCTGTTGATTGTTGCCAGGTTCTTTATTACTGACTAAGAGTGTTGACAACAGTGAAAACACAATGAAAAATAAATATTATTATAGACTGGATATATTATTATAGACTTTGTTGATTGGACAAATAAACAAAGTATTGATCCTTGGCGGTTTTGATGTCACGTCATGAAAATGGAATGAAAAAATCAAGAACGCACTGTGCAGCGATATGGAGGGTGCATTGCTTTCAGTTCTCAGATCACATTAAGACACTGCAATCTAACCGAGCTGGAGCATGCTGCAGCTTAACACCATTTAGCTCCCTTAAAGGCACGTCAGGCTGGAACACATAGAGGAGAAGGTGTGTTTGAATAGTACATCTTTATTAAAAAGCTTCTGGCTTCTTGTGACAGGTGCCAGTGTTATATGCAGACATTTATGATGAAACCCCCCCAAAAGGTCAGTTTCGATTTTTTTAACCACTAGCAAATTCATAGACACAAAGAGTTTTGATTTCTTTAGCCACCAGAAAATATATTGACATTTAAAGCAACTGTTTACTTCATCAAGCCTAAAAGTGATGCACTATAAAGCTCAACTCACTGTTACTTCAACATTATGCAGACAAAAAGCATGACTGGCCATTGACGTTGTTCATTTTTTTTAAATTCATTTTCATTTTTCTTTTTTTTTTTTTAAATTTGTGTATTTTGTGCAAGCAACATAATGTATAAATCACAAAAAAAATTATATGTATTATGATTTAATTAATTTATATTCATTTTATTACAGACTTGTTTAGTTAACAATAAGTAATGGTCTGTCAGAATACTCAGTTCTGATTGGCTGGAAGGTGTGCGTTCAAACCGTGTAATGCACAGATTTGTCCAGTCAGTTTAATGACAGCTCTATTTTAATGCACTGCTTTCATTGAAGCACACACACGCGCACACACACACACACACACACACAGAAAGAGAGAGACTGCGCACACAAAGAAACAGAAACCTCTGCTTCACTTCGGGTGGTTCTTTGCCTCCACATTATGCATAAAAATCGTGTAATTTAGACCTAGCTGTGGATTATCCCTGGCATATTTAATGCTAAAATACTCTAAAAAGTGCTAGATCCTCACATCTACCCATAATGCATCATGGTTCAGTGAAATATGTCCTGTACTCTAAATCTCTGTACTGCAATGCAATGTGCAATAGTTTCACACAGATATGCTGATATGCATTGTATAGACAACTGTGAATAATAATTTTTGACTGCTTGGCAACTTTGGTTAGTGAATGTCACAGTTTGTTCACATGATGCCATGGCAGATGGAGCAGATCAAAAGCCAGCATGATTCAGGATTTCCTATTAATGCCAGCCTCTCTTTCTCGCTCTTGTTCTCTCTGAATAATGACAACAGGGAGCTCAGTGGCATGTTCCCCCATGTCTGCAGCACTTGCTTGATCATGTAATGGTCCTCAGAATGTGATAGAATTCATTTTGCTCAGAGCCATGCACTTTCTCCTGAACTATGTTACTCACCACTAGCTGAGGACAGAATGTGTTTGTGCCCCGTGGAGATTTTGGTTGCTCTTTTTGAAGTTTAGGAATATTAACTCGGGACTTTGTGTTTCCTGCTTTGTGCTCTCACATGACTGTTTCTCAATGGCCGTAGGGCTGTCACTTAGTAGTTTTGATATTGTCACACTGCCCACTCTCATTTTGAAATACTTTTCAATGACATTGACATTCCATTCATTCCATTCTCTTCCTTTTATATGACTTTCGCTTTTTCTCTCAACACCATCTAGTTCATCTTTGAATAAGGGTGATTTGTTATGTGAAAGATCATTTTGTTTCTTAAACAATGATCTGATCAGTCTATGCAGAAGTAATTATGGTCTAATTATGGTCTAAGTAATTATGGTTACTCTTTTTTTAAGCCCTCTTTCAACAGAAATGGAATCTTTAAATTGAATCTTTATCATGAAATAATCCTGCTAGAGTGAGACTTCTCAAGCTTTTGAGAGAATTTTATATTCATGGTTTTAAAACAAATAAAATTCAGCACTGGGCTGTCTCAAGGACAGATGGTGTCATTATTTTCTTCACGGCTGAAAAGTGTAATCTCTAATTTAGGATGCATAGTCATACATCACTGTGTCAGCTGTAGTAAAAAGAAACCAATACAATAAATCTAGCTGTACACCTCAGCATAAAATTAAGAAATGTAATTCAGTAATAATACCATCAATAATCAGGGACAGTCACAAATAAAGATGGTGCAAAATGACCTTTACTGGCATGTAATGATTTAACTGAGACATGCAGTTATTTGTAGTTATTTGTCTTAATGCTTTTCTGGTTTATTTTCACGTCCACATTTGGCACCACTGTCTCTCTCTCTCTCTCTCTCTCTCTCTCTCTCTCTCTTTCTATATATATATATAGAGAGAGAGAGAGAGAGAGAGAGTATAAATTAATGTTGTGCTGAAAGTAAGAAAAAGGGTTCTTTGGCTTGTAACAATAACAGAACCATTTTTGGTGCTAAATAAGGTTCCATAAAGAACTATGCTTTGAAAGTGCTTTAGGACCTTAATGGTGTTATAATTAAAGTTTTTACAGGTACAGTACAGTCCAAAAGTTTGGAACCACTAAGATTTTTAATGTTTTTAAAAGAAGTTTCGTCTGCTCACCAAGGCTACATTTATTTAATTAAAAATACAGTAAAAAACAGTAATATTGTGAAATATTATTACAATTTAAAATAACTGTGTACTATTTAAATATATTTGACAAAGTAATTTATTCCTGTGATGCAAAGCTGAATTTTCAGCATCGTTACTCCAGTCTTCAGTGTCACATGATCCTTCAGAAATCATTCTAATATGCTGATTTGCTGCTCAATAAACATTTATGATTATTTTCAATGTTGAAAACAGTCGTGTACTTTTTTTTTCAGGATTCCTTGATGAATAGAAAGTTCAAAAGAACAGCATTTATCTGAAATACAAAGCTTCTGTAGCATTATACACTACCGTTCAAAAGTTTGGGGTCAGTAAGAATTTTTATTTTTATTTTTTTGAAAAGAAATTAAAGAAATGAATACTTTTATTCAGCAAGGATGCATTAAATCAATCAAAAGTGGCAGTAAAGACATTTATAATGTTACAAAAGATTAGATTTCAGATAAACACTGTTCTTTTGAACTTTCTATTCATCAAATAATCCTGAAAAAAAATATTGTACACAAATATTTTGTACAATTGTACACATTAAATGTTTCTTGAGCAGCAGATCAGCATATTAGAATGATTTCTGAAGGATCATGTGACACTGAAGACTGGAGTAACAATGCTGAAAATTCAGCTTTGCATCACAGGAATAAATTACTTTGTGAAATATATTCAAATAGAAAACAATTTTAAATTGTAATAATATTTCACAATATTACTGTTTTTACTGTATTTTTAATTAAATAAATGTAGCCTTGGTGAGCAGACGAAACTTCTTTTAAAAACATTAAAAATCTTAGTGGTTCCAAACTTTTGGACTGTACTGTATATCTTTACAGTTATAATGTGTCTCTTTTATTTATGTAAAAACAATTACGTTTATGAAGGACAAAATTAGCAAAAATGGACAGTATGTGAGCCCTTTACAATGTTAAAAGGAAAAAGTGATATGCAGTCATGGGATAACTTTAATGTCTTTTATGACTGTATGTTTATGCATAAAGTAATAATTAAAAAATCTAACAATATTTGTCATATCAAGATAAGTATCCTTAACTGAACAGAGCTGCTCACACTTGCATGTTCTGTTAAACTAAAAAAAGAAAAAGTAATTACTGGTATGAAACCACTAAGAACCTGAAAGTTAAAATTTATAGACATTTTAAAGAACCCTGAACTCTAGCACAAAGAAACATTTCAGCATATAAAGGGTTCTTCAAGATGAAATGGTTTCAAATAGAGCTGTTACATGTAAAGAACCTTTAAAGAACCATCTTTTTTTAGAGTGTGAATAAACGTGTGGCAGAAAGAAAGATATTATGCAATATTAGGTGAGAAAATCAATGTTTAGGTATGCTATTAAAAAAAAAAAATTTTGGTATACTCCTTGATTTAAACTGTGGTACACTTCAAAACCCGATAAGTTCAGAGTACTCAAAATTATTGTAGACAACGATTACCTAAAAAATGTAAGTAAAGCAACGCAAATCTTTTAAGTAAAGAATAATTATAAATAACAATTAAGTCAAACTGATTTTTTTCATTTTAGTTTTATTTAATGCTTAAGTCCACTGTACTTAAAATGATTGTTTGCCATACATAATGTTTCTTATTTTTCGATTATTTTGATGCAGTGGTCGTAAAACCCAATAAGTTCAGAATACTCAAAACATTTAAGTAAACAACTTAAAAGATTATTTTAGTAGAACTTAAAAAATATATATTTGATACTACCAAAATTCAGTAATTATAACTTAAGGCGAGACACCCCAGGTGAATAGAGTAAAGAAAATAACTAATAGATATCACCATACTTCCCCAGCTGGTTGATTACATTAAAAATTGCAAACATTTGTATTACAAGTTTTCTAAAATTTTATGTTTGCATATGCAAATGAGGCATTATCTAATTAAATATGCTCTAATTTGCATACATTTCTAGAACAAAAATCTGAATACTGGATGAAGTCAGGTTAAAAATTCTCTTTTAATTTTTTGGACATATTAAATTAAAAGGTTTTTACAGAGGGAATTTTGGATATCTCTTTTTATCACTCCATAAATTAGAAAATACTATCAACAGCCAGAAAAAAATAATAATTTTCACCATTTTTTTAGGAATAAAATGTTGTATAAAGTCCTGCAAATTATATATCAACAAATCCCTCAGTAAAAACCTTCAGAATATAGATAGGAATAAAACTGTAAAGTTTGTTGTATGTAAGTTCTGCTGAAGTGGAGATTTTTGACTCAGAGCAGGAGAAAAAACTCATTTTGAGAAAATGGCCTTTAAAGATATTGACTGTAATTGAAATCTATAGACGCAAATAGATAAAGTGCTATAAAACATACACTTTGAAGTGTATTTTGTATGTTTTCTTTCCACCAGTCTGAAAAAACACCTTATGAAAAGCCAAAACACCCAAAATCTCAAAAGTGACAGATGCCTGAAAAAACAGTGTTTTGCCTGTAGTGTCTCGCCTTAATTGAATATTGAATAAACTAACACCTAATCTTTACAGTTAAGTTTTTGTTAGCGACAGCACACCAGCATGCATTAATATAACCATCAAAGAGACTATCACTATTTACTTGCATGAACTGTTAACTGTCATGCAGTATATATAGCCTTGATGTTTCACAGCCCATTCTCGACCTAACCACAGGCACCACTCTTCACCACGATGGTAACCCTAAAAACTTCAACATCACAGAAACACCTTTAAATACCAAAAATAACAGAATGTTAAACAATAACACATCTTCCCCTGTATTAATCTTGTGAAAAAATACCCAATCTTTATAAGTTAGTAGTACTGTTTGGGTTATAGGGTAGGCAATTTCACAGAGTCTAGCAATATCAAGCTAGCTTTGAAAGCATAAGATCCCACCCTCCCTTCAGAGTGCTCACTAAATCCACGCCTCCTTCAAAACACATGAACACACACAGCCAGAGCACAGTCTGCAAAGAGTCACAAGAGACGGCATTAAAATTACCTCATGTCTCAAAGCACATAACATTATAATAATAACTAATGTAAACAACTAGAGTTCTGACTTGTACTACCTGACTGCTGCAGATTCATTTCGCCGTTGATAGTGTTGCCATAGAAATGCATAATTCGGATTCCAAGGATCTGAACAGCTCCAAGTACAAACGTCACAGGTTGCCATCTCTTAATTACGATAATTACAACATGGTGTGAATGCAGCATAATTTTGTCTGCGCGAGCAGAGCGCACGGAGATATGAAAATACATATGCTCACAGGCAGTTAAGACATTCTATCATTGCATTCGGACCGAATGCAGTGATTGGATGAAAATTTTTTGGTCCTGAGACTTCCACAGAAGATATATGTCGATTTTTATATATTTAGACCACTTTTATTAATGATTGCTATTATGATGTGAAGAGAGTTTCAACCAGTATAACAAAAAAAGTACTTCTGAAAACATTGCCAACCATACCTTTAATTATTCAAAAAGCCACATTGTAATGTACATTTTTGCACTTAAAGTGGAATATATATTTTTTAATATTTATTTTATTTTTAATTGATGTTTTATATGATTTTATTTATATTACAAAATTGTATTTTTAGTAATATTGAATAGAATTCAAATTTTCGTTCTTAAACATACTTCAAATAATTTTCAGAAAGAACTATCAATTAATTATAAAACTGATGGACTTTCATGTAGTCCTAAATAGACCTTTTTTCCTGCTCCTATTTTAGCCTAATAGTATCTCTCCAAGCTGTCGTCCATTCAGGAGAACATCAAACACACACACAGGGATTAGATCACATGTATTCGTGAAATCACTTGGCAGCTTTCAGCAGCACGGTTACCCATTCAGCAATTTCTGGTGGACGTCTTCCAAACTTCCAAAGATCTTTTTCCTTTAAGTGGATACCTTCGTTGCCCAGAAGAGAATGTTGAATCATGATGAAAGTGAATTTGTCCTCTCTCTAACTCAAACTCACAGGGAAGAACAGCACTGTGGCTTGACAAGGAGAGAGAGAGAGACAAACTTCTATTTTTAGCTTTCACGGGGATGGCAGCGCATCTGAAACATCTAACAGGCACACTGAGGGAGTGTTTATGTAAGAACAGTGCTCAGCAGAAAAGACCGGAAGCTTTAAGGCTTACAGTATTGACAGGAATTGGTCTTGTGCTCTATAGTTAATGCCCAAAACCGGTGTAGATAATTGCTTCAATCTACCAATCATCACTGAGCTAGAACTCCATGAAATGTTGAGTTTCTGCTTAATAAGGTCTGAGAACCGTCAGATTTCCCAGTAGAAACGGAGGGTAAGGCGTCTGCTTTTGATATGCAGCAAATTGAAAAAAAAGAAAAGAGCAAAAGAGAAATGGGGAAAAAAGGACAGAGACTTCTTATTCAACATCCAAGGACTGGTTTAAACCCAAATTTACACATACTCTCTCTCCCCTCCTATTTTTGGTTTTATACATGATCAGTCAGAGGCCGGAGAGTGTGATAAGAATGAAGAAAATTCTGAGGTCCATATTATGCTGTTTTTGACCCATCATTGTGACACCTTATTTTGCCTTCCACAGAAGAATGCAAGTAATACATGTTTTGATTAACATGAGGGTGAGTACAAAATGATGGTGAATTCATTCAATTGAAATAGCCCTCCTCCCTTGTCTGTTTATGCTATAATGATCAACAATATGCCAGTGTGTTTATCTGCACGCCAAGTTGTTTCATTATTACACTAATGAGCGAGTGTGAATCTCAGTGCAGCATCAGAGGGGTCATCTCTGACTGAGTGTAAAATATTAGCAGTCTGCTGCTTTTCTAACATCAGTAGAGGATGAAAGTAATTATTCCTGTCAAGATGAATGCGCAAACACTGTCTTTGCTACAGCTGACATCGATTTTCTTTACAAGCAAGATCAGCTTGTGACGAATGGCTTCAATTTGACTTCCCCCTCTCACTCGATTTTTCTTCTGTTCAACCTCAACACACACCCGCAAATGCAGATCACAATCAATATGGCAATTAAACAGGATCTACTGGAATTTCACCACATGCAAGCTCTATCCAGTACAATCACTGATTCTTTAGAGTTCGGTTCATAGAGATGTTCTGTGGATGTTCATTTTTTGATTAATAATTACAAGGGCACAAGAACTATTTATAATTATCTGCCTGGATAAATCATTTATAATAAGCAATGCAATATTCCATAAAAAATAAAAAAAAATAGAGCAATAAAATAATGATCCAATTCATGGGGACTTTAATAACATGTGACTCTTTTACCATCCTAGCGACTAACATTATTTGAGTCGCTATTGTACGAATGTCAAAAAAAAGATGTTGCACATTTATTGTTGTATACAATATTCACTAAAACATTCACGCCAATGCAGATCATGTAAAAACCCTAATTAAAACCTGTGTAATTCAAATATATAGGCTATCAAATAATACAATATTTAATGTCATGGTATGACATGATGTACTGCATTTTAAAGGTGTAAATGAATATTGGAATTGATATTCAGTTCATATCACAAGAGCTCCCTGAGAAGAGTGGACTGGAGGGGAGGGAGGGAGATAGGAGATGGGGTCACTGTGTCACGGTTGAAGAAATTTGCTCGCTGCCTTATTCAGCGGTCCCCCATTCAGCGGTGATGTGTAATTACTTTGGGTAAATCATTACTATTCATTGGCTGCAACCTTATATTCTCCCCCACTCTTTTGAACTAATGAGAATGGCCACTATAACACACACACACCAGAGTGAATGTTGCGCTCTCACCTTGGTCGGAATATAGATAGCTGCTATTAGGAACTTAGAAATTTGTTGAACAAAGAAATGTGATTTTATATCATTTTGTTCTATTTTCTTTGTTTATGTCTTTCCTGCAATTAAAGGGTTAGTTCACCCAAAAATTTAAATGATGTCATTAATGACTCACCCTCATGTCGTTCCAAACCCGTAAGACCTCCGTTAATCTTCGGAACACAGTTTAAGATATTTTAGATTTAGTTCGAGAGCTTTCTGTCCCTCCATTGAAAATGTATGTACGGTAGACTGTCCATGTCCAGAAAGGTAATAAAAACATCATCAAAGTAGTCCATGTGACATCAGTGGGTTAGTTAGAAGTTTTTGAAGCATCGAAAATACATTTTGGTCCAAAAATAACAAAAACTACGACTTTATTTAGCATTGTCTTCTCTTCCGGGTCTGTTGCATATCCTCCGCAGTGACGCTGCTTCTTCTTCTTCTTTCCTGTTTTACGGTGGTTGGCATCCAGCTTATTGGTGCATTACTGCCCCCTTCTGCTCCGGACAGTGACGCGATTAGGACATCCGTGACATAGACACCTATGCACCATTTTAAAAATTATAGCAATACCAAAATACAAACAATGTAGAATAGCTTGAATACAGCGTGCGTCTCCCTCAGACTGTAAACGAAGCTTGGGCGCACCAGATAACACGTCATCAGCGTCACTGTCCGGAGCAGAAGGGGGCGGTACACCTTTCTGGACATGGACAGTATACCATACATACATTTTCAATGGAGGGACAGAAAGCTCTTGGACTAAATCTAAAATATCTTAAACTGTGTTCCGAAGATGAAAGGAGGTCTTACTGGTTTGGAACGACATGAGGGTGAGTCATTAATGACATCATTTTCATTTTTGGGTGAACTAACCCTTTAAAGTCACATTCAGTTATATGGTCCTCCTTCATTATTTCCAACAAAGAACTAGTGCTTTATTAATTTAAAGTTTATTCAAAACTTAAATCAAACTTGTTTCCTAGTTTTTTTCCGCATTTCAACAACATTTTATGCTGTTTGTTTGTCTATGTATATTATTTCTCTCTTTTTTGGCCTCTTATTAGAAAAAAAAATAAATTATATTATTACAATTATACTATAATTATGTTATTTTAGTTAAAATGACAAAAAGAGAAAATATATTTTATGCTGAAATTTTTAGGCTATACTTACAGAAAACATAGCAGGTAGGTGTTATCACATTTCTGCAGAATTATATTTTGGTTGTATGTAATTCTAGTATTTGCATGCTAAAATTAAAAACAAAATTCTCGAAATATGGTCTTTTTTCCTCTTTTTTGATTATTCAAATAGTCTATGCTGCACAGTCATGGTTTCTTGACCTTTAAAGGGGACAAGATGTAATATAAGTCTCTGGTGTCCCGAGAATGTGTCTTTGAAGTTTCAGCTCAAAATACCCTACAGATAATTTATTATAGCATGTCAAATTTGCCCCTATTTGGGTGTGAGCAAAAAAACACGGCATTTTTGTGTGTGTCTCTTTAAATGCAAATGAGGCCCGCTTACCAGAAGAGGGCGGAGCTTTAACAGCTCCTGCTTCAATTGCTCAACAACAACAAAGCTGGAGAATCTCACGCAGCAAAAATGGCGATTGTTTTCACCCTCACATTGTTCAAACCGGAGTCGGACACTGATGGAGAGACTCAGGAAGAAGTTACAACTTTTAGAATGCATCTGGATGTTGCTGAACAGTTAGTGAATAAATGTATGTAGTTGCTGTGGAGTGGATTCAGCTCATTGACAAGCATGTGCCGTCATGTTAATCTTTTGTACAAATACAGCGTTGAATTGAGCCTCATCTGTGAAGCAGTCCAGCGTAAAATGACAGCATGGCAACAACACTCTACTACAATAACTCTTCCTCTTCTCTAAAGCTGCCTAACATGGCCTTGCCCCCTTTGTTGCATGATCTTGGGGGCAGGGTTTATGTAAATTTTAGGGTTAGTGATTTCACTAACCCAGAAAGAAGCTTGTTGTAGTCCCTACCAGCTGTTAAAGAAAATATCTCCCTTTGCATTGAACTTTGCAGATGTTGTTTATGCTCAAACAGCAGCATTACACACTAACTAAAGTTAAAAAAGTGAAACCATAATCAACCACCCCTTTAATGTTTTACTGCTACAGTACGTAACCTAACTGCAAGCAAAATTCATCCGTACAATGTGGTAAAAGTATTTTATATTTGATTATTTTCATGAATTAATTGTACATTGGCTTTCTAGCATTGCAAATAAACAGCAGTCAATCAGTCATCATCTGTTTGATTAAGTGTTTATGTCTGTTTGTTTGTTTCCATCAGGAGTGGTTGGATGCGCGGTGTAGAGGAGTCCGCAGCGCTAACGCCTACATTCTGGTCTATGACATCTGCTGTGTGGAGAGCTTTGAGTATGTCAAGATGATCCGACAGCAAATTGTGGATAACAGGTATGACAGAGCTCATTCGGAACCTGAAAGAATAATAGAGAATGACTGTCATGTTATAACAGATCCAATAAAAAGACATTCCTTCTGTTATTGTTTGAATGGGATCAACTGTGGTCATTGAAACCATTTTTACTCTGCTCAGTAGCACATCAGCACTGATTAATGTGAATGTATCAGCTGCAGTGACAAACTACTGATCGGTTTTGATGTTTTTAATTACAGTTGGCCCTTGTTTCCCCAGCTGATGCTGAGATAATGAGGTGACATTTGAGAATATGGATGAGTGACAGTTACAGAGCATGGACACTGTCACCATTCAGTACAGCTGATAAGAATATAATAGATGCCAGTGAGAAAATTCTTTTACATATGCAGGTCTCGTGCCCATAGATAGTGTGCAGCATCATGTATTTGCATAAAGGTCTTATGTGAACTGAATGAATGACAGAAAATGATCTGCAGTCTCCACCCTTAACCGTTTTCTTCCCCCACAATATCATACCTGTGTTTTACAAATGCTTCACGTTCTCACTGCGTGTGCTTTGAAAAAATTTCTTAATGCAACAAAAAAGTCTTTTGGACAATTTTGAATCTTTTTTAATGATCACTGTATTTAGTTACCGGTTCTTATATATATATATAGAGAGAGAGAGATGTATGTTGAATGTAGACTCAATATACATGCAGACGGTGTGCTGGGAGCAGCTGAGAAGGTTCTCAGAAAAGTGCTTGGACTAAATGTGGACTTGAAAGGTTTGAACATTAGTGAGGGTGTAGACAGGGGAGTCATACTGAGAAAGCACAGATAAACCATATGAAAGGAGGATAAATCAGTGTGAAAACATGACACAAGCAGCCAGACACAGGCATGAGGGATTGGTGTAGGCTTATGAAACACAATGGAATTGGTCTGTCTGAAAGATTATTCACCTCTTTTGTGCTGATATTACTCACTCACATTCTTTTCTCTCTCACTATTTTTACACAAATATTGAAACATATATATATATAACAGCATAAATCCTCAGTATTTGATTGAACTAAAATGAGTAGAATCAGAATAATAGCAGTAATAATATTATTCGTTTTAATATATTACAATGAATAAGATGAAATGGCCTTGGATTCTCAATAAACATAATGTGTTAAATTAAACTTTTTAAATATTTATCATATGTAATTTGGTGCCATTATTAATTTGTTATTATTAGGGCTGTCAATTCAATGCATTAATTAATTATCAATGGAAAAATATTGTGAACAAAATTATTTAATGCATTTAATACAGTTGATTGGTGACAAACATGAAGCAGGGCAACAACTCACTGTGATGGAGCTTATAGAATGCAGTTAGAACGGCCCTACACTTCAAGATATCAGGGCAAAAATGCCCCTGTATGATTTTTTTGTCTCATATTTATATCATATGATATACTGTAGTTAAGCAACAAGCGCAATATCACACCAGTGCTATTTTTGTCCCGAATAGCACGTGCAAATGTGATATTGATTTTATACATTTCAATAAATAATAAATTATTGTGTTATATTTTAGACACATTATTGTCGCTTGGAGAAATATTAAAATATTAGATGTAAAGCCAGAGAAGAACTGTTGTGAGTCTCCAAGCAACACAGCAGTGTTTCATTACTGAATGAATCCACGTTTTGAGCGAATCAATCGGGTGAACCAATGATTCAATGGCCAATTCATAAAGAGAGACATTTACTTCATTCCTGAATGAATCAGCTGAACAAATCAAATGAATGAATGACTCAATGACTTAATCATTTAGATTTTTACAGTTTAGTTTCTTATTTAGAGTATCTCTTCATTAAAAAAACAATTTCATATTTTGGGGATAGTTTGTCCAAAAATGAAAATTCTGTTTATTTACATTTACTTACCCTCATGTCATTTCAAACCTGTATGACTTTCTTTCTTTTGCGGAACATAAAAGATGATATTTTGAGTGGTGGTAACCAAACTCTTTTGGTCTGTAAATATATCTAAATACCTATTCAGATGCAGCTTCATTGTAGCCTACAGGTTTATGTATAATAAATTCTATGTTGAATCAAATAAAATATTTCTTTCTGAAGCTACTTTTTGTAATGTCTGTTTGATGCATTTCTCATTTTATCAAAATGACTTTATGTTAAATAATTGGCACATCATGTAATTAATTTGATTAAAAATGTTAATCACTTGGCAGCCTTAGTAATTATATAAAGATACTCAAAGCCTATATTAATTGTCCAGACATTTATTTAATAGCTACATATATTCATATTTTCATTTTTTTCTAAGGAAATGAAATAAAGTACAAGCTAGCAATTTCATTTGAGCTCCTTGTGCACCAGTGAATTGCCAATTAAATTTATTACACATTTTTCCTATTGAACAAAACGCACACATACACACACACTTGCCTTTGAAGCCTCCGGACATGAAACGCATTCATTCTCCACTATGTGTGAATGTAACCTTCAAGCAGTCAAGCGAGAAAGGACACACATCACACATTCTCCAGCACACATTATGAGCTCTGTGCCTTTTTTTGTAGAGCGTGTCAAGGAGCTGAGAGGCTTTTAATGTTTTTAATGTTTAATGTTTAACGTGTGCCTGTGCATGTTTCCTGAAGATATGAACATGCAAACCTGAACAAATATTATGTTGCAAGAAATGATCAATACTCATGTGGTCGGTTTGTTTTTTACTCAATACTTCCCTCTTAAACCTCTTTTTCTATTGCTTCTCCCTCCTGCCATCTCACCTATCTTGCCTGTCTCTGTCTCTTTTTGTGTCTTTCCATAAGAGTGGGCAGCAGCAGTGAGGTGCCCATCCTGGTGGTAGGCAGTAAGCGGGACCTTCAGCGGCAGCGGTTCACCCAGCGCAGGGCCGTGTCAGTACTGGTGAAGAAGACCTGGAAGTGCGGTTATGTCGAGTGCTCCGCCAAGTATAACTGGCATGTGCTTCTGCTCTTTAAAGAACTCCTGGGAATAGCCGTGGCAAGAGGACTGCGCCCAAACCACACCTCTATCCGTCTCCAGGGGGCATTGCAGAGGAACCGCTGTAATATCATGTGACAGATATGTAGCCTTTTTTTTTTTTTTTTTAATTTATGCTTATTTAGGACCAGTTTGTGTTTACAGAGTCTTATTTATCTGATTTAAACTGGTCCTAAGTCAGTATACTTAAAGTCAACTTTGCTGAACCACAAGGATGGAGCTTTGGGGAGAAACTGTCAATCAAAATGGCTGGAATACTACCACCTAGGGGCCTCTGTAACTGATGCATTCTTCTGATGGATTACCTTATGTACTACTGATTTCACTTTTCTCCAGCGTACTCTTACAAACAGAAAAATGAAAGCAGATAAGGGTTTTTTTTTCTTACCAAAGTCTGTCAGGATGAGAGTAGGATATTACATTGGTCTCAAACTGAGTATAATTCATTTCCCCTTCCTGCTTTGATTTAAATTCAGATGCTGTGGGTTCAGGTGTATTCCAGAATGGCAGTTTTTAACTCTTGCTTGGAAAGAGCTTTTATTAAGGGATATACTTATGATTTAAGAATAATGATGAGTGAACGTTTGTGAACCCTTTGAAATGATCTGTTATCTATTCTCCCATTCATTGGTCCACCTTACAAAGACCCGGCAAAAGTGTGTATAGTATTCTTATAGTGTGGTTGGGGTGACATTTTTTGTTGGAACAGCTTTCTTTTTCAATGGCAAAATTTGAATGGTTTTAATTCTTTCTGATGAGCTGTCCTTCCATGCACACCCCTCCAGTTCAGTGTTTTGTCCCATGGTGGATATATGAACAAGGGAACAGATGCCTGCAGATCTTTGGCTGTTATCCTGGACTAATCCCGCTGAGCTGTTTCAATCAATTTCAATGTAACAATGGAAATGAAGTTCTACTGTGGGTTCACAATCTACCCGAGTGTGGATTTGTGAAGGCCGTAGTCAGTAACTTAACTCTTTTTAGCCTTATGTGAACATCAAAAACACTTCCTCTGAAGCCCATTAATAAAATTTTTATAAGTCTTTTAAAAAAAAACTTCATAGCACATATGCCAAGTCAGGTGTATGCCAACACATATACTATATATTAACTGCATTGCAATTTACATATGCCCTGCCAAATCTAGTAACAATGGCAAACATCCTACCTCCTAAATATATATCATTGAAGAAATGAGGCACAAAACAAAGTCTAAAGTCTTCCTCTGACAGGATAGTGAGGTGTTGTGTACAGATTTCAGCAAGCATGTACAATCACTGGCACTCGAGAAGCTGTGAGAAGTGATGATAAAGCTAACAGATCCTCTGGAGCTTCCCTAAACCTGAAGATTTCTGCTGAACCAAGATGCAGAGGAGGCTTACGTCCTTTACTGCAGCAGACTGCAGTCTATAGTAGTGGATGACAGCACAATCCACATCCTCTCTGGAGTATTTCTGAAAACAGAATACATTAAAGTTACAGTGGTTCAGTGTCTGCAGAGAGATTCAGGTTTGTTTTTGTTTTTTTGGGCTAGTTTTTTCTATGCTACTCTCCTCTAGCGTAGAGAACACGTAGACGTTTGGCCTTTAAATGAGCTAATATAGAGAGTGTTCTCTGGACATGTACTGATTGATTGGTTGGCCGTGTGGAAGTGTTGATTCAAAGCAAGAGCTGACGCACTGCTACACATATTCTGCTCTGAGGTAATAAACAGTGGAGCTCTGGCACATGAGTGGAGGTTTGTTGACTGAGAAAATTGATGGTCATTGGGAAGCCACACACCCACCCCGAATGCTTTCCTATGACAGAAAAAAAGGTCATAAGACATAATTTTCTCATACCAGACACAGAGTGTGCATTGGAGAAAAATCCCTCGTTCCTCGCAAATGCAACTCTGACAGCCATCTATGCACATCTTACATGACTCAAAAGAGCTGAGAACTTCTGTCCGCAGGTGGAAACATAAATAAGTTAGTAACTTAGGTCATCCTTCAGACTTTTCTGTTTAATAGAGCTGCATGCTTTAATTGACAAACATAAATCATTCAGGGGTAAATTTGCACTGTATGTACCTACAAGGAGATCTTTGTAACAGTACTTGAGCATCGTTTTTGTCTTTTTGTATAATGCTAGTGTGAAGCTTAGCTTGTAGCTTAAGTGTAAGTGATGGAGATACAGTCAGGTTAGTATTATAAAGCAGCAGAGAGGGGCTCATACATTTGCATGCCACACAGTGTTAAGTGCTATGGTTGTGGACTGAGGACTAGACAACATGTAGCAGATGTCATGTTCTTGTGGAAAGTGTCCTGTGCTAGTAATGTTAAAGGCTTTAGACTGAACATTCAGACATGCTGAATATGGATTCTCTTGGTAGGACTGTCTGTTTTTTTTTTTTGTGTGTCAATTTGTTTTAAATTTTAAAGGGCTACCTGCTTTTTCTAATATGGAAACAAATGTTTTTGTCTTTTTAGTAGTTGTAATGTTTCATCAATGAAAAATTAATAAACCCTTTCAAACGACGTCTGAACTATTCTCCCATGCTGAATATTTCATACATCACTTGTGTCTGATATCCCAATCTAAGTGCTTGTGCCACATTTGAAGCTCTCTGGCGACATCAACTGGTGAGAGATCACAAAACATCACATGATTGCAGTCTGGAGGAAACCTTCTATAAATTCTCCAAAACAAAAAAACAACAAAAAACTTTTACACGATTATTAGTAACCACTGTAAAAGCAGTTCAAAACAATATGCCTATTATAACATTAGTATGACTGTACAAAAGCACATTACACTACAAAAATAAAACAACATAAATATAAGATAAATATAAAACGGCATTTATCAAATATTTCTTAACATTATTGAATTTAATATTTTAATTTTCACAAGCTGTTTTTAGCTACTGTATACAGAAATTACAATTGTTTTAACTTTTAACTATTATTTTGCATTTTAGACTCATTTTAAGCACAAAGTACGTGTATTATTTTATTTTATTTTTGATTTATTCGTATCTGATGGTACCTTCACCACTTAGTTAAGACGTGTTTGTGGAAATTGCTGCGTTGTGACTGCGGAACTTTTGTGGACGTTTAACATTGTGCAGAACAATCTCGCACCCTGTTGAGGCCCTGTTATAAAACATACAAACAGTATTACTTTAAAGGTGCTAAAGAGGATGTTTTGTTTTATACATTTTTGCAATATTACTTGAAACTGTCTTTACTAACTGATAAAAGACTATTTATTAGGTGCACTGAAAGGAATAATATTAATATACATCATCTGTGCACGAGGTAGGGCCTTAAAAACATCAGCCAATCGTTTACGAGATCATCGTGTAAACGATTGGCCCTCTGGCTTGTCAATCACTGCCATGACGTTCCTTGTGCGAGACTTGCGCGGCAGTGCGCTCCAGTAACTTTCCACACTCCACAGGCGCCGCATGCAAGGTTTTTGTCAGGAGACAGGAGTAACAACTGCAGATTATGAGTTACGGTGAGTCCGACATAATGAATCCACTAACACGACACAGCGAATGCCGGTGGTAAACACTCGTGTTCCAATACTCCTGCAAGAGTTTTGGGAGGCGTTCCCTCGAAATGAGCCGTGAAGGAGGGGGGTTGTTCTTATGCATGCACTCATTTCAAAAACTCACTAACAGTCTTTGGTTTCTCAGTCGACGAAAAGATCCTCTTTAGCACCTTTAATTTAACTAAATAGTTAGTATGTTACTACCTTGAAACCGATAACGATGTCTATTTTGATATTTGACGATAATGGCGCTTTGCTCTGGTCCAGATCCAGATTACGTTAGCGGCGCGCGCGCGACCAAATGTAGCTGCACAGCCCCCTCTGTTGGAGAACATGATCACTACAATTTCTCCAGCAGGTTGCTGTATGCTCGTCGGTCTTTTTGCAATGTATATGCGGGTTGTTTTGAACGAGCTATAAAACGGGGGCATTTCCGGGGACAGCTCCAGTCAGGGACAGAACACCAAAAACCGGGACTGTCCCCTGAAAACGGGGACGTCTATTCACCCTACAGCAGGGGTTCCCAAACTTTTCAGCCCACGACCCCCAAAATAACGATGACAGTGACTCGCGACCCCCACTATCCTCGGAGGTGGTTAATGAGTTGTGCACAAAGGCGCACACGCACTAACGCATGTTTCACACATAGGCCTACTCTGTTTGCAGTGCGCATTTTTTTCTGTGCCCATATTAACGGATTTCACACTGCACGCGGATGCGGTCCGGCAGTGCGTTCCAGGAGCGGTGCGTCTGCAGCAGTGCAGCGATCATTTACGCGCCGAGTCTATTTTTGCTGTGCTGCACAGCGCTGAATTAAAACGACAGCGCACTGTTCGCATTAAAATAAACATGTATTGACGCGAAAAAACTAGTAATTTCACCATAGATTCATATAGTTCAAAGTCTCTGTTACACAGTTTAAACACGGCATTTTTGCCTCGGGTAAAGCAAGGAAAATAACACCTTACCAGGCATTTAGGTGAACAAGGAGACATAAACAATAGCACTCGTCTCTTCGTGAAGGTGGAAAAACAGTTCTTTATGACCTGAGGGATTTATTGTAAAAAGATTTAAAAGGAAAGAAAAGACGAGAGTCGCCTGTTTTTGTCTATTTTAATTTTTTTTTTAAAAAAAAACGTTTTTGATTTTAACATAAAGCTTACGTTAAAATGTTTTGCCACTTGCGTAAGCAACATAATATATAAATCTAAAGTATTACTTCAGATAAATATAAAGTATGATATGAATAAACGTTTAAATATAGTGCGTTTAAACGTGACATCTATGAAATATAGTGTAGGCCTATACAAAGAGAATCGCTGTGCTGACAAGCCATATTCAGTAACAACTTTTGGATTTGAAATAAAAATAAGTAAATGTTGTGTTTGTGATACACAGCCATGGAGCAGTTGCGCACTGCAAACGCGGCATATGTGAAGCGCGTGCTTCTCCGCTCTCCTCCGCCGGCCTCCCTGCGTTGTCTTTTTTGATCGATATTAACCAACGTTTCATTTCGACACATGTCTGAATGTTTAACATGTTGCAGTAAACTGACCTGCTGCAGCTGATGCTGTTGCTACTATGTCATTAATCTGTCGTAATCACCTCAGGAGTCACGGCCGAGGAAAGGAAACTCGAAAGGTTGATGGCTTTTTTTTTATTTGCATGGTTTTTGTTTTTAATTTAACTACTATTTTTAGTATTTTGTGACAATTATTGATAGAATATACTCTTTCTAATCGTTTAATTATTATTATTATTATTATTATTATTATTTTTTTTTTCTGGAAATCATCTCGCGACCCCTCCCTCACTGTCTCGCGACCCCCCGGTGGGTCGCGACCCCGACTTTGGGAACCACTGCCCTACAGTAGAATATTATGGTTCCGTTCCTTAAATCTGATTGGATAATAAGCAGTAGTCCTTTGTATCTGTCAGCTTGTTGACACACCAAAGTACGTTAGCAGTGCGGAGAGAATGAAAGCGTAGAAGGAAGTGAAGTTTATTTGCAATATGAAACATGATTTGTCCAATATTTTCGTTCACATCGGGTTTTTTTCCTCACTAGTGTGCAGGGAACGGCTAATAGAAATCCTGGAGTGGAGTTGAAGCGATTGAGCGATTAAAGAACGCCGCTCCACTTATAAATGACTCCAGTCCGTTTGGCTTCTTGTAGAACTATTTTCCTTGGCGAGACTTACTGGAAAGCATGTTGCCAGACGTACGATAATCGTATTTGTACGATCATTTTGACCTCTGTACGATGTACAATCAATAATGAAAAAAATCCCATAATGTACGTACGATAATTTCTGAATTTTGTGACACTCGGCTTATACTCATTGATGTATCTGTGGATCCTCTAAGTCAAGACGTCATGATTGTAAAGGAGAACGTGAACGTTGTTAGGCACATAGACATAATAAATACAAATTTATTTATTATGTCTATGGTTAGGCAGAGAGGCACTTCTTCCATCTCATCTCACCTTAAGTCTTCTCGGCCAATCATCGTGCAGAATGACTCTCTCTCAAGAGCACAAGTTAACATTCCTGCCGCAGCGCTTTTATTTCAGTTGTTTCCCACTAAGGTACGCTAGTTATTTATCTATCTATCTATATTGTGGTATTTTGCAGGTCCTGTCAAAAAGTTGGATCGATTACATCGTTACGACACTAGGAGGCGACAAAGTGACGTAAAATGTATTTGACATTGAATGATTCATTCAAAAGATTTGTTCAAAAACATTGATTCATCCAGTAATGAAACAAGTGAAGTATGAGTGAGTCATTATATCATTCATTCAAACTCATTTTTTAAATAATTAAATAAAATAAAATATTTTTAAATAGACTGCAGCAATTAATATTTTGTCCTCTAGTAAATAAATATACGCAATTTTGTTTAGTTGTCTGTTCAGAATCATGGGAGAATCATGATCTCTGTTTGAAAGAAACAAATAAAAATCTTGATTCTCATTTTATCTAGAATCGTGCAACTCTAACACTAATTAAAATAAAGCATACTCGTTCATCTCTTTCCCGCTGCTGTAGCAATTTTTAAAAAAACGTTATGTATTTGAATTTATGTTTTGTCTGTTTTTATATTGTTTGCCAACACACATTACATATTATGTATCTGCATCCACTAATCTTATACTGACTAGTGCTATTTGACAATTCATAATTATTTTGAGCAATAGGATTAAATAAAATATATAATATTAAATGATATAAGTGGCCTATATAAAATTACAAAATAAACATTCATCACTTAGTACTTTTTTACTTAAGTGCATTAAAAATCAAGTGCTTTTGTACTTTCACTCAAGTAAAATTGAAAAGGAGCACGAAATAATTTCACTTGAGTTCACTAATATTTTATTATAGGTATCTGTACTTTTACACAAGTACTTGATTTGTGTACTCCGTCCACCACTGGTCAAAGTATAGCTTACAGAGATAGAGGGAACATCATTTTGGCTGTACAATCAGCAGCTAAAATAGTGTGATTGTCCAGCTTAGGTAAGTTCAGTATTGATTCACTCCATTGTAAAAATCATTAGTTATTAATTTAGTTCATTTACTACCTAAAAACATATAATAGGCTATAATTTTCTTCCAAATACGATAATTTTGAGCTTCTGGTACGATACTTGGACATTTCCATTCTGGATTTTGTTTGAAACACAAGTTAACTTAACAGCGGAGCTAATAGCAGCACGATATTGATTAAATGTACCTACTGTATGTAAACATAACCTTAAATAAATTAATAATAGCAAAGGTGTCTATAACACAAGCATTTTAAATACACTTTATTATTAAGCACATGTTTTGTATTACTCGATGCGTACTACGTATGTTTGTTAGTAACATGAATAGTGCAGAGTAAAATGCGACCGATTGGATGAGGAACTATGGAGGAATGTAGTGCGCGGGTGATTTCGGAGCAGCGCTCTCTTCTCGCGCCGCCAGTGGTCGTCGCTCCTGCTCTCACACTCGCTGCTCTTCATCTCTCTGTCATCGGGGAGAGAAAGAGGGGGAGTTCGCTGTTTCTTTCTCCCTGCCCCAGACCCTCCTCCTCCTCCTCCGGCAGTCCGTCCATCTCAGCGCATCGGCGGTGAGTTTATGGGGAGAGTGGCCGCTCCCTGCAGCGGCCCCGGCAGGATCGTGTCCTTTCTCACCGCAGTTCCGTGCTTATCCTGCAAACAGCAGCAGCAGCGGCGGCGGCGGCGGCAGCGACATCATCAATCTGCGGCAGTGGACTGGGGCAGGAGGATGAGCGAGCAGGGCAAGAGTGCCGCGTCCACGCCAGCGAGCGGGACACCAGCCCCGGGTTCCGACACATACAAAGGCTGGCTCTTTAAATGGACTAACTACATTAAAGGTTACCAGCGCAGATGGTTCGTTCTCAGCAATGGACTGCTGTCCTATTACAGGTAATGATACGCGTTCATATGCACGCATGGTCTTGTTTATCATGCACCTGTGTTAGTGTCATTATTACAGTATTGCAGTATTTGCACATAATTGGCCTATCGGGCTTTATTAATATCCTTTTTTTGTGGGCGACTAGTGTAGGGATGTGTCATGTCAAGGCAGGTCATGAGAGCTGTCAAACACACATGCGGACAATCAGCGCACTTCATGAGCGCGTCTCCTAGTGTGGACAGATGCTAGTTCATCCCTCAAAACCCTTCATTTTGCCACCATGTGTTTCTTTTAAACCAGGTCCTCAAATGTCATTTTGAGCGGGTGAAACGCCTGTCTCCCTCATTAAATGACAGCAGTAACAACGTTACGTTGTTTTTTATTAGCGCGTCAGCTAGCGCTCATGCTAACGTCAACTGATATTCTCACACAGCGATGCTCTGTGACGCTCATGAGAGTCGTTGAACTTTAATATCTGACAACCGACTTTTGCGTGTGTATGTGGGCGTGTCTTACAAATTTAGGTCTAATCATATTTCTGGCTTGTTTTCATGGTGAACTTGGCTACCAGTAATTTATTATGGTCCGTATTCAGCTTCTGGTCAGCTACAGATGTGTTAGCCAGTGTTAGCTTTTAGCCAGCGTACACACAACAATCCAGAACATCCCTTACAAACATTTGCCATGGTAACCAATTTCCCCTTAAAACATAACAGAACAACAAAACTGTAATTTAGTCAAAAATGACTTTATTAAAGTGAAAGCAAGTGTATATATATATATATATATATATATATATATATGTGACTGTGTGTGTGTGTAGATGGAATAAATTCACATGGAGATCAGCTGAATTTAACATACATTATTTTTAAACACCGTTACATATATACTCACTTTTATTTATATATATATATATATATATATATACAAAGTAATGCCTGTAGTAAAACTATGGTTACCATTCTAAAATATATATAAAGTAATGCCTGTAGTAAAACTATGGTTACCATTCTAAAGGTAGGCCTAATTCACTGTATGAGTGACAACAAATATAACCAATAAAATGCATTTCTAGTGCATTTTCACATCAAAACCACATTTAGGTCATTGTGTTGTTTTTTGTGACATCATCTCGAATGACAGGGCCTGTGATATCTGATGATGTGAAGCCTATGTATGCAGTGATACAGTTTCTCTTTAAAATTTAAACCTCCCTCACATGTGTCACCTGTGAACTCGGCCAGTAACACCTGTTGTTTAAGAGGCCCTTGAGCCAGCACTGGTAATCATGTTTCATCTCTCCCTGTGTATTAGGAAGACAGGAGGATTGCATGAGGTAACTGTCACAAAACCTAATTACTATGGTCTTTTAATTGCTTCATTACCACAGCTAGGTCTGTCCCATAAGAGAAGCATTTAATGATTTTGTCGAGCAGAAATATTGCTCATTGAAATGCGTAACTGATTGCTCATTATGTGTCTTGGATGACGATATGCATACAGGAAAATTTTAATACGTACTGATAGCACTGATTATAATTGTCATACAATGTCTTCTTATTGGTGACTCTGAAATATTGCATAACAGTGGCCTTGAGATTACTGACCTTTCTAGCAGACTTTTGTTGCCCCGTAGCATGTTGAAAAGGAAATAGACCTCCTGGAATGATGTACCTCTATGGAAAAAATGTACTGCTCCTTATTTCCTACTGTAAATAGAAGTCTCACCTTGAAGTCCTTGCATTTACAAGAACCTGTATTTTTATTCTAGAACGTGCATTCGTGTTAGCTGGACCCTGAAGGGTTTTTTTTCAGGCTGATTTAAGGTAAAGAAACCAAATGTTGACATTTTTTTATTGCTTATTTGAATTAAATTTTAAAATATCAGTTGCAGCATCATTTGACATATAGTTTTGAAGATTTTGGTCTTTTCCTTTTCAAGTTGACACACAGAACATATGCTAACTTCAAGTCCACCTTGGAAAGTTGTATCTCCTGAGTTCTTTATACAGGATGTCGTGCATTCAAGTTGGAAACATAAACAGAATAAATATATAGTGAACAATAAACATAAATAACTACATTGGAATTCAAAATGATGCCAATTATTAATTTCTGTCACTTCTTTGTACATAGTATCACAGAACTAAATGTGAATCAAAGTGAGAGATTAACACCATGTGCTACAAATTTGCCTTCCACTCACTGATCTCTACATATAGATTATAGATATATTATATGATTTTATCTATATTATAGGTCAGGTGTTACTACCATGTTTCAAATTAACACAAAAACTGACAGCTCTGGTGGAGAACAGTGACTGGATCTAAAACCTTCAGATGACACCCAGCTCATACCTCCGTCTCTAAGTTACTGTAAACGAAACCACACACGACACAAAACCCGCAACACATAGAAGACACATGTTTGTGCAGCGCAAAGTGGCTCTGTCATACTGTATGATGTGACAGACAACTAGTTGTCCAGTCCGGTTCCATTCACACAGATTATTTTCAGAGAATACGGGCGTGAGTTTGGTTATAGAATGTGTTGTCACTCCCGTAAATAACTGAACTGTGTGTGAACATAACCATATTAAGGACTCATATACAGGACTGACAACCATATTCTATTGCTGTGTGAACATGGCCAAAAGTACAAATTTCCCATGTGCACTTGAAGATAGCATAAAGGACTTTGGTATTATACTATGTAATTCGATCTAGGGCTGTACGATTATGACAAAAATCATAATTGTTGATTATTCCCTTGAAATTGTAATTGCGATTATTAATACGATTATCACAATTGCATTGAATGATGTTTTGAATAGCTTTATACCATTGTTTGAGGCAACTGCATGCCATATTTGTGTGTAAAAATAAAAAACAAGCTCAAAACACTTTTCCTGAATTTTTTTTATTACTTTTCTAAAGCATTAATCCTCAAATGCCAACTATACACTGGTTTGGTTTCTTCTTTAAATAATAATAATTAAAAAAAACAACATATGCATGTAATAATAATAAGGGCTTTCGCACCATGTTGTTCTAGGAACTTAGTTATAGGAACTAGCCACCAGGGTGGTTCCCCGAGAACTAATGTTCTCCTAGGGCCATTTTCCTGGTTGCATTCACACCGCCAGTAGGGACTCTGAAGTGATGTAAACTGTGCTTGTTGTTGTGACTTTTATTTTGACAGAACACCAGAGCCTGACCACACAGTGCTCACATTCTCCGTCTTCATTAGTTTACGGATATTTTTTTTTGAAGTAATCGCACCTTTAAATGATTATGAAATCGTGGCATCCGTAATTGTAATCACAACTAGAAATTTGATTAATTGTGCAGCCTTAATTCGATCTTCAAAATTATACCTACTAGCTTAAACACAAGCCCAGCAAGGCATACTGAAGACATCCAGGAAGTGTTTGAGAGCCTTTGTGTTGTCAGAACTGTATTGTTATCAGATGGTCATGAGGGTCATCGTGATAGCGTCATGGAGCAGATCTGTAGTCAAGCGGCTAATGAAATAAGGGCAAAGGCTCTTGTAAGAGCACTGAAGCAATGCCCATCAATCCGTATCTCTACTGGGCAGTCCCTGTGAGCCTAGTGACTCTTCACACAGTGGGCCACAGGGTTTCCACCTACTCTGGAGAGTCTGAAGGGAAAGCCACACTGGTGACTGTGAAAGAGAAGAAGCGTGTCCTCTATTAATAGTCTATAGTGTTGGAAGGTGATTGCAGTGGTGTAAAGCTAGATCTGCTGTTATCGGAGAGCTCTGGCAACCGTGCGCACGTAGCCAACACAATGAAGTGTCTGGATAACGTGCTGTGCTAATGTCTGCCAAATCAACCTGCCAAATACGCCGTTACGGAGCCAGAGAGAGCAACAGTAAATGTGTGAATATGTTTTAGAGCCAGTGTATGACAACAGTCATTAGATTATGAATGATTTCTTAATAATTCCTTGGAATGATTGGAAAAGTAACTGTTCTAAGGTTAGTTAAAGGGATTGTTCACCCAAAACCTACATTTCTGTCATCATTTACTCACCTTCATGTTGTTCCAAATTGTTTGACTTACTTTCTTCTGCGGAACACAATAAAAATATTTCATTTTTATGAAAATATATTGAGGAAAGGAAATTAAAAGTAGCTTTAGTAGAGGAGATTTCTGGGCTTTTAATTACAGGACACCATGGGGAATGACAGGGTATGATTTAGATGTGAACCCGTATCCCTGGCCTGAGCATATGCACTACATAATGCACCATTGTTCAAATACAAGAGATGTATTTGGAGTTCATATATTTTATGCCTACATTTTTATCAGGCCATTAGTGGTCATAATATTGTAAGTCAAGCCAATGGAAAGAATTGTACAACTCAGGCAAATCTGCTTCATGCTGTGAAATATGCACAATTACCACATCCTACAGCACTTAAATGCAGAGAGCTGCAGACTCAGACGCTCTGGGTGGCCTCTGTATCAGCAATTTCTTATTTTCAGCTGATATCAGTCCAACCTGGCCCAAACGGTCATTTTATAAGACATCCACATTAAAACATTTTGCAGTTGAGCCAATACAATCTTCTATTGATATAGCACAATTCTATTTCTCACAATATTACTATTACTCATTAAATATTTCAGATCCGTGTATTAATATTTGTATCTATTTGTAATGTATGTACACTACCATTTAAAGGTTCGGGGTCAGTCTCTTATGCTCAAAAAGGCTGCTTTTACCTGATCAAAAATATAGTAAGGACAGTAATTGTCATGATCACCGTCTGTTCCTGTCAGTTCCCGGACTACATCTCCCATCATCCTCTCTGCCACTCACCTGCACACACTTAACACTAATCACTAATCACCACACCCAGCTGCAGCTCATTACACGGACTATAAAAGACTCATACACACACCACCTCACTGCTAGGTCTTGTTTTCCCTGTGTTGCATTACCAAGCGTTATATCCTGTCTGCCTGTCCTGTGTTACCGTTCCTGCCTGTTTCCTGTTTGTTGACCCGTTGCTGCCTGTCCTGACCATCGCCTGCACCCTGACTACGATTCTGCCTGTTCCTTGTTGTTCCCGTTTCGGCAATATGAATCCATCTGCTCAGTTGATGTGTCTCCGTCAAGGAGACAGAGCGTTAGAGGATTACGTCAAGGAGTTTATCGGACTGGCACAGTTAACGTGTTTTGATGAGGTATGTCTCATGATCTTTTTCTGAGGAGGACTGTCTCATCCGCTGTGTTCCGTCATGCCGCTTCACGATCCCAGGTGGTCGTTGGAGCAATATATTGTCCTCGCATTGCAGCTGAGTGGCTCTAGTTTTACCGTGGGTGTCGCGGAGGAACACGACACCACGTTGCATCATGTAATGGCTGCCACTAAAGAGGACATTCACAAGATGGCGTCAACAACAACAACAACGCCAGTTCATACCCCAGAGTCAAGTCACGTCTTCGCTGATCACCCAGAGCAACGTCACGCCTTCGTTGATCGCCCAGAGCAATGTCACGTCGCCGCTGATCGCCCAGAGCCACGTCACGTCTCTAGATCAGTCAGAGAACGGCAAGGATTACGTTCCAGTGTGGTTGACCCACCGCTGATTTCAGCACGAGCGGCTGGTATTCCCAAGCATACACCAGCCGTCTCATTCTCAATCCCGCCGGCCGCGCCGCTCTCAATCCCGCCGGCCGCGCCGCTCTCAATCCCGCCGGCCGCGTCGCACTCAAGCCCGCCTGTTTCAACGCACTCAAGCTCGTCTGTTTCAACGCACTCAAGCTCGTCTATTTCAACGCACTCAAGCTCGTCTGTTTCAACACACTCAAGCTCATCTGTTTCAACGCTCTCAAGCTCATCTGTTTCAACGCATTCAAGTTCGAGTCCGCCGGTTGCTACGTACTCAAGTTCGAGTCTGCCGGTTGCTACGCACTCAAACTCTCTGGATGCGATGGACGAGATGGCCGTTTCGCCAGTGCCCACGGGCAAGATGGCCGCCCTTTCGGTGTCTGGAATAGAAGGGGTTGTTCCAGCCATTGAGTCCGCTCCAGAACCCGCTCCAGCCAGTGAGTCTGCTCCAGCACAGCCTGCTCTCCTGGTCTGTCCTGTCTTGGCCCAGAGGGCTGTGCTCACTTTTTATGTCTTGGCTGTCCTGCGTGCATTGATGAACTCGAGCTCTATGGACTTTGGAACAGTCTGCCAGCCCGAGCAGCCCGCTGTTGTCTCAGAGCCGTCCGCTGTCGTGCCAGAGCAGCCCGAGCCGTCCGCTGTCATGCCAGAGCAGCTCGAGCAGCCCGCTGTCGTCCCAGAGCAGCCCGCTGTCGTCCCAGAGCAGCCCGAGCAGCCCCAGCCTGAGCCCGCTGCCATCACTGAGCTGTCCGCTCTCCTTGATATTGCCACTGAGCACCCTTGGCCAGCCCTGCCGCTGCCGCTGCCCAAGCGTTTTGCCCTGCTGGCGCCACCCAGGCCTTCTGTCCACGAACCTACTAAGGGCCCTGCTGAAATCCCCAAGAACTTTTTGGGGGGGGCAGTATACCCAAGGGTGGGGAGCTTGTGGGTGGGGACCATGCCCGGCCACCTTTGGTTTGCAACTTGTTGTGGTCACTAATGGACTCTGACCCAACATGGACATCTCTGGACTCTGTCCCGCCGTGGCCGCCCTTGGCTCCTGACCCGCCGTGGCCGCCCGAGCCACCTGACCCGCCGTGGCCGCCCTTGGCTCCTGACCCGCCGTGGACGCCCTTGGCTCCTGACCCGCCGTGGCCACCTGAGCCACCTGACCCGCCGTGGCCGCCTGAGCCACCTGACCCGCCGTGGCCGCCTGAGCCACCTGACCCGCCGTGGCCGCCTGAGCCACCTGACCCGCCGTGGCCGCCTGAGCCACCTGACCTGCCGTGGCCGCCTGAGCCTCCTGACCCGCCGTGGCTGCCTGAGGCTCCTGGACCTGCATTGGGGACCCCGTTCCTGTCTGCATGCAGGTCTCCAATGCACCCACCCTCCCTCCCTAGCTGTTCCTTTTACGCCGCGAGGACGCGCCTTCCGGGAGGGGGGGCGTTATGTCATGATCACCGTCTGTTCCTGTCAGTTCCCGGACTACATCTCCCATCATCCTCTCTGCCACTCACCTGCACACACTTAACACTAATCACTAATCACCACACCCAGCTGCAGCTCATTACACGGACTATAAAAGACTCATACACACACCACCTCACTGCTAGGTCTTGTTTTCCCTGTGTTGCATTATCAAGCGTTATATCCTGTCTGCCTGTCCTGTGTTACCGTTCCTGCCTGTTTCCTGTTTGTTGACCCGTTGCTGCCTGTCCTGACCATCGCCTGCACCCTGACTACGATTCTGCCTGTTCCTTGTTGTTCCCGTTTGCTCCCGTTTGACCCTGCTTGTTTTAGGCGGCACAGGATCATAAACGAAAGACAAGAGGTACGTTGACAGACAATCAGACAGGGTATAATCGCTCAGAATTGCATCACAGGGAAAACAAGACCTAGCAGTGAGGTGGTGTGTGTATGAGTCTTTTATAGTCCGTGTAATGAGCTGCAGCTGGGTGTGGTGATTAGTGATTAGTGTTAAGTGTGTGCAGGTGAGTGGCAGAGAGGATGATGGGAGATGTAGTCCGGGAACTGACAGGAACAGACGGTGATCATGACAGTAATATTGTGAAATATTATTACAATGTAAAATAACTGTTTGCTTTTTGATATATTTTAAAAGGTCATTTATTCCTGTGATGAATTAATTCAAACAGAATTTTCAGCATTATCCAGTCTTCAGTCACATGATCGTTCAGAAATCATTCTAATTTGGTGCTAAAAAAAGAGATTTCTTATTATTAAAGGATTAGTTTACTTCAGAAATAAAATTTCCTGATCATTTACTCACCCCCATGCCGTCCAAAATGTTTAAGTCTTTCTTTCTTTGGTTGAAAAGAAATTAAGGTTTTTGAGGAAAACATTTCAGGATATTTCTCCATATAGTGGACTTTAACAGGGTACAAAGGGTTGAAGGTCCAAATTGCAGTTCAGTTTCAATGCAGCAGGTTTTTTTTTTAGAAAATGGCCGATCATTTCGCCAGATAAGACCCTTATTCCTCAGCTGGGTTTGAGAGCCCTTTGAAGCTGCATTGAAACTGCAATTTGGACCTTTGTACCATGTTGAAGTCCACTATATGGAGAAAAATCCTGGAAAAACCTTAATTTTTTTTGACTGAAGAAACAAAGACAAAAATATCTTAGATGACATGGGGGTGAGTAAATTAAATTATCAGGACATTTTAACTCTGAAGTGAACTAATCCTTTAATTGTTTAAAACTGTATTTGTCTTTGTGGAAACCATGATAAATTTTTTCAGGATTCCTTGATGAATAGAAAGTTTAAAAGAACATTTATTTGAAATATAAATGCTTGAGCAGTGCAGCACTCTATGGAAAGAGAAACAAGCTCCAGCTCCAATTTAGCAGCTCGACGAGGAGTTCAAGGTCTCTCGCACCAGAGAGGCACTGCTCTGTCAGGACTCCAAGGACTCGAGGGTATCATCAGCAGGCATCATGGTGAGGACAGGTAGGAAGTGGAGAGCACAGGAAGGCCTAGAGATTGCTGAGTCCCAGCTGAGACACAGGGCTTTGGTGGGCACGGTAGCTACGCGCCAAGCAAGGTTAGGAGCTAACCCACAACCCTGCTATGACAAGGCCCATGGTAGGGACCACCGCCAACTAGTCCTGAAGGAGGTGCGGGCTGGTGCTGAGAGGAAAGGACCTGCAGGATGGTGGGCATGTGGCAGCAGGGTGCATGGACGAGGTGGGAAGGCATGCTGGAGAAGATGATCTCTTGGTCCCGAGATCTGACAGGCAGAGCAAGTTCTTGGTCCAAGCGGTTTGTGATGTTCTTTCTAGCCCAGCAAATCTCCACACATGTGGTAGGAATGACTTCCCAGCATGTCCTTTGTGCCCTGGTAGGGATTCCCTATCTTAAACAACTGCCCAACAGCCCAGGGAGAGGGCCTCTAAAGGTGCTAAAGTCCATTGCAGAGTCCATCTCCAAAGCTATGGCCAACAACAAGCATAGCTTCCACCGGAGGAACATCACATTTGTCAGGGCTGGGGAGCAGCCACACGGTTTTGGACTGGAAGCTTCAGATCGATCTGATCTCAAGTTCCCGGTCCACACTGTGGCAACTGCGCTGAGACCAGATGCGGTGCTAACATCAGCCACTTTGAAGCAGGTGCTCTTGAAAGAGCTCACTGTTCCCTGGGAGGAACGCATCGAAGAGGCGAATGAACGGAAGCTGTCCAAGTATCAGGAAATGGTGGAGGAGTGCAGAAAGGTGGGCTGGAAGGCATGCTGCAAACCCATTGAAGTTGGGTGTAGAGGCTTCACTGGTCGGTGACTGTGTAAGGTCTACAGGCTGCTCGGCATTACTGGGGCTCACCTGGATGATGTTGTATGATGTTGAAAGTCCCGAAACACCCGATGACCTCAGGAACATCACTGAAGATATGTCCCTGTGCATCCTAAGATGTATCTTTAACGTTTGTAACATTATAAATGTCTTTACTGTCACTTTTGATCAATTTAATGTGTTCTTGCTGAATAAAAGTATTCATTAAAGGTGCCATAGAATCAGTTTTTACAAGATATAATATAAGTCTAAGGTGTCCCCTGAATGTGTCTGTGAAGTTTCAGCTCAAAATACCCTATAGATTTTTTTTTATTAATTTTTTTAACTGCCTATTTTGGGGCATAATTAACTATGCACCGATTCAGGCTGCGGCCCCTTTAAATCGCGCACTCCCTGCCCCCCGAGCTCTCGACTATAATACAGTGCATTTACAAAGTTCACACAGCTAATATAACTCTCAAATGGATCTTTACAAGATGTTCGTCATGCATACTGCATGCATGCGTCGGATCATGTGAGTATAGTATTTATTTGGATGTTTACATTTGATTCTGAATGAGTTTGAGGCTGTGCTTCGTGGCTAACGGGCTAAAGCTAACATTACACACTGTTGGAGAGATTTATAAAGAATGAAGTTGTGTTTATGCATTATACAGACTGCAAGTGTTTAAAAATGAAAATAGCGACGGCTCTCTTGTCTCCGTGAATACAGTAATAAACGATGGTAACTTTAACCACATTTAACAGTACATTAGCAACATGCTAACGAAACATTTATAAAGACAATTTACAAATATCACTAAAATATCATGTAATCATGGATCATGTCAGATATTATTGCTCCATCTGCCATTTTTCGCTATTGTTCTTGCTTGCTTACCTAGTCTGATGATTCTGCTGTGCACAGATCCAGACGTTAATACTGCCTGCCCTTGTCTAATGCCTTGAACATGAGCTGGCATATGCAAATATTGGGGTCATACATATTAATGTTCCTGACTGTTACATAACAGTCGGTGTTATGTTGAGATTCGCCTGTTCTTCGGAGGTCTTTTAAACAAATGAGATTTACACAAGAAGGAGGAAACAATGGTGTTTGAGACTCACTGTATGTCATTTCCATGTACTGAACTCTTGTTATTCAACTATGCCAAGGTAAATTCAATTTTTGATTCTAGGGCACCTTTAAAAAACTTGTTTTATTGATTCCAAACAAGGTATAATTTTACACTTGCATTTTGGTTTCTACGGAGCCCCTAAAGGGACATGGTGGTAGAAAAAAAAAATGGGAAGGAAGGAAATTTTACGTTATTTTTTTTTCAAATCTTTTGCGTTCCCTCGCAAAGATTGCGTTCCCTCGCAAAGATGTTTTGCGTTCCCTCGCAAAACTTTTGCATTCCCACGCAAAGATGTTTGCGTTCCATCGCAAAGTTATAATCGTTCCCTTGCTGTGAGCTCAGACAAACACTTCCTCTTTAATGTCCCGCTAGCTGGCAGTAGTGTTTCAGTTAGTAACATACGTTAATAATGCACACAAATAATGCGCGGCTCATAGAGTTTGAACTTGTTGGACTAAAAAATGAAGAAATGCAGTCAGTGCTTATGTCAAGCAGTTCAGTTGGCAATATATTCACAGATTCGAGCTTCCCGGATTAGTAACTCGTGAGCTAAACGTTGTTAAAAACACAAATGAAGCTACTTCCAATCATAGTAACCTAGACAACAAGCTACAACAACCCAATTTTCCTCAAATGTGTTTTATAATAAATTGGTCTCTATGAGCAGGCGGCGGAGATACACGCCTGAAGGGACCTTCTGAAAAGTGCAAAACCCAACACTTAGTTTGATAAAAAAAAAAAAAAAAATGCATAACGTTTATGATTATTAATTATTAAATAAAATAATATAATAATAACTTCACTGTTATTAGTAAAAATATTAAATAAATTGTAATGCCATCAAATCCAGTAAGCCATTATCATGCAAAAGCTGTTGTATGTAAGCTGTGTACCAACATCATTTGTGTAAAGAAGGCCTTAGAAGTGCTACTTGCCAAACTAAGTGTTGTAGTACCTAGAACCAGCAGGAGAGCAGTGATGTATGAACTGAATTTGGTGCCAGTACAGTGTGTTACAGTGAAGTTATTGAGTATTTTTCGTAATATAAAATGAGCAAAAGGGTTTCGGGTTTTGCACTTTTCAGACGGTCCCTTCAGGCGTGTATCTCCGCCGCCTGCTCTTAGAGACCAATTTATTATAAAACACATTTGAGGAAAATTGGGTTGTTGTAGCTTGTTGTCCAGGCTACTATGATTGGAAGTAGCTGCATTTGTGTTTTAACAACGTTTAGCTCACGAGTTATTAATCCGGGAAGCTCGAATCTGTGAATATATTACCAACCGAACTGCTTGACATAAGCACTGACTGCATTCATTTTTGAGTCCAACAAGTTCAAACTCTATGAGCCGCGCATTATTTGTGTGCATTATTAACATATGTTACTAACTAAAACACTACTGCCAGCCAGCGGGACATTAAAGAGGAAGTGTTTGTCCGAGCTCACAGCAAGGGAACGATTATAACTTTGCGAGGGAACGCAAACATCTTTGCGTGGGAACGCAAAATATCTTTGCGAGGGAACGCAGTCTTTGCGAGGGAACGCAATCTTTGCGAGGGAACGCAAAACATCTTTGCGAGGGAACGCAAAACATCTTTGCGAGGGAACGCAATCTTTGCGAGGGAACGCAAAACATCTTTGCGAGGGAACGCAATCTTTGCGAGGGAACGCAAAAGATTTGAAAAAAAAAATTCCTCCCATCCCAAATTTTTTTCCACCACCAAGTAAAATTTCCTTCCTTCCCATTTTTTTTTTCTACCACCATGTCCCTTTAGGGGCTCCGTAGGTTTCTGTTTTCTGCCCTGTATGTTCATAATTTTGGTAACTCTTTACAATGTTCATCAAGTTAAACATTAGTTAATGTATTAACGAACATGAACTAACCATGAGCAATAAATGTGTTAATGTATTTACTAATCTTCGTTATAGTTAATGAAAATATTGTGTGTTCATTGTGTGTTCATGTTAGTTCATAGTACATTAACTGTTAACAAGACTTTAATAGTGTATTAGTAAATGTTGAAATTAACATTAACAAAGATTAATAAATGCTGTATAGGTGCAGTTCATTATTAGTTCATGTTAACTAATATAGTTAACTAATGTTAACTAATGAACCTTATTGTAAAGTGTTACCATAATTTTTTTTATTTTGACTAAGAATTTTCTTTTCTGTGCATCATTTGTCTTCATATCATTTCCTATGGTTCAGTTAGTGAAGAAGCAGCTTAGTGGGGGGTGAGAAAGTACTGGGAGATAAAGCCCTGCTGACTCTCCTCTAACAGCACTCTACATGTTCTTCTTGTGCTCAATAAAGAGATTTCTTTCCTCCTGTAACAAGGTTACTGGCTCATACTTTTTTTTCCTTAAGTGGGTCAGTTGCCAGTTCATTCTATTGGTCCATTAATTAAAGTTGTTAACAGTAACATTTCAGAAATTATTTTGAGCAGAAATCACAATCCAATTATAATATTGTGGTGCATCACAGTGCATTCAATCCATTTTGCCTTCCATCACTCTTAGAGAGGATCTCTGAACAACTGATGTGTTTGTGAGTCATGTGAGCGTCGATGGTCGTTTAGTTGAGAGGATGCTGCTGAACTCTGTATGCTCACATACACACTTTCTCTTTCTTTCTCTTCATCTCTCTGGGCTAATTTCAATGGGCTGGAACGAACTGATCTTGTGGATCATTACTAAGAGACACATTAATCAATCACTCTATCCTATGTGCACTTCTGAAGAACTCAGCTCCCTGTAGTTCTGTCACACTGATGCAGATTCTGAAGAAATTGCTGAGGCTTTCTATAGGATGCCTTGGATGTGTTCTGCTGATGTGTTAGTTTTACAGAGAGCAATAAAACCCTCCACCACCACCACACACAATTCTGTCATCTGCTGCGCTAAAACACGTTAAAGTGTAATGGTCTGCGTAAATTGCACTCGGTCACAGCACCTCCCCCTCCTCCTTCTCTTCCTTGCGATGAGTCACATATCTTCCCCTCCTTTTTTTTCTTATACACTTCCTCTCTGCCTGCTTCCTTCTCTGCATGTTTGATTTCTTAAACTTTTCTCCCATCTTTATTATGTTCTATTATGTTATTGCAACCAATTGCAGTGGAAACCTTTTTAGTTAATAAAGACTGTATTAGTATAAAAGGATGACGGAAAGCCAGTGAGCCTGCCTGAATCTGGGTGTCTGTATCTGTATTTTTAAATATTTGTCTAATTAGGATATTTTTGGAAGCAGATAGTTAATGGTGTTTGCTTAGACATTAGAAATACCCTTTCCGAGCAACCTTTCAGGCAACCGATTAGAATTCCCTAGCAAATAAATGGCAACATGCTAAAACAATGCGGTACACCCCAGCAACCGCATAGCAACTCCCTTGACACCATAGATATATACAGTCTACATATAGTAGCATCATTAGCAGCTGTTTCTATGGGCTGCAATATACTTCAGCTGATGATTTTGCTAAACTAACACAATACAAGGTGTCAGCTAACACAGCATTAAAATGTGCCATAGTTAAAAGTTTAACCCTGTGAAAGGTTATCCCATTTCTTCTAGAATTTAAATCCCGGCGGTTTCACAACCAGAATTTCAATGTTGTGTCATAATTGGTTCTTACTGCGAATGACGACACGCTGACTGTTCCAAGATGGCGGCCACGCCTTCATGTCTGGAGCTGTCGAATATGGCATGTACTGTTTGTATACATACAGTATCTAGTTGTATCTTATGCTTTCTAATTATTTTTCTAGCCAAATACTTATCAGTTATCTATATTTTCTTGTCTACATCATATTGTTGTGATGCCTTATTTTACTGAAAGGGTGCGAGGTGTTTTTAGTTTAAAGTCATGATGTAATGGAAGTAGTGACGGCATTTCTTATGTGACATACATATTGTGACATATAGAACATCTGAGTAAATATATATAAATATATATATTATAGAAAAAGGAAAAAATGTATATATTGTGACGTACATATAAAGAAAAAGGACAGGACTTGAAACTAACCATCAGTTGTTGATTTGATGGCAGCAGATCTTAACGCGAGCTTGTAGTCGAAGAAAGGAGTGGGGTTTAAGTGGACTAAATGATTGGAGAAGTCATACATTACCAGAGAGAAGTCTGTCATTTCACTGGAAGATTGTGAAGACAAAACATGTAAAACAATTATCCGGTCATTTTAAAACAATAATCGCTATTAGGCAAATTTTCTGTTTTTAGGGCATCTCTAACTTGTTCACTCCCAGACAATGCTTGACCTTCTTTTGCAATGAGTGATAACATCCATTCTGCTGGGAAGAATGCAGTCACGTGATCTGAGAGGAGGTTGTGTCTCTCAAGGGTTTATGGGAGGTTAGCTGAGAACAGGGTGTTTTGGAATGTCATTCAAACTCTTTGCACGATGTGTTCACTGACACTTGCACACTTCCTTCAGTTATTTTTGGACTGAAAACATTTTCCAGGAATCGTCAGTCATTGCTGAGTGTGTGTTTATCTTTTGCATGTGAGAATATGTTTTTTTCACCAGTGGGCATGTTTTATGAGATCTGCAGAGCAACCTCTCTCTTGCCAACTCCAGGGTCTAGCATGGGATTGGGAGTGTGTTGCAATGGTGTTAAGACTTGGGATAGAGCAGAGAATGAATATGATACTAGAATATAGTGATAAAAAGAGTTTTCTTTTCTAAATGATCCTAAGTGATGGAGCTAATGTAGTTTCGTCAAGTAAAAATGACACTTGAACGAGCAAAGTTACAAGTGAAAAAGGAAGGAGTCGCTATTAATGAAGTTCTATCGGCCATATGGAAATAGGATCATTTGAATATAGCGATTGAATTGTGGATAAAAACTTGTGATTTGACTTGAAATTTGTGCCTGGCAGATTATAAAACAAACAAAAAAATCCTTCAGACAGACACTACCAAAAGTTTGGGTTCAGTAGGATTTTTTTGAAGAAATTTATCATTTTATTCAGTAAGAATGCATTAAATTGTTCAAAAGTGACAGTAAAGACATTTATTAAGTTAAACTATTTCAATTTTCAAATAAATAGAAATCCCCAGAACAGAGCTGCCTTTCTGCATCAGTTTATTCAGTCTATTTGGCCCTGTTTACACCTGGTTTTAAGATGCATTTTGGTCGATCAGATCACAAGTGGACAACGATGAATAACAGGTATAAACAGGGTCTAAAATGTTATGAGCTTGTCCACTTTCGAACTTTTCCAGAGGTAGTCGAAAACACTTGAGCTTATTTTGTCCATTAGATCAAAGATTTGAAGAAACCCATAGATACCTGCACATAGACCGTCCCCTCGAAGAAATCAGGACATCAGGAAGTGGTTGAAAGTGGACAAAAGAGACAGATTAAAATACCATGTGTAAACGGGTATGTGTCTCCCTTGTCTACTTGTGCATCTTAATACCAGATGTAAACAGGGCCTTTATGTCACTGTTTCTAGTGCAACTTCCCCAACACACAACAGCATACAGAAGTACTGCTGCCAGTACTGCTGACTCGTAGAAAAAATGGAGCATATCACCCTCAACTCCAAAAAGATCTTAGCCTCTTCAGGAAATAGAGACAGCTTTGACCTTTTTTATGTACCAAATTGTATTAGTGGCCCAACTCATATTAATATCAAACCATTTTTTTCTCCTCTGTTTTTTATGAATTTGTTTTCTTTTTGGATAAATTCTCTAATCTCTTATCTGGTATTCCTCTCTCGCTCTCTCTGCAGGTTTAATGTCTCTCTCTTTTTGCTCTGCATGCTAGTTCCTTACCCTGGCTTCATGTTCTCAGTTCTGACCCACTTACATCCATTTGTGTCCAGTCTGTCCCCTGCAGGGTGGGTGAAGCTAATTTAAGATCTCTGCTTTTACCCCTGCAAACCTCCTCCCCCCCAACTTTCTCTCTCTTTCTCCTTTCTGCTTGGGCTCTGGTAGGGTTTGAGTATGAAATCTCAGCTCTAGAGGGGTTGTTTTTTTTGTGACGAAGTGAATATGGTAATTGATGTTTGGTCTGTGAGCTGAATGTGTATCTCTCCCTCCCCCTAGTGACTCGGTCACCTGAGTTTGAATTCAGCCAATTACTTGGTTTGCTTGACTATCAGACCATCAACCCCCACAAGGCCTGATAAATGTAGCCAGCAGACATTGGACTCTTTCATCACACACACACACACACACACACACACACACACACACACACACACACACACACACACACACACACACACACACACACACACACACACACACACACACACACACAGTACTAGGGAGACCATAGTGCCCCGTACCTGTAAAGAGAAAATCCTTTTTTTCAGATTCAGGTTTGTGCAGGGATGTTTTTATTAATATTCTTTCTTATCAAACATTAAATTTTTTTAGTATTGCCATGAACTGCATATACCTCATACTGTATTAGTTTTTAACATGACTTAGACTGAATTAGAACATGTACAATTGTGGTTTCCAAATTACCAAATTGAATTATGATGATTTCATGCTCTCGGCAGCCAAAAAATCAGTGCAACTGTGTTTTTGCAGTCTTATAAACAACCATTTAGTTCACGAACCTTAAGTACGCAAAACTTTATTTCAAGATTGACGTCACCGAAAGTAATGAAAACTTGCAGTTTAAGTGAGTCAGATGTTGATTCAGTAACTGATTCAGTTTATTTAGTGAAAGTTTTGTCTGACTCCATCTGGTTACTTGTGAGTCTTTTTGAATAATTACTAAAAGAACCACTCAAAAGAGTAATTTGCTCTTGAATCGGACTACACTGATCACATGTGTGATTTCTTTCTTTCTTTTTTTTTTTTTTCAAACTTAATGGATTCAATTCAAAGTTAAGAAAAATCCTGAATGGACCTGCCCACATGGAAAAAACCTATATAAACATATATGTTTCAATATAGGTTTTGATATAGGTTTTACATATATGTGACATATATAAAATTGGCCGTTTTCCTATATTATATGTACATATATGTACATATATGCACACATATATGTACACATAATATAGGAAAACGGCCAATTTTATATATGTCACATGTATTAAAAACCTATATCAAACCTATATTGAAACATATATGTTTATATAGGTTTTTTCCATGTGGGACCAATTTCACGTGTTCGTGTAGCGGTGTGTTTTCTGCGTTGTGTCGTAATCAAAGACAGACTGCGAAAAATCTTGCCATCAGGTCCTCACTTTATTCTGTATAACACAAATGGCAATATATGAGGACTTGTGCAGCATACAAACAGCATGCGGCAGCAACGCACAACGCTGAGAAAGAGAGATATTAAAAGTAACTTAAGTAAAGAAAAATAATCAACGAAACATCTGAATGTACATCACAGAGGGGTTTTGGATTACAATCATACAAATATATCATGTGAATTCAGCTGTTACATGAAACATGGCCTTAATTGAATCACCGCAAAAACTTTGTGCGACCTACCGCTGTGATGTCTCATGCAGACTGGGAAGCAGCAAAGTGCGTCAACACCCCAAGTCAGCATGGCGGCAGGAAACCCCAAATATGGTCATGGCAAGTGGAATCACAAAATAATTGTCTAAATACATAACTGCTACATTCGCACATACATAAGTTCTTGCATAATTTTTTTCGCTAATTCTTAGTTTTTGCCTTGATAATAGAAAATATGAGCTAGGCATCATGTATGACAGTCAAAAATGAGATATGAGCTACAAAATGACCAGATCCTGCCATTAGCTATATAGAAGACATATCTTGTATGTATAGGGCATATATATGGATATGAAGAAGCAATACAGGAGACCTATATTTCCTGTATATGCACATATATGCACCTCAATTTTGCCTATATGTGGCATATATACACATATATGCAGTATATATACGCATATATGCAGCATATATATAGCATATATGCAGTATATATGCGCATACACGCAGCATATATATAGCATATATGCAGTATATATGCGCATATATGCAGCATATATATAGCATATATGCAGTATATATATGCGCATATATGCAGCATATATATAGCATATATGCAGTATATATGCGCATATATGCAGCATATATATTATCATATATGTGCATATATGCAGCATATATGTACATATACAATGCATATAGGTTTCATATATGCGCATATATCCACATATAGGTTCTTTCCATGTGGGTGATCATGACGAACAGTATTGCTATCTATCAGGATGTGCTACCAGCACAATACTGAGGTTAAGGCTATGATATAGGTTAAGGTTAGGGGTTAGTATTTGTTTCAGCATTGTGTAGACAATCAGCACTGTGATTGACATGACCGATGAAATATTTAGAATCAACACTGAGGCAGGGTTAGCTTGTATGAGGAAAAATCACATTATCATGTTGTATGTTTTTGAATAACTATAAATAACTGACTAATATGAATAATTTCAGACTACATATATTTTATTGACATTTAGCATCCCACCAGTTAAGATCCACTGCTTTAGAAACACACTCATGCACTCACATACACTTCTGCTGGAAAATATAAAAGTAAAAGTACAGACACAATAATTTCCACAAACACAGTGTGTATCTGTGTCAAATGTCTGACCGGCTCTGAACTGTGGAGTGCTTCTTACAGTTTCTCTGAGAGGTCAGAGCTTTGACATTCCATTAGAGATGTGCAACAGATACTGGGTTACCAGAGCAGAAACACACACACAGACAGGGTTCTTGCTCTCTGTGTGTATTCTGCTTCTCCTCTTTGTCCCTTCATGCCTTTTACTGTCCCATTCTTTCTGAGAGTCAGCAAAGCCTCAATAGTGTGGTGAATCAGTGTTTCGTAAGCTGCTAAGTGAGGAATCTCTGCCTTTCTCTGGCTGTGTTTTGTGAGGCTTTAGGCTTTTGTTAGGCCTCTACTTGAAGCTTGGTTAAATTAGAGCTCCTCAGTATGGCCTGACAGACTCACAAGAGGCTCTGGGATCCTTTCAGGCCTGAGATATTTGTCTGTCTGTCTGTCTATCTATCGTTCTATCTATTGTTTATTCTGTCTGTCTTTCTATCGTTCTGTCTGTCTTTCTGTCTGTCGGTCTATCTGTCTTGTTCTAACATTCTATTCTGTCAATCTATTGTTCTACCTGTCATTCAATCTAATGTTCTATCTATCTATCTATTGTTCTACTGTTCTATCTATCGCTTTATCTATTATTTTACCGTTCTATATCTATCATTTTCTCTGTCTATATACTTCCACAATGTGAGGGTGGTTGATATGATGTCTAACATTTTAAACCAGGGGTAGCTTACTCTGCTCATGGAGGGCCACCTTCCTGAAGATTTCAATTTTAACCCGGGTCCAACACACACACAGTATCACACAGTATCATTATTTCTGATTCAAATGATCAAAGAAGTACTTGGATAAAAGTTTATAGTTCGTATATAAACACTGATGTCTATGCTAGTGATCAAAATACAGTAAATCACTTTTGAAAATAATGACACTTCAAATAAAGATTGTATCAATTACATTGTTACACCAGTAGGTGGCAACAAGTGACTGTTAAAGAGTTTTCAAAAATGCTGATTCATCCAGTGATGAAGCAAGTGCCTTTGAGTGAGTCATTGAATCATTCATTCAAACTGATAAAAAAGTTAATTCAAATGAATGAAATCATTTTAAATAGACTGCAACAATTAACACTTAGAGTATATTGTTATTTAGATAAAATTTGTACTGTAAGTTCAATGTAAGTTGTAAGTTGGGACTGTAAGTTCTCTTTCTAATCTCTCTGTCAGGGTTTACATCACGCTCAGTCTGTTCTCTCTGTGACACTGGCTGGATTGTTTGAGTGTTGTTGTTTGAATAGCTGACACACAATAGCCATTAACCTCCATTCTCTGCCCACTCAGTATGCAGCTGTGTATAGTAATATAAAGCTCATGGGTGCTCAGTGTTTTTCTCTCTTACACACAACTGATCTATATTGATTTAAATTACGTCATTCAACGTGTGACTTCATTCACAGTACAGCTATCCTACACACGTATATGCTTACAAAGTAATGCAGCTTCATTTTGCCATGGAAATATGTATTAATGACTTAACAATATTATTAATGATTTTCTTTTTCTCTCTCTCTTCTTCTTGTTGTTCTTTACGTCTGTCTTTCTGTGATTCTGTTATTTCTCTTGTGTGTCTTTTTTTTTTTTCATCGTGTACTAACATCTCATTTCTTGTCTCCCCTCCACGTTTTGGTTGTTCTTGTCTTCGTCACTCACGGTAGGACGCAGGCGGAGATGGCCCATACATGTCGCGGCACCATCAACCTGGCCACAGCGCACATCGACACCGAAGACGCCTGCAATATTGTTCTGAGCAGCGGGGGGCGCACTTACCATCTGAAAGCCAGCACAGAGGTGGAGAGGCAGAGATGGGTCACAGCACTGGAGCTGGCCAAGGCCAAGGCCATCCGAATGATGAACGATCAGTCCGGTAAGAGTGGGAAGACTCTGATGAACATAGATGTTTGTTTTTTAAGTTCAGCTGAAATGGATCGTTGCAACACTTATTACACAAAATTGTGTTGGGCTTTTAAATGATTATTGTCCCTTTAATAAAGTGGCACAATGATTCAGCTGTAATCAAAATATCACATCAGTCCTAGTCTAAAGGTTCCTATAGCATCAACAGGTCATATTAAAGTTTCAAATCAGGACTCTCACTAGCTATACTGACAACATGGCATCTTGTCGTGTGGTTGAAAGTGTGTTACTGTGAAATGTTCTTCTAGTTCCATGTTTTCTCTGCTAAGAACTGACTGCTAATTGAGTCGCTGCATAAATGGTTTGAATAGAAAATGTTTGTGCTTTTAGACAATGGCCACACAGCCCAGCTAACACACTGTTATCAGTCTGGTAAGGTGAATGGGCTTCTTACAGAGGCTTTGCATCATGTTTACTGGGTTGGTGAGTAGTTCAGAGTAAAAAAAGGGGGATTTTTGCTTGCAGGCAAATGTAGGGCTCAACAACAAGGATTTTTTTGGCCCAGTTGGATCAGTAGATTAAATTTGTACTTGCCCTGCCATTGAATTTTCACTGGCCCCATCACAAAAAAGTTTATTTTTATTTAAAAAATATTGTTTTGATTAACTGAAAGCAAAATTTAGCTTTGTTTACCATTTTTTTTAAGTCATAATGTAATTATATAATCAATCAAGGCAATCATAATTTTTGAATTAATAATATAAAATATAAGGGAATAAATATAATGAAATTGAAATTATAACACACTTTGCTGCATAATGATTTATTATTTGCAACCCATTTTAAATTCCAAAACAATTACAGTTTTTGACAAAACCAGTCAGCTGGATAATATTAGAAGTGAGCGACAATGGTCAATATATCATAGAAAACCAAATATTTAAAATTGAATATAAGACTTAGTGAGAATCCAGCACTGGCCTGATGGGACAATAGACTCTGTCTGCTGGTGAGAAACTATCACGCTGTTCAGGCAGTCCTTATTGTTGAGACCTGGAATGATTGCATTTGGACTGGACTGGGTCAAAGAAGTTGTTGGATTGTTTAGTTTGTGGTATCTTATTTGGGTAACTGCTTTGCTTCAGATAGGTCAAATCTTTCTTTCTCCTAAAGAAGTCTTTGACCTGAACATTGAGCTGTCGAACAGGTGGTAATAGTCTTTGGCTTGAATCACATAGATCTGTTCATAATTCTCATTAACCCGAATGTTGAACCAGGCTAAATGAGATGGTACTGCATGGAGCATGATTTTATGTTTACATAACAGTGCTATTCAAATTTTGGGATTCCATTTCTGGCCTCCGGAGGACATGTTTACATGAACTGCAAGACTTCAGCTATTTACTACTTTCAAACTGAGCTATAAACAATGTACAGCATTCATTAATCAAAAACCTCAAAAACAAATGGCAATATAAATTAAATAATTTTGAGTATCTTATTTAAAATGAGGTCAGTAATATTGCAGTAAATGTAAATATAGCCATTGCCTCCTATTCATTATTTAGCCATTATTTCCTATAGTAAAGCTGTTGTGCATGTGTTTACAGATACTTGTTTACTTCCTTTCCGTGAAAAATCTGCAAAGTAAAGATGTTCGCTGTCATTCCAGGGCTCCTTGTCATTTTAATTGAACACTTGGGTCAAGCTCTAAATGTTATCATACAAGACTGTAGAAATCAGTCAGAGTGTTGTGTTAGTTTTTTGGCAGTACTCGGGGTCAGAGTGGGTCAGCACGTTTGCCATGTTACAGTGCTGTCCTATATTTGAGACCTGATGCGCTCATCTCCTGTGACACACACAGCTGTCATTGCTCGGTGAGCTCCTGAAGCAGATGGCTTCTGCTTTTGATTAGAACTTGTGTTTTATGATCTCGCTGCTGCAGATGTTAACCATAACATACTTTTTGCTTGTTTATTAATTTGTAATTGACATAAAATAAAATACAAATATTTTTAGAATTTGTATTTTTTATTTTTCAGATTGATAAGAATTATTTTACTTTAAGATATTTTGCTATAAGTGGGATAAAATGAGTGGGGAAAATCTTCTGCTTTTAACAGGTTCACCACGAGGGGGCAGGAGTGCTCATTTTGGAACGTGATTTCAGTTCTCATGAGAACCTAGCCAGCACTCACATGACAACAGAGCTCTTTTTTTATTTTTCTCTCTAATCTCTCTTGTATGTCAGACTCTCGTCCATGTGAAACACTGGCTGTGCTCCAGCGCCCTCTCTTCATTCCATTCCAGACACTGCCCACTCTTTCCACTCACACAAACAAACCCAAGCTTTCTATTTTTGCGGTGCTGTAGAATTCTGTGTATTCTGTCTGTGAAGGTTATGTGTGTCAGTAAGAATGTCACACAGAATGCTGATGATGGCTTTTGTGTTTGTGGTCAGTCCAAAAGTCTCATACAATAATGATACATGCCCATTTTCTGTGTGCCATGTATTAGCATAAACGGTCATTAATGAATCATGTTCAGAAGAATAAATAGTCATGGTCAGTAAAATCACCCTGAAACCTCCCCAGCTTCCTCTTACTTTGACATTTACATGGGAGAAGTACTCATAATAAACTTTGGACCCTTACATTAAAGACTACATATAGATCATATAGCTTGCATAAATCCATAATAAATTACAAAATGAGTGTGTAAAATTTCTTTGATGGAAAATCTGAATTTTCAGCACCATTACTCCAGTCTTCAGTGTCACATGATCCTTCAGAAATCATTCTCATATGCTGATTTGGTGCTCAAGAAACATTTCTTATTATTATCAACGTTGAAAAAAAACAGTTGTGCTGCTTAATATTTTTGTGTAAACTGTTTTTGTCAGAATTTTTTGATTGTGGTTATTTAAAATTGCTTACACACTAAAAGTGGTACTTGAGGCCAACTCAGTGAAACGATTCACTCATACACTATACATCATCTTCAGACCAAGTCTGCAAAAATGCAAGCATATTTTCTGCTTCACACTCAGTTTGCAATGAAAACAAACTTTTTGCAAAATGCTAAACACATTTCTCCACATTAGACACGTAATTCAAAACTAACAGCTTTTGTGTTTCATTTGGAAAACATTGCCATGGTGTTAAATGCCACACTCATTTACCAATTACCAACACCCAATGATCATGTGTGAAAACACTTTTACTTAATTTGTTCACTTAGAAACCTAACTCAAAGTTTTGAGAAATAAATAAATTATTTTTATCCCTTGCATTTCTGTTTATAGTGTAAATGTCTCAAGTCAATTTTATTTCTATAGCACTTTATACAATACAGATTGTTTCAAAGCAGCTTCACAATAGTACCAAATTCAAATTCTGCTCTAAAGCAGCTCTAACAGCCAATAGTGTCATCATACAGCTCAAGTCAGTTCAGTGTAGATTCAGTTTAGTTCAGTAACTGTAAAGTTCATCAATTGCACAACAATTGTGAATACATTCTGTATAATCAGTGTATTTGTGCACAGCAGCCATACCACCCTGTAGCCCAAGACTGGTTGCCCACTGAAGCTAAGCAGGGCTGACATCCTTGGCCTCTGTCAATCATGGCCTCCTAATCATCCCCATATACTGACTGGCTTCATCAGTCTGTCTCCTCTCCACCAATAAGCTGGTGTGTGGTGGGTGTTCTGGTGCAATATGGCTGCCGTTGCATCATCCAGGTGGATGCTTCACATTGGTGGTGGTTGAGGAGATGCCCCCTTATGTAAAGCGCTTTGAGTACCAAGAAAATAATATGAATATAAATGTAAGGAATTATACATGTATGTTTGAGTGCTATGACAAGCTCCTGTGCACTCCAGTGCACACTGAAGAACACAAGATGGTAGCGTTTCACATTTGTCATATTCATGTGTAGTTTGGTGTGTATATAGTAAATCATTTAATGGTCTGTTTTTGTGTGTTTGTGTGTAGAATTGCTATGCAAAAACACAATTTTTAGAAGAGGTGTAATAGTTTTGAATGAACTTTTTGCTTTTGCTTTTAGAGAAAAGGATCCATAGTTTCAGAAATTCTGTGTAAGCAATTTTAAAAAATTGTAATAGAAAGTTCAAAGAACCACATTTATTATAAACATCTTTACTTTTAATTAAGGTAATGCATCCCTGCTTAATAAAAGTATTAATACTGACCCCAAAGATTCCCAAATCTAAACAGCCTGCCCAAAAATTATGTCTGCACAATTTGACATGTTTCATTGCTTTATCACAAATAAAACAATTGACTTCAAGAACAACTATGTATTATTATTATTACAAAACTGGTTTATCCAAAATGGTCAATGTTTATGATATTGTCTTTATATTAATTATTCTTTATATATTATTATACTTTTACATGTTATTGATTTCTTTAATAATTTGTTTAATTTGCTATGTTTGAATATTTCCAAATGTTAGATCTTTGGTGTCTCTTCTGTGCTGTAAGATCGAGTGGGTGTATTTTCCATCAAAATTGATTATGTGATGTACCTTCATATCAAAATACATCTGTTTCCATCTCTTATGCAAGATCTGCAGTATTCTCTTGAAGGTTTCAAAACAACACCTTCTATATCTATTTTCATCTTTCTTTGACATTTGACCAGTCACTCCGACCTAGCCATTAAACCAACTATGACATAATGGAGAAGTCTGTTTGACCTTTTCTTATTAGAGCAAAACATAAGTTTAAGAGGATGTAAGTTTCCTGCATATATATTCATTGCTCTCATTTTGCTCTTCTGCTTCTACTTCTGCTTCATCTCTTCTACCTCTCCTTTCATTCTGCAAGTATCTTTCTTCTTTTGTCCTTCTTCTTCTCTGATCTTCACAAACTTCATCTGTTAGATACAATTTTATTATAAACTATTATTTACTTGATTCATTTGTTTGTCATTATCAAAAATCTTTAACAAAATTTTAATAATATTTAAGTAAAGAGAGAACATGTCCATTTCCCCAGGCTGGGCATCGCTTTTGGCCACTACACTTATGTTTTTGTTATTTTACTTTATTTTATTTATACTTTTTCTTCTAGGAAGAACCTAGAAGACCTTTGGTGCTGTCTAAACTGTTCATGTAGGTGTGAAAATCAAGATTAAGATTATTATTATAAAATATTACTAAACAGGAAGCTTGGTCTAGACAAGGTTTGCAGTGGAAAATCTGGTTGTCTTTGCCAGCCTGAGCTGTGCTGAAAGACGATGATGTCAGAGAGTGATCTCCTAAAGAAAGTGAGAGACACAGAGAAGTGGGTCAGACTTACATCATTGATCTCAAGCTTTTATATCAACACCATGAGCTCTAAAAGCCCCGCTCATAACAGTATCTATTTTTGAACCAGTATTTTTGTCTGCATCCCCCACCTGTCTGTCACGCTCTCTCTGCCTCAGTGTCTCAGCAGACCCACCTCACTCTGTTTGTTTTCACGCAGTCTGTGAGTCACTCTGACAGCGGCTGATCCCTGTGCTCCACTGTCTGGTTGTCAGGATGGTGGGAGTGGGTGCCATGGTGATGTGCACCGAGAGCCTGCATAGATTGAAATACCGATTCGCCAACACCAAGGTCATGGATTTAATCCCCATAGAACACATGTGATAAACGTGTAGCTTGAAGGCACTAGATTTCTTCGGATACAAGCATCTGCCTGTTTAATAAGCTATCACCTGCTAAACCTGTTCAACACCTGGTTCATGTAAACACATGCAGTTTATAGTGTAGTATCATCAAAAAGCCAGCAGGTGGCAGACTGTCACTGAGAACAATACTGACATAATACCAGCAGTGGTCAATTCCAGTCCTGCAGAGTAGCTTTATCCCTAATCAAACATACTTGAAAAATGGATTGGAATTGCCCATCCCTGTATTAGACATTTTTGTTAATTTGTCTTTAGTAGCCAAGCATCCCTATTATTATTGCTAACATAGGGTGATAAAAATTTTGCACACAGTTCCTCCACCCTGTTACTGATATGAATTATGCCAGATCAGATTGTGTGACTCAAACCCGCAAGACCTTCGTTCATCTTCGGAACACAAATTAAGATATTTCTGATGAAATCTGACAGGTTTTTTATCTCCCATAGAAAGCAACGAAATTACCTCATTCAAGGTCCAGAAAAGTAGTAAAGACATCGTTAAAATAGTCCATGTGACTACAGTGGTTCAACCTTAATGTTATGAAGCGACGAGAATACTTTTTGTGCGCAAAACCAAAACAAAAATAACGACTTTATGTCAGAATGCCGGCTCATTATTGGCCGATGCTGTTCAATTTGAGCACCACGATGCATGCCTGTGATGCTGACACAGGAGTTGGCCAATACTGAGTCGGCGTTCTGACGTAGAATGTGCCTCTCCAATGTGCCTTCAACGTAAACAGTGTAGCAGAATGACAGGGTAGAGAAGAAATTGTTGAATAAAGTTATTAATTTTTTTAAAATTTTCTTTTGTTTTTAGTTTTGGAAAGACATGAGTACTTAATGACAGAAATTTCATTTTTGGGTGAACTAACCCTTTAAGGAGAGGTGTGTAATGTGAAATTGTGAATGGCAGTGACGCAACACAACTGATGCTGGTAGATAAGGGCAACATGGTGAATGTAGTATGTCCAGATTACAGTCATACTACACACTCATTCTATATAGAACATACTTTTTTAGCAGTTGCAAAGTAATTACTTATTCAAAATATGTACCGATTTCGGACACAGCTCAGGAGTGCCATCTTTTGACTTGGGCCAGAAACCACCTAACAACCACGTGGCAACATTGTGTTGAGTTTAACACAGTAAGAAAATATGAGATGTCCAAAGAGTTCTTTTCACTAATACTTTGGACATTCTGAACTTTTGTATGGATTTGTTAGGGTAAACTGATTAAATTTATTCAGTTCTCACATTAGTATTGTGACTTATGACACTATACAAAATGCTTACTGGCCTTTTATTCACTTCTGTTTTTAGTCTGTTTTCGTTTTTTCCTTAAGCTCTCCTTCTGTTTTCAGTTTGAGCTGTTTAACAGCATGACATTGGGCTTGTTTAGAGTCTAATGAAAGTATGCAGACATGCTTCCTTTCTGTCACACTCAAAGAGAGTGTAGCTGAATGATCAGATATTTCTGGTATGTGCACTCATTACCCAGCATTCCTCAGCAGACACATCACAAGGCAAGAAAGAAGCGTCTTGTGTCCCTGTCGTCATTTCACACCCACCGCAACACGCCCGATATGTGGACAACACGTTCTCATATTTCACTCTCGCTCTCTCATTATCGCTCTCCGTTCCTCTGTCCATGGTGCTGAAGACTGTTCTTTGAGCAAAAGTGTCAGCGATTAATTGGTGGCGGTTTCCCTGGTATTCTCTTTCTCTCTTGTTCTCCTTGCTCTTATTTTCCCACCTATCTTACTGGCTGCTCGTCCCCTCCCAGTCGTTCTACCCCTCCTTTTTCTCAGTAAGCTCATTCATTTTCTCAGTGTATAGACCAGAGCAAAGATCTGACTGAAGTGACCTCTTCTTTTTTTATGAGGACGAGCTCATAGACAAGCTCACTCTCTCTCTCGCACGCTCTTATTTCGTTCCTTCAGCTCCAGCTGGATTCTTAACTGAGGAGTTAACCTCTTCTCCAGCAGAGAGGAGGAGGAGGAGGAGGAGGAGAAGAGCTCTCTCCTGTAAGTAATATCGTAGCATGTGTCCAGTCCTACTGATAAAAGCTCAGGATTGTGATTCGGATTGCTTGAGTTGGTTGTGCCTAGTTGCATTGGATGTATCTATATGACAATATTAATTAAATATCTCTTAAGGGATGTGAAGAATTTTTCTCCTCTGATTCAGTAATCTTCGAGTTGTTAAGTGTGATTGTTTTTTTTTGTGTGTGTTATTAACGGCAAGTTTATTCAGATAAGGATAAGTTTCTGATGTGTGCGTGTTGTTTGTCAATGGCGGGTGGTGCGTGTGTGTTATTTGTGTGGTGTGTGTTATATGTCTCACCGCTGTGCTATGACTCTGTGTGCGTTTTATAATCTCACACACTCCAGCCTGACCTGATTTACTACACACACTGACAGATGGTGTCTCTCTCTCTTCCTCATACCTCCATCCATCTCCCTTCCCGATATCCATCGCTCCTTCCTTTCTTAATGTCTGTCTGTTGAGCATTACTGTGTGATTTGCATGTGGTTTGCATGTGGATGAGAAAGAGATGCAAAACATGTATGTGGGTCCTAATTTCCATTTTTTCATGTTTAGGATTTTAACTGCGTTGTGGCTTTTTATTAGTCTTTGCCTTTTGCTTCGTTTGCGCCTTTGTGTGTCTGTGTGTGTGTGTGTGTGTTTTAGCCCACAGGGAGACTCACTGTACAGTTGAGAGACTCTGTATGCTTGGATACACACTCAGCCTGGTTTCTACAACAGTCGTAATAGATTATAAAACTGGCTGGAAACAAGGAGAAAGAAGGGAGAAGGAAGGAGAGACATGCTTTGGTAATGTTTCAGTGTGAGACGTGAATCCTCATGCTGTTTATTTGTCCAGCCATCCAGTCATTCACTTCCAGACTACAGTCTCAGATGGGATTACCACGCTTTCTCTTGTGGACTTCCTTTCTTCCTTTCTCTTGCTTTTTGTCACTCTGCCTCTCCTCGTCTGACTCATTTCATGCGTGCTCTTTCTCTCTTCATTGTTACCTTTTTTCTGCATTCTCTCTATTTCTGTGGCTCTTGTGAACTGTGTCTTGTGATGTTGAGGTGGCAAATCTGTCCATTGTGTCCTGTATGTTTTTGTCCATGTTTTTGTTTAAGTTGAAGTACTACAATTGCTCAAACTAAAACAAACCTAAATAGATATAATAAAGAACCTATACTATAAAAACTATTTTCCAGTTTACTGAAGATATGGTTGCAGTAAGACATTTGAGATTGTTTTACACTCTGAATCATCCCCTTACTAATCATTAAAAACATTAAAGGATATTATATTAAGTAGTATTCTTCTGTGTGGTCAGTGGTGGCATAGACGAGACAGGGCGGCAATATTCAGCGTGATCGCCCACTCCACTTCATCGCTGATCGTTTTCTGTTCCAGAAAAATTACAGTGTAAAATGCAAGCAAAACCAGCACTATTATCTATTGGCAAACAGATGCTACAGTATGTCTGATTGACCGGCGTGAGAAGAAACATATGGGCAAACTATAGCATTATTTCCATTTTATTAGTGTTTAACAACTGACTAGATGTTAATATATGACAGTATATGCACTGCCATTTAAAAACTGGGATCACTATGTATTTTTTTCCTTCTTTTTAAAAAAAAAAAAGGGATTCAATATTTTTCTTCAGCATGGTTGCATTTAACTTTTTCTTCATCAAAGAATTCTGAAAAAGACACTATCTAAAAGACACTGTTTCCACATTGTATTAAGCAGAACAATCATACTGTTTCTTGAACACCAAATCAGCACAAAAGAATGATTTCTGAAGGATCATGTGACACTGTAGACTGGAGTAATGATGCTGAAAATACATCATTTCCATCAGAGGAATGAACTATATTAGAAATATTTTAAAATAGAAAGTTATTTTAAATTGTAATAATATTACTGTTTTGCAGCATTTCGGTCAAATAAATGCAGCCTTACCATAAGAGACCTCTTTCAAAAACAGGAAAAAATCTTAATTATCCAGAGATTTTTAATTGTAGTGTATTTAAAAGATCCTGAGAAAAACTCTAGGAAACACTGCCATGATGTCTATTACTTATGTTCCCCGATACCTCTCTTAAATATGCATTTCTTTATCATTTGGTCTGTGACATTATTTCGCTGCAGAGCTTTTTAATTTGTTCCACTCCCTTGCTGTTTGGTTATTGCTTATTTGGTGTAATTCTTCCTCTGCTCTCGCCACATGGTCGAGCAGTTGGCACAGATGTCCTCTGTGATCTTTCCTCCCTTCATGTTGTTGCCTCTGCCCTTTTCAGACTACCCTGAAAGCACTAGAGTCCTCCTACATGTAGAAGAGTCTAGTCTAGACATTTAGAATTACCCAGAAATCCCTTCCCACACTGTTTCTCTAATATTTACACTTGCGCACAAATGCACACACAAACCATTTAGCTCTATCTATAGAAGCTGTTTCTCTCTTGAACGCTCCCTGGTGTGAAATATAGCAGGCGCGAAGGGGAAAAGTGAGAGACAGAGATTGAGATGATGTTGCGGAGCATGAAGTATAGTGTATGGAGCAGATGGACAGATATCTAACACATTGGCCCACAGGATTGGCTCCAGTGTCTAGCTGCCTCTCCCCACAGGACCAATCTCAACCCCAACAGGGAACACACAATCATGCCCGCTGGCCTCGCGTAAACCAAGAAACGATTTGTTTTGCCCAATAAAGAAGTGTGAACAGTGAAATCTCACCCTTTCCTTATGTAAACACTGCGCTTGGATGTGGATGTGTATGATGGATGGAATATGTGGAAGAAGAGAGAGAGGAGCAGAGCATATGGCATATTAAATATTGGCGGAAGGAAAGGGCTGCGATATTAAATTGTGTCTCTGCGGTGGGCCGTCTTGGGCCGAATTCACTCTTGATTACAGCAGGATCCAGCCATGCTCAAACTCATGCTCCTGTGGTTCTGTCTCTGGCATTTCTAAATAAGTGAAATATCTCTTTGCCCATGGTTTTGTTTACAATATTTCCATCTTCAGTGAAGATGCTGCTTCAAATCCTAACGAATATCCTCTGGCTGAACTTCATTTGTCTGCTGTTAAACCCAAATGGTCAAGTTTTGACTGGTTGACATGGTTCGTTAGTAGATGCTGTACCTGCACCATTTGGAAAACATGTTTCTCTATTGACTACCATTCATTTTTATTTTTCAAATGCTTCATTATTTGTGGAGAGGTAAAGGAATAGTTCACCAAAAAGGAACCTAAAATAATGTTGATGCTGTTTGATAGAGTTATTTTAGTATTATTTGTATTCTTTTATAGAATTTGAATTAATTTGAATTAGTTTTTTTATATTTTCATTTTAATTTTAGTTTTAATAGTGTGTGCCTTTTGTCCTTTTTTTATTATATATATATATTATAGTACATTGTATTATAATATATATTATATATCTTAATATTTAGCTTGAATTTATTTTTTTTTTTTTTATTTCAATTTTAGTAATTGTAGTATTTTATTTCAAATTCAATACCTAAAGTTTTTAATAGTTAAAAAAAAAAAAAAACTGGTTTGATACAATTTTGTAGTCCATTTCAGACCCTTTGCAGTGACTAACAACTTGTCGGTCTGTTCCTCACACAAATCTATCATGTTACTTGAGAAAACTTGGAATATAATGCACAAATTATTGAATTATACTGATGTTGACAGACCCATTTCTATTTCATATTCATTATACTAAAAAAAAATGCAACCAATATATTATTTTAAAAAAACTCCCCTTTTATGTTTACTGAAAGAAAGCAAGTCATACAGAATTTTCAATCATTTTGTAATTTTTTTTGTATTTTTGTAACATGGATTTAAAGAAGACATGGACTAAAAGCATTAAAGACTCAGCTGAATGTGTGTAAGCAGCAGCGTGTTTATTTGTACTTGAGGTGGTTGTAAATAATCTGTCAGGTCTGATCTGGGCTTTAGTAACTGGATTGCTGTCTCGTGGCTCTTTTAGATAAGATGTCATCTGAATCTGATTATCGTCTCCACAGCAACTCATCTCCTTTTTTTTTTTTTAGACTCGCACTGTTTTCCAGTCATTTTGTTTAATATCATCATAATAGTCCTGCACATAAGAGGCGTTCGAGTATTTATGTGCCTTCTAATGCATTCTGGATCATTTGGCGCTGCATGTACCAACGAGGTCAGTGGCACTTCACTAACAGCCAGCTGGATCACAGCCAGGGTCTCCAGGGCAAAAGGGTAAGAGGAGCTGAGAGGAGAAACTACTCCATCCCCTAAAGAGGAGTCACTAATAGTGCTTGTGTGATCTGAGACATGTTTTCTCACCAATGATGTGTTCTGGTAGCAGGTGGTCTTTGTATCTCCCAAATGAACTTGCTGATTAATACTTGGTTTATTTCCTCTATTAATATTGGCTCCTAAGACATTCACAGGGATTTATGTTGTCTGAGTGTGTGTGTCTCTATGATTCATCGTTTGTGTGTATTGACGGGCTGCTGTAATTGCACAGGGGCGTCAGTGGATTAGGTCTGAGATGTTGTATCAGCCTGTAATTGAGGAATTATGTGTGTGTGTGGCATTCTTCTGTAAGCAGGAGCCAATCGGCATATTTTAAGCTTGCATCTGATTGGCTCTCGGACTCACTGATGGACTTGTGTCTCAAGCTTAAGGGAAAGAGCATTCACTTAAAGGTGCCCTAGAATGTTCTTTCACAAGATGTAATATAAGTCTAAGGTGTCCACTGAATGTGTCTGTGAAGTTTCAGCGCAAAATACCCCATAGATTTTTTTTAATTAATTGCGGCCCCTTTAAATCTCGCGTTCCTCACCCCCATCCCCCCCGTGCTCCGTGGCTAAAGCTAACTTTACACACTGTTGGAGAGATTTATAAAGAATGAAGTTGTGTTTATGAATTATATAGACTGCAAGTGTTTAAAAATGAAAATAGCGACGGCTCTTGTCTCCGTGAATACAGTAAGAAACGAGGGTAACTTTAACCACATTTAACAGTACATTAGCAACATGCTAACGAAACATTTAGAAAGACAATTTACAAATATCACTAAAAATATCATATCATGGATCATGTCAGTTATTATTGCTCCATCTGCCATTTTTCGCTGTTGTCCTTGCTTGCTTACCTAGTCTGATGATTCAGCTGTGCACATCCAGACGTTAATACTTAATACTTATAATGTTACATAACAGTCGGTGTTATGTTGAGATTCGCCTGTTTTTCAGAGGTCTTTTAAACAAATGAGATTTACATAAGAAGGAGGAAGCAATGGAGTTTGAAACTCAATGTATGTCATTTCCATGTTTTATACAATTTTGTAGTCCATTTCAGACCCTTTGCAGTGACTAACAACTTGTCGGTCTGTTCCTCACACAAATCTATCATGTTACTTGAGAAAACTAACATTACACACTGTTGGAGAGATTTATAAAGAATGAAGATGTGTTTATGAATTACATTTACATTTATGCATTTGGCAGACGCTTTTATCCAAAGCGACTTACATTGCATTATACTATACATTTGTATCTGAGTATGTGCAATCCCTGAGATCAAACCCATGACCTTGGCATTGCTAGTGCCATGCTCTAACCACTGAGCTACAGGAAAGCTGTACAGACTGCAAGTGTTTAAAAATGAAAATAGCGACGGCTCTCTTGTCTCCGTGAATACAGTAATAAATATCTATATATTTAAAAATATCCTTAGTCCTCCAAGGTTTATAATGGTAGTGAATGGGGGCCCGCATTTTGAAAAAAAAAAAAAAAGCATCCATCCATAATCAAAGTAATCCATACGACTCCAGGGGGTTAATAAGGGCCTTTTGAAGCGAAGCAATTCATTTTTGTACGAAAAAAAATACATATTTAAAACTTTATAAATTCAAATAACTAGCTTCCAGCGGACGACTGTACGCATACTGCGCCAAATGAGCAACCCCCTGACGCAATGTATGACGCAGGATGTAGGAGTATCGTAAGCTTTGACGCCTTTCGTGGTTCAAACAAATAGGGCTGGGCAACAAACTCAAGCTCCTCTTCTCTTATATCAAAATCCTTTGACATTTCTCTTTAAAATGTCTCGTTTTAGACTTTTAATTCGTGACCGCTGTTTTGTTTTGCTCTCTCCTCTGCGTTTGTCATTGCATCATTGCTTTCGTGTGAAAGGTTGCTCTTCCGACCATGTTGTCTTGCTCATTCTGCGCACGGTCATCCACCGGAAACTAGTTATTTGAATTTATAAAGTTTTAAATATGGATATTTTTCTTACAAAAGCGCATCACTTTGCTTCAAAAGGATTACTTTATAGATGGATGCTTTTTTTTTTTTTTTTTTTCAAAATGCGGGCTCCCATTCACTACCATTATAAACATTGGAGGACTAAGGACATTTTTAAAAAATATCTCTGATTGTGTTTGTCTGAAAGAAGATAGTCATATACACCTAGGATGGCTTGAGGGTGAGTAAATCATGAAATAATTTTCATTTTTGGGTGAACTAATCCTTTAAATATTAAGTATTTACGTGAATCTAATTTAAATATCACGTTTTGGGCATGCATATTTAGATTAAAAGATCAAAAGAAATCCATTCAGTCAGGTTTCTTCAAACTTTTGACTAGTACTCTGTATAAATTGTAGCATGCGATTTCATGTCTGCTTACAATCCTGTTCTTGATTTGAAGAGTATAGGGCTGTGAAGTCTTATCCTCTCTCTAAAGATGGGTCCTATAAACACCCCTTCAGAATGTGTTATTAAACCTGTGATTATGTTCCTGTGATTTTGACTTTCCACTTTTAGACTTTTCAGTTCACTGTATAGCTCTGAGAGAAAGTGTATCTCTGGCAGGTACTCAGGACACACATACACCTCCACCCACAGTTCTGTGCTTGACACAATGCTTTTTTTATGCAGCGTACTCTGAACTTGAAATCATCTTATCATGGTAGTGGTCGTAACATTTATTTTTGGAAGCTTGTTTTGAGAATTGCAAGTCGATATAAACTTGCAATTCTGACTATTTATATCTCGCAATTCTCTGAATTGCGAGATAAAAATGTGCAGTTGTGAGCGCATTTATATTGTTTTATAGTCCAATTGTGTTATAATTCTGAGGAAAAGTCAAATCACAATTTTGCCATTTTCTTACAATTGTGAGTTTATATCTCACGATTCTGACTTTATAATTCACAACTGTGAGATATAAACTGTTTATCAATTCTGAAATAAAAAGTCTCTTTTGTCTTGCAATTCTGACTTAATAGAATTGTGAGGAAAAAAAGTTTTTTTGTTTGTTTTTTTGTGGTGGAAACAAGCTTACATATTTATTTGTTCTTTTTCAGTCATTTTTAGGGCTTCATTCATTTAGCTCAAAATCACACAACTCATCACTTATGAGTCTCCTATCATTTATCAGTGTGGTACTATTTGAGAGTTTGTGCTTCAAGATCCTGTCCTCCAGTGGATTCTTCCTTCTGCTGGGTTTTAAATATAGACTCTCCTCTTTTAGCATCTTTCATATCTGTATTTCCTCTAGAACTCATTTCTACCCATCCACCTCTCTCTCTTCCTGTCTCTCATTTCTAACAGAATATGATAGTTAACTATTAAAATAAATAATTTCAATCTAATTGTCTTTTATTCATTTTTAAAGCAGTTCTATTGTTCGAGTTTGACTGCTGCAGTCTTTGTGTTTAAAGCTGTTATCTGTAGTTGCAGAACATATTTAGCTGCTTTACTGATCGATCTGCCATAGCAGCCTGAAGACATCCTGCAAGAGAGCCAGCTGTGTTGCTCTGGTATGTTTTTGCTAAAATACAGTCTGTTGTGAGATAACTTACAGTATTGTTCAGCTCATATATGAAGTCATATTTGAGCTTGATCCCATGTCTGCCGTTCTTGAGTAGAATACTTTTATGTCATTCTTCACCTAGTTGTATAGGTTGGGGATATGAGAAGCAGTAGCACCGGTGCCATTGAGCAACCGTAACATGCAAAATCTTAAAAAATTCTACTTTTATTAAATGTACAATTGTTCTTCTTGACATACAGCTTCAGTGATTATAAAAGGAGCACTCTTTACTTGATTTCTGGGTAATTCGGAAAAGCTTTTATTGTTCATGATGAGACTTTGTGACTTTTCCTCCTTCATACTGAAGTAAAAAAAAAGGGCCACGTTACGACAAAAATAAATTTCTTTATGATTTGATATTTTATAATAGTGATTTCATTCAATTCAGAAGCAAAACGTGTGAAAAAAAATATTAGGGAGAGGAAATGGCTAATAAGCTGATAAGTGCTTCTCTGCCACCATCTACTGGTTATAGTGATAATTTCATTCTTTTTTATTTTTAAGTAACAGTGTTTGTTTGCCACCAAGTGTTAGTTTTTCTGCATCTCAGATCTTTTAGTTTACAAATGGGGACAATCTTTTGAAGAATGAACAAATAATGTTTTTGTTCATAATATTAAAAATAACATTTTCAATTGGATAATATTTAGAGCTTTGAAGCAAAAAAAAAAGGTTTGAAGAAAAAAAGTTGCGAAATGTGACCATTTGGTCATAGTCTGGAGCCTATATATATGATTATATATAATTATACTATATATACTTTTATTAAATATAAATACTTTTTAAAATATATATATATATATTTAAAATATATATAAAATATACAACTTTACATCAATTATTTAAATGATTTGGTTTTGCAATGTAAATACATTAATATGGTACTTTTCATATGTTATGTAGGCCATAGTTTAAAATGCAACACTTGCGTTGGTCTTAAGTTTGGTGGATTTGCTTACTTGGATGGAAACATCCGATGATGGAATCTAAAGATGCACAAAATGATTGCATTCAGGAGATCATATAATAATTGCGACAGGCCTGTCTCTGGTGTGCCATCTGCCCTTCATTCTCTTCATCTAGTATGCTCTTCATTTCTGTTGCCAATTACCAGACTGAGTCACTGTCACTGATGGTCTTCAGCACAGGAACTCAGTTCTGGTAAGTGCTGGTCTGAAACAGCTGCGTAGGGGGAAGGTGAAAAGTCTCCTCATTTTCAGCATGAAATAAAATCCATCGTTTGGTTTTTGGGGTTTAGAATGGCAATGAGCAGGCAAAAACTCTTTTACATGTCAGAAGTTTTCAATTATAATTGATTATGGTTAGGATAGTGTGTGTGCATGTGAGCATGTGTTTGGCGTGTGCACTGTTGTGTTGTATTTGTCAGTGTAGATAATTTCATTTGAAACTGATGGATTGCATGCGTGTTCACACACATTACTCAAGGTGACCTTGTGGTGCAGCAGAAGTAATGGTGTATTGCACAGTGGCAGGCGACTTCTGGTGTGTGTGTGTGTGTGTGTGTGTGGATGTTACATCAGTGACCTTGCCCTGCTTTAAACGGTCAGAGCACTGCAGCGGACACAGAGCCCTGCTGAGGCTGAACAGAGCGACATCTTCTCAGGAGCTGATGATGAGAATTTAAGGTTTTTAATTGAAACTGTGATTTATTTATTTATTTTTATAAATATTGTTCCAAAAGCAGCACTGTTGCATTAAATGTATTTTATATAAATCTTAAGTTAACACTTTAACTTTGACAGTGCTAATAACGTGTTTTATAAAATTTGTGTTAAATGACACAGCAGTGTTATTTTAAGAGCAGTGCATGTAAACCTCACTCCCCTGGCCTCAAAAGGCGCACCAGTGACTTATGCTAGAGACTGCGGTTTTTAGCTTCCTTGTTAGCGTACCCGCCACCCATGCCGGAGATGCCGGTTCGAATCCCGCTCAGATTGGGTCGAATAGGACCGGTTACATTTGGTGCCATGACCTGGATGGGAGTGAGGTTTAGGGGGGTGAGTGTAACAGAGGCAAGCTAGTAAGAGCTGTGTGTGTAAACCTCACTCCCCTGGCCACAAGAGGCACACTAGCGACTAGCGCTATAGAGACTGCGGACTTTAGCTTCCTTGTTAGTGTGCCCGCATCCCATGCCAGAGACACCGGTTCAAATCCTGCTCTGAGTGGGTTGATTAGTCTGGTTACATTAACAGTGTTGCTTTGAATATTACTTGAGTGTTTCTTTGACTATATGCACTTTCTTACAAGACATGATCTCTAATTTATTCCAATAGCTTACGTTTCCATTTAAAATTTTGGGACAGTAAGATTTTGTTATGTTTTTGAAAGAAGTCTCTTACGCTCATCAAGGTTGCATTCATTTGATCGAAAATACTGTAAAAAACAGTAATATCATGAATTACTCTCTCTCTTTCGGCTTGCCCTCTCTTGTCAAGGGTCGCCACAGCGAAGTGATCCGCACAGCCGATTTGGCACTTTTTATGCCGGATGCTCTTCCTGCCGCAACCCAGCACTGAGAGTGCACTAAATATGATGAATTTTGAAGTAAATATTATGAAGTAAATGTTTTCCATTGTAATCTATTTTAAAATGTAATTTATTCCAGTGATGGCTAAGCTGAATTTTTAGCCGTCAATACTCTAGTCTTCAGAAATCATTCTAATATGCTGATTTTGTGCTGAAGAATTATCAATGTTGAAAGCAGTTGTGCTGCTTATATATTTTTGTGGAAACAAGTTCCTTGATGCCATAACTGAAGGCAAGTCTTAATTTGTGTAAAAATGTAAAATATTTTTACACTATAAACATTAAAATAGTTTATAAATATTTCAGTCTTTGTTTACAATTATCATAGTTTTAATAATTCACATTTTTTAATGATTGACAATCTGGTGCAGGGTTAAAACAAAATCTAAACATTAAATGCATTTAAAAGTAACGAAATAAATGAAACTATGTTTTCAAAACCTAGTTTAATGTGACCTTCATATAAAAAAAAAGCTGAAAAACCTGAAATTCGTTCAGTTTTACAAAAAACTTAAAAGCAACCCTTTTAATGTGTCTGTAGTTGAAGATATATCTACTTATTCTCATCACTAAACTCAGGATGGTGTGCGAATGTAAAAGCAAGGACAGAAGGTGTGTTCAGCGGTCTGTTCCAGTCAAGACAGCAGTGTACTGCAGACTACTGTATCCCTCCCTCCCCCTCGCTCTGTCCTACTCTACACTGCATTAAGCTGTGCACGAGGAGAAGAATGCCAATATGCTGCGCTATCGGAGTGTGTGTGTGCGTGTTCTGAAGGTGAGGCAGGATAGCGAGGATGTGAAATCAAGGCCGGTAAGGTCTATAATTGCGCTGGCTCTAGAGAGAAGTGTTTGCTCGTTTGCAGCATGACAGCGAGCGTGTGTGCATGCGCACGCGTCTGTGATGCCGGATGAGAAGACTCAGCAGTGTGCCCGCTTCCCCCTGCACTCGCCAGCTGATATAGTAGTCCGGCATACTTCCTGTGCAGCGGTTGGTTGAGTAAGTGTATGCAAGGGTGTGAGGAGCGGAGAGGAGGGAAAGAGGAGCGGCAGGCCTGTAGTGTGGTGGAATGAAGAGTGGAGCATGCTGGGGGCCGGGAACGGTGCGCTCCTTCTGCAGCTCGGGCTGCCTGAGCCGCTTCAGCCATGGTCAGTGCGCTCGCGCCGGAGGAAGAGATGACACTTCCTCATCTTTATCGCACACTCCTGCTCCTCTTGCTCTCGTACGGGCACCGACTCGCTCCTCTTCGTTCTGTCATCTCCTGAACCTCACCTGCCTCAGAGGTATGATATGACCCATAAGACTCTAACTGTGTTCTGCTGTAATCAGTCTCTGTGTTTCGTTCTTCTGGTCTTCTTGCAAAGAAGTGTGGGGTTAGCACTTCCTTCCCCAGTCTGATTTTCATGTCCAGAGTTTGATTGACGTATCCAAGAACACTGTAATGCCCATGAAGTTCCTGACTTCAAGTGGAGCTTAACTTTCTCTCTTTCTCTTTCTCTTTCTCTTTCTCTTTCTCTTTCTCTGAATTGTATTTGTTTGTAGATTTAAATGTTGCTTTCAGTATTGTGAATTGTGAATGAGCTCTTCTTTAGTACAGGACAGCTGCTCAGTCATGACATAAATTTGTAAGCCAACCCCGCTGATATTAAAGGTCCCGTTCTTTGTGATCCCATGTTTCAAACTTTAGTTAGTGTGTAATGTTGTTGTTAGAGTATAAATAAAATCTGTAAAATTTTAAAGCTCAAAGTTCAATGCAAAGCGAGATATTTTATTTAACAGAAGTCGCCTACATCGAACGGCCAGTTTGGACTACATCCCTCTACTTCCTTCTTTAATGACGTCACTAAAACAGTTTTTTGACTAACCTCCGCCCACAGGAATACGCAAGAGTTGCGTTTGTAGAGTGTGTTTGTCGCCATGTCGTCGAAACGCTGTTATTTTCATCCCGCAGTCCAATCACCGGGTCTGATTCCGGCTCAGATTGATAGGGTAAAATTAAAGACATGTTTACAATAACACTGAGCGCGTGCATCTCCACGTTATGGTAAGAGGCGTGACCTTTCCGGGCAAGATGCGCTAAACTGCTGTCGAATCACAACACAGGAACCGCTGGCACAATCAGAACTCGTTACGTATTTCTGAAGGAGGGACTTCATAGAACAAGGAAGTCATCAGCCCGTTTTTATGACAGTGGAAACAGCGGTATACAGATAAGTAAATGATGTGAAAAATACTGTGTTTTTTTACACGCCAAACATGAACACATGTTATATTGCACACTATAAACACAATCAAAGCTTCAAAAAACCACGAAAAACGGGACCTTTAAAAAAAAATTAAAATATTTGTTTTTGATTTATGAATAAAATAAGGTTTGTAGTTAACAAGTTGTTACACATGCACTGCCATTACTGTTATGCAGGGCATGAAGTTTCATGAAGCTTCAATTGCATCAGTGTGATCAATGAAAGTCAGTCGTTGTCTAGGATCATTCCTGAGCTCTTCATGCAGCAGCTGTGTGACCTTTAACAGTTCTGGACTGAGATTCACAGCCAGGTTTTGGCTGACAGGAGCTCAAGTTTGAGCTTGAGGAAATGAATAGACATCTAAATTAAGATGGACCAGAAAGAGAACAGAAATCTGTATGATCTTAGTGCTGGAGAGGAGATCTTGACTGGATTGATACGCAAAGCTTCAAAATATTATCCTGAAATTGTAACATTATCCTTATATTGTAATCATTATGAGCACATGTTGTAATTGCTGCCTAACATATTCACTGTCTACTTAAATGAAAGTGAAAGTGACGTGTAGCGAAGTATGATGTCCCATAATTGGAATTTGAGCTCTACATTTCACCCATCCAAGTGCACACACACAGCAGTGAACACACACACACACACACCGTGAACACACACCCGGAGCAGTGGGCAGGACTTTTTTGTGATTGGGGGTTTAGGTGCTTTGCTCAATGGCACCTCAGTTATGGGTAATAAGAGTGGAAGACAGCGCTGTTCATTCACTCCGCCCATCTACATTTCCTGGCGGTACACACAACCTCGAACACACAACCTTCGTGTTACAAGTCCACAACACCATTAGGCCACAACTGCCCAATTGACTATTAAATGCACAATATGTAAGATTTTTGCATTAAAATATGCCCCAAAAAACCACTTGAACAGTGTTATACATTTTGTTGACTTGTGTACTTACATTGTCCCAAATGTTTCTAACAATGTTTAAATACATAGAAATCAGCTATTTTAACCAGTGGAATGGCTGGTGTCATTGCGTCGCCTGTCAATGACGTCATATCCAAGTTACCCTCAGTTTCTTGTTTTACTTCCGTAGAAACCATGGAAACACCAAAGACACTTTAATATATTTTTTTTTAGACAGATGAGCAGCTGTTTGGATACCTTTATCGACAGAAAACTAATCAATGTTATATAGTTACATATACATGGGTAGTCTTATTGTTTGAATCTCTTGTTTTCTTGATTTACCATGAGTAACATGTTTGTACCATTCCTCTGAGACAACATTGTTTTGTCACAAAGCTCATTTTTGCTTTGTTTAACTGATTTTAAGTTGAGCGCCGCGTTTTTAGAACGTCGTGTCATGCTTGAGATGCTGCAAAAGAATGTAAATGAACGAAAAATAGCACGCTTTAAAGCTTTAAAGGGATAGTTCACCCAAAAATTAAAATTATCCCATTATTTACTCACCCTCAAGCTATCCAAGGTGTATATGACTATCTTCTTTCAGACGAACACAATCAGAGATATTTTATGAATTACAAATTCTGAAGACAGAAAAAATGCATCCATCCATTAAAAAAATGAATCCATACGACTCAGGAGATTTAATAAAGGCCTTTTGAAGCGAAGGGATGCGTTTTTGTAAGAAAAATATCCATATTTAAAACTTTATAAATTCAAATAACTAGCTTCTGGCGGATGACCGTACGCATACTGCGCACGTCAATTTGGGCCGAAGTGCAACTTTGACCTGACGCAATGACGAACGCGGAGGCGCAGAGGAGAGAGCAAAACAAAACACTGGTCATGAATTAGAAGTTTAAAACGAATTGTAAAGAGAAATGTCAGAGGATTTTGATATAAGAGAAGAGGAGCTTGAGTTTGTTGCCCAGCCGTATTTGTTTGAACCGTGAGAGGAGTCTAAGCTTACGATACTCCTACATCCTGCGTCATACATCTCGTCAAAGGCGTGTGGTCGTTCGCTGGAAGCTAGTTGTTTGAATATATAAAGTTTTAAATATGGATATTTTTCTTACAAAAATGCATCCCTTCGCTTCAAAAGGCCTTTATTAACCCTCGGGAGTCGTATGGATTAATTTTTTTAATGTAGTTCCAAATGTAGGTTCGGGAGGAGCCTAAACATTCAGTCCTATCAATCATCATTACGAGCGTATATATAAGCAGCAGTCACTGCGTCATTCAAGCGACAATTCTTCCAGCATCCCTCCTCCTCCCCATCTCCTCCTCTATTTCTCTTATTCTCCCTCTATGCAGTACTGTTATAACTTGGAGCTCGAGCCGAGCCTCAGGTTCGAGCCTCCGGTTCATCAAGCCAAGTTTGTTTTACCATTAACCATTCAGACTGAATGGGCAGGCGAACTTGTGAATGGATGGATGCTTTTTTTCTGTCTTCAGAATTTGGCCTACCATTCACAACCATTATAAGCCTTAGAGGACTAAGTATATTTTTAAATATATATCGGATTGTGTTCGTCTGAAAGAAGATAGTTATATACACCTGGGATGGCTTGAGGGTGAGTAAATCAGGGGATAATTTTCATTTTTGGGTGAACTATCCCTTAAAAGGAGGGATTGTTCACCCAAAATCTGTCATTGTTTACTCACTCGCATATTGTTTCATCCTGTATGACTTTCTTCTGCAGAGGACAATAATTATTTTGAAAGTGTCCATACAATGAAAGTCATTGGGCACCGATGTTGTTTGGTTACAATGTTTTTTAAAATATATATTTTGACTTGCAGGAGAAAGATAGATGAAAGAATTTTCATTACTGGCCGATCTTTTGCTTTAAGTGGACAGTTTTTTCACTGAGGCCTATCATGAGACTATGCAAACATGCATTTTCACCCTCTTAAGACTGATGATGATGCCCTGTTTTGATAGGATGAGCCGCAAACTCTCTGTCCATCTGTGACTATTGTACTGATGTGTACAAAACAAGCATGCAGATGGTAATCTCTGACTGTACATACGGTTCTGTGGATGTGTGATCCGTTTTTTTTGAGTTGTCAGAGTGACAGTCTTTGCTCTAATTTTGAACTGAACATGAAGCCCTATTCTCCTGTATGTCCTCCACACAAAAATCAATAATGCAGTTATACAGCAGCCAGTTTATTTAGTCAATAACCTCTGTATGTTTTTAGAAAACACCACTTACTAGCTTTTATTTTGAGCTATAAATACATTTCTCGCATTCTATTGTAAGTTGGATATGAAGTTGAAAATGAATAATTAAGGTTGTTGAGACCTTATAACTACACATAAATGAATAAATACATCAGTAACCTTTTTGTTTTTAGATACACACTATTGTTTATTTTGTTGAGAAAATCATCAAATCTTTTCCACTTACTGTTTGCTCCAAGTAAACCTTATAGTGACCTTTTGTTATATACAGCAACCACTAACCAGTAGTCTAATTAAAGGACTAGTAAGTTTTGGAAACATTTTTGCTTTGATAGTTGCTTTAAAAGAGAATAGCTTAAGCTACACTGTAACACAAATATTGTGAAGTGTTATATTTTCTCTTCTGCAATTTAAATATAACCATGTTTTTGCTTCATGGGGTTTTGGGATCTTTTGAAATGTAAGATGAAGGCAGTGATGATGATCATTTCAGCAAGCGATTCAGTGAGTTTAGTCCTTTTAACCTAATCATTTTACTCTTCAGATTAGTTCAAACAGTTCATTGAAAAGAACCTGGGGAGAACGCTCTAATAATAATAATAATAATAATAATAATAATAATAATATGGGCGCTGTAATACTGTAGGTGTTGAATGCTGCCTGAAAATGGTCATAATTATAAAATTAACAAAAAGGTTCCTATTTTGCTCATTTTTGTAGAGTTGTTCAGTTTTGAATTCAGCAAAAACTCATGTCATGCATAATCATGACCTTTAATGTGTACCTTGTAAACTTGTGTACATCGCTAGTAGTAGAAATATATATTATATGTAGCTAGTGTTATGTTGTAATGCTTAATATTTGAAACAACCCAATAAATTCATTAACAGTAACATCTTAACTTTGGGGTTTTAAGACAAGTTTGAGGTAATCCTAACTTTATTTACAATGATGTTTTTAAGGCCAAGTGTTGTCAATATAATACTCTTAAGAATAAGATATCCTTTTTAATGTTTTTGGGAATACAAAATATTCTTAAGAGTATTTTGTGAATCTGAGCCTTATAGGCTGTACAATTCCATCAGAAACATAATGTAATGTCTTTGTCATTGTTGTGCCATTAAAACCTGCAAGTTCATTGCAGCTCTAATGGTAGGGATATTTGTGAGCATTAACACTTTAATACTCATCTTAGACATCTTACAGTCAAAAGTAGTAATTTATAGAGAGAATGACTGTGATTTAGTTAATTGTTGTCTTGTCATTATACCACTGTTCTTTCTCATTGGGAAACTACTGTTTCCAGCAGTAAGTAAACTGCAGCAGTTCCTATGTAAAGTATTACATCGAGTAATCCATGAGTCAGTACCATGCTTTGTAATCAATAAATCAGCTCTATTGTCGTTCATTCTAAGTGGTATATCAAGGACCTGAGAGCTTTCACATTGAGGAGCAGCGACACTTTTAAAAGGATATTTCCACCTTTGTATATGGTATAACCATTGCTTGCCTTTGTCTTTTGCAAAGATCTCTCTAGCTCCATATGTCCTGCTGCTCTCAGATGTGACACCTTATATATATACAGTCAAACCAAAATTTATGAATTTTGAACATTTCATTCATTAATACAGTTTATTCACTTATTAAAAATGGTAATAAAATATGACAAGATCTCAGAGTTAAACTGTCAGAAAAATTATGTCAGATAACACTTGAGGAAAACATGGTCAGGTCAAAGTGTCTGAATAATTTTTGGTCCCAAATTTTTATCAGTTTTACTGGTAGTCCACTATATGAAGAATTTTTGGGTATAATATGTCACAGTTTACTTTATTTTGCTATCCTCACTTACATAAATGAACTATAGTGTCCTGCACCCACTAGTAAAAAAATATCAAAAATTATATGTAGTGTCTGAATAATTTTTGGTTCGACCGTATATATATACAGGTGAACTAGACTGAGAGACCATTTAAAGGCCTTTGCAGGTGTTTTGAGTTAATTAGCTGATTAGAGTGTGGCACCAGGTGTCTTCAATATTGAACCTTTTCACAATATTCTAATTTTCTGAGATACTGAATTTGGGATTTTCCTTAGTTGTCAGTTATAATCATCAAAATTAAAAGAAATAAACATTTGAAATATATCAGTCTGTGTGTAATGAATGAATATAATATACAAGTTTCACATTTTGAATGGAATTAGTGAAATAAATCAACTTTTGATGATATTCTAATTATGTGACCAGCACCTGTGTGTATATATATATATATATATATATATATATATATATACATACATGCATACATACATACATATATCTAAAATTTTAATATTTTTTTTTTAAAGTACAGTTCTACTAAGCACAGTAGTTGAGGCCTGGCCCTTGATTTCTGTCCTAACAGGACATAATCTTTAAATAATACTGTATAATGACTACAGGTAGAAATTCCAGTGATTAAGTCAGTCCTTAATGAGGTTTACCAATTTGTCAATCATGAAATGGCAAAGTGTCTACTGTCTAGTGTTGCTCTCTCATTATCATTGATGGATCTGATGCCTCTTGAGGGAGGTTGAGTCTTGCTATTCAGTCAATCTATTGTAAGTTGGATATGAGGGTAAAAATGAATAATTATGGTGGCATACAGTATGTTGAGACAGTTTTACAGTATGATTAACTACACAGAAATTAATGTACATTAGTAACCTTTATTTAAATACACACACACTATAGTTAATTTTGTAGAGCCTACATCTAAAATCATAAAATATTTTACACTTCTAGTGGCTCTAAGTAAACTTATAGTTGACTTTTTTATACACGGCAAGCACAGGCCTGTAGCCTAATAAAAATTCTAGTAAGTCTTGGAAACATTTTTGCTTTTTGTCAGTCATGATATGGCAAAGATTGTCTAGTAGCGTAACTCTAATTATCATTACTGGATCTGATGCCACTTGACGTATTTTGAGTCTTGCTAGCAGAACAACAGCAAGAAAGAATCCACACCAGCACCTGTTTTTCTCAGTACATTTACATTCGTGCATTTAGCAGATGCTTTTATCCAAAGTGACTTGCATAAATTATATGTAGCACTGCATTGAGCTGAAGGCAGTGTTCAATCCTGTCCAATTACTCCATCTAACATACAAACTGTATGTAAATCACCTCCACAACAACTCCGATAACTCTTCAGAAATCGTCCATAGTTTGGCATGTCACCACTGATTCTGACAAACTCTCCAGATGCATGATTGAGAGTGTTCTTCCTGACTGCATCACTGGCTGGTACAAAAACTGTTCTACAGTATATCTTAACGCAAGGAACTGCAGCAGGAAGTGAAGACACCACAGTCCATCACTGGCCTTGAGCACCCAGCATCCATGGCACGTATTCAGATAGATGACTTAAGAAGGCAGATTATTCTTAAAGACCCCAGCCATCCCAGTCATTGCTTGTTTTCTTCTTTAACATCTGAGAAACAGAACAGAATTGCCCAGGCAGAGACCACATGGCTACAGCACAGCTTTTACCCACAGGCAAGAATTCACTGCTGTAATTTAATTACAGCAAGAAACTTTCCAAAAACCCACTTTTGAATCTTCTTGTACGTCAATTCTGTCCAACAGTATTATTCACATTAAGTTAACACAATCATTTTTTATGCAAATTTTTGTACTTACTAAAATGAATATTATTAATTTTTGCCCCGTTTCCACGTTTTGGTCAATCGGATCACAAGTGGACTACGCTAAATATTAAATATTTGCATACACCAAAAATTTGCACATACTTCATATTGGCTTATAGTATACTTTCATTATACATATTTATTTGTTTTAAATTGCACCTACGACATTATATTGGCTATCATTTTTATTGCTTTATAATAAAGTTTATTTATTTAACACAATATTTTTGTCATTTTACAAACTTTGACTTAAATTTTGCTGGTGAGCTCATGTCTCCTGCATAGATTGTTGTGGAGGCCATTGACATAATTATGTATGTTTGATAGACTCAGGAGTGGCTGGAGAAGGTTGAACGCTGTCTTCTGCTCATTGCAGTGCTACATAATCTATATCTGCATTATCACGTTTCATCTGCAGCACATACACCTGAGCTGGCCATGCTTTTATCACTCAAATAGACAAAAAATATGAAAAGATTGCATCCTTAGGTTCCATTTAAATCATTTTAAATAAATGCAAATGCAAGCTGACACTTGATGTGCTTTCTTAAAGGGTTGGCAATTATTTGGCATGCGTACTATAGAATTTATTATAAATTGGAGTGCATTCTAGCATTTTCTAAAGTGATATTATAGTCTGCATTATATAGAAATATAGTCTCTCACACTTCCTGTGTAGCCTGTCCTATGCAATAAAGACAAAAATGGCAACAAAAAAACAAAGTGACAATCGTTCAGACTGCATTATGTTTGTGTTATGTTTGTAACCTTACAGTGAAAGCTGACAGAGTTTATCCCACCGTCTTACATGGGTTCTTAAAATCCTTTTTAATCTTTTGAGTTCTATAATAGAAAACTTGAAAACCGTTTTAAATCCTATGTGAATGTGAACTATTGCTGGCAGTGGCATCAGTACAGTGAATTTGGAGGCATGTAACCAGCTTATACATTTATGAATTCAAAAGTAATTCCTACTAAAGGTCAAAAGTAATGCTACTAAAGTACAATTTGATGTGGTAGTTAATTCTTTAATCTGATGTTAAGCTGATTTTAGATTGTAAATACAGACAGGAGGTGCCAGATGGGTTTGTATCAAGCTCCTATTTTGTAATGTCACTCTTTGTAAACAGATATTTGTGTGTTGTGCTTGAAAACTGTGACACATCTAGGAACAACAGACCTCTATGATGACCGGTGTTTAGCAGCAGGTTAGGGCCTGTAAGTGTTAAAAAATTGCAAGCCACCTTGTCCTCCTGCCGAATGGTTTCCAGACAGAGAAGCTGCTGTGGAAATGAGCTGTAATCTCCAGCACACAGCAGATTTACCCTGTGCCAGCTGCACATTACCCTCAGACCTTCATCAGCAGCTCTTCTAAAGCTGGAGGGTGACAGGGTGAAAACTGCTCTTAATGTAAAGCTGTTTCTGAAATGTGTTTTTTTTTTTTTTTTGGCTCTACTGTATGTGTGTGTGCTAAGGATTAAACCTCACATAGGAAGGGAAAGATGAAATACAGGTATACTACATACTGTGCAGTTTATAATGTATACTGTTTATAATTACTGAAACAATATGCAACAACAACAAAAACACACTAATGGTACATTCTATCGTAAATATGGTTATTTTCTATTTGTACTGTTTATATACAATATATGAATTTTACATAAAATTATATATAAGTATATTATATACAATTTGCTTTTGTACACATTTAAAACATTTTACATATTTTTCAAAATGCAATTTTCACTCAATTTTTTTAAAACAATTTAAAAAGAAAAGTAACCATTGTCCATTTATCATTGTAATATGTGTTTATGAACAATACAAATCTGTTGATCTGTTGGTTTCCATTTCTTCCATTCTATTACTTCATAAGTACATTGTCCAAGTTGTGGACACAGTAGTACCCATTACCGTGTGCTCTGGTTGTATAATGCACATCAGGGCCGGATTGGGACTCATTTTCAGCTCTGGAGTTTCATGCCTTAGACCGGCCCACTTTAATTCACGACTGACAATATTAAAATAATGTAATTAAAACCTCAGTATACAAGTCTGCAATAGTGCACTGATCTCTACAGCCTTGTAATTAATTGTATTTTTCAAAAATATCTTCAAAAATTATAGTACAAAAAATGCTAAAATTTGATATAGAGTCATTTTTTATTGTTATAATAATGATTTAATAATGTGAACCATTGATTAATTCTCTAGCCATCTAGTGGCTGCAGTTAAAAATTCATGTTATTTTAATTTTAATTTAATTAAGTGTTTGCTTTCCAGTAGATGGCAGCAATTGTCCACTAAACCCAGGCACATTTTTCATGTCTATCACTATGAATGAAATTGAGAAATGTAGATCTTAATTAAAGTCGATTTAACAAAAAATTTTGCTATTTTATATAAATGTATATACTTAATTTATTACAAATTGAGGCAAATAAATAACACAAAATGCCATAAATCCCCCAAAATTGCACAACTTTACAGTAAAATATTAAAGTATTATGTTTGTTTAAAAATCACATTTTACTGTCTGGTTATGTAAGCTTGTTGGACAGAAAAATAAATATTGTTGGCCAATGCATAATAACATAGCTAGCAACATAACATAAGTGATAGGCCCTATATTTTATTATTTGATTTTTTATTATAGACCTTTTGCCTTACCATAATTTAGTGTTGATTTAGAACTTGTCCCGCTGTCCCTACAGACGTCACCTCATCCCTTCTTCTCGTATACTTTTGAGTGAGTTGTCTTCTCCGGGCGCACACTCCGAGTCCCTTCCGACCAGGTTAATTTACCCATAGAGTGACATGATATCATTGATGTTACGTACAAATCGCGCATTCGTTAGTTTGTTTTTTTTCTTGCACGGGTGCCCCTTGCCGCCCCTGGCAAGATGCCGCCCTGGGCCATTGCCCATGTCGTCCAGGCCTAAATCCGTCACTGACTGGTTTTAAGGAAAAAGTTAGGCTACAGTACATTTAGTACATTTAGTACATTTGGCCGCGTCGACAGTTTCCATATTTCAACCCAGTGCCATGACAACACCGGCCCTCGCGGCCAAGTAAACAGACCGGCCCATCGGGAAATTCTCCCGGTGCTCCCGATTAGCCAATCACGGCCTGATGCACATTTTTCCAAATGTAGTTGATCCTCGTGTTCCATGTACACACAATCAAATTTGCATGCTGTGCACAATATAGGCCTATATACTGCACAAAAAGTACTTGGTATGGTAATATGCTGTTAGAAACATTCCCACAGGTTCCTCTCTCAGCAGTCACATGATACACGGCTCACAAAAACATGATTTATGCACAGGATCAGCCAGTGTGTGTGTGCACATGTGTGTCTGTTGTGGCTAATGGAAAGAGAGAAAAGAAGAAGCTCTAGAAATGGACGATTTGATTGAATTGGCTCCCCATGCCAGCGTTTAGACCCTTGAAATGTCGTTCTGTTGCTGTTTAGATTAAAACAGTCAATAACTGTCTCGAGGCCAGTAGTTGATCTGGCACCCACCAGCACAACACTGAACAGAGAAGCAGGAGAGACCTTTGTAAAGCATAATAATTACTGTTTTAATCTGGTATTAGGTCATAGAAGACTCTCGTTTAGTTAGCATGTAACTAAACTTCTTTATACAGAAAGTGCCCTAAAGTGACCCCCTTTCCCTCCACACACAATGTTTTCTGTCTGTGTATGTTATTGTTGAGTCATGAGAAGGTTAATGTGTTCAGCCTCTGAACAGTTTGCTGACGGCTGCTCTGCTCTCTGCTGAGGAGGAACAAACACAGTCAAATCAATCTCACCCTTGCCCTGCTCCGCTGCTCTGAATGAGGTTGCCATGTCCTCGTCTCTCACATGCAATATGCCACAACGTTTTTTCCCCCAAATGTCAGAGATGCATTTACTAAATTCATCTTATTATTTGTATGAGGTAATAAATGTGACTCTGAGTTGCTGTCTTATTGCGTCCGTGTTGCATGATTGTGTCATGGCCTCATCAGCATCAGGATCTCAACTCTGCTCTGATGCGCTTCTCTAGATTTATGACACTTCTGTCACTGGAAGGGGGCCATTGTGTGTGTGTGAAAATGTGTAATGCACGTGTGTGTGTGTGTGGGAGCATGTCCATACATGCCAATGAACATTAATGATGGCAGCTGTGAAATCATGCAGTGTGAACTCTTAGGAATTCAAATTATTTATCTTTTTTTTTTAGCACGTTGTTTCCACTAGCAAATGTTTATTACCTAGACATCAGGTGACTAAAGCCACACAAAGTTATTTTATGTTAGCATTGCTGGCTCTTATTTTTCTACCTAAAAAAAAAGGCAATATGGTGGTTTAGATTTTTTTTCACCGACAGCTATGGAAATGGATGCGCCATTAGATAAAAGCTAAAGTTTTCGGTTCACAAAGGAATGACTTGAAAGAAGTAAATGGAGGGTCTTGGAAGAGCCAAGTTAATGTCCAGACCTCATTTCAATTGAGATGTTTTGGGGGGACATGTAAAAAAAAAAACCTCCACTAGAGTTTTGCAGGGATGACATAAGCCAGCGCCAATTTAGCATTACCCTTCTCTTAACCAAAAACTAGGATTTTTTTTCTATTTTGGATTATTGCAGAAAATAAGGTCTGTTTTCAACAAATGTTTATGATTCTTATGGCTTGTTTTATCTTAACAAATGAACTTAACCTTTCTGAATTTTGAAGCCTAAATACAATTGCCAAGCTTAACAAGCTAAAGTTAGGCTTTAAACAAACTACACCATGGACACAACTTTAACGTCACCACTGCTGAGCTTCCAACGACTCTTTCAAATTATTAAATTGTTCAAAATCGACAGTCAGAGAGTTTGTTAACAGTTTCCCCAGAGTATAAATACAACAAAGCCGTAAAAACAGACTCGTGTGTGGATGAGTTTACTTGTTCTGCGCGATGCCGATTAATGTCCCTGATAACCTCTGTAGTTGCATTTAGCCACTTGCCAACCACTGCCTTAAAACACATGTAAAAGCTTTAAAAACTTTCTGGTTACTAAAATCCTAAAAAGTATCTTCTTTTGTGTTCAACAGAAGAAAAAACTTGTGCTGGTTTGGAACAACATGAGGGCAAGTAACTGATGACAAAATTTTCATTTTTGGGTGAACTATCCCTTTAAAGCCTACTTAGTTTTTCCACATAAGACATTTGAATTTCTGTAGATATTTTTGTTGAATAAAAGATTTCAAAGTTCAATTAATTGTTATTTGTTTTGTAATAAATCTTTAGCGATATTACAAGTATTTAATCAATTCATGGGTGAAATATATGAATATAATAAATCATAAAGCCTTATGATTAATTATGATACATATATCGACCCAAGAGGGAATTATGCACATATATTGTGAATTAATTACAACGAATTATAATCAATTACATATATTATTAGTTCTAGTTTAATATGTTGTGTAGAGAAACTATCCTAGTTTGTCCAGCAAACCGTTAATTCTCTCACAGACTATTATAAAATGAATGTTATTCTCTGGCCACGAGAATAAATTCCTATTATAGCATCAAAGCGTAAAGCAATGTTGCTGGATCAAAACGAAGAAGTGACTTGGTTTTTCTGAATGAGCAGCAGAACAATCAAGCATGAATATAATGTATTTAATATATGAAATTGATAATACAAAGGTTATACGGCTAAATAGACACAAGTACTACACATATATATAGAAAACGAAAGTAAAGTCAAGAAAACATAGGTGATCAAAACAAAAATTACAAACAGTTAAACCTTTGAGAGCCAGCAAGGAAACTCAGTACACAAATCTTAAAGAAGTTAATACTTGCATATAGGTTCGGGGGCTTTAGAGTTTCAGAGCGCTTGGTTTGGTAATTGGTCCTTCTTCAGGAGGGTGTTCTCCGGCGGGTTTTTCAAACGAGGTTTAAACTGAAGAGTAAAATAACCGGAAAATAAAGAAGAGAGTCCGAAAGAAAGTCCGTCTCCTAGGTGATGGAGGATGGCGAAGGCTTGACGACAGGAAAACTTGTGCAACGAGGAGACGCGTGTCATTGTTTTTTAAGGACAACAACCAGAACGCTTCCTTGGGACCGTCCGCCAATGATACGGGTGAAACTTTTCTTTGTCTTGTATTGCGGCTCGATTTGCATAATCTATGAAGTATCAGATCGGAGTGTATTTTCTTCACAGTACCATTAAAAATAGAACAATGCTTTTTACAGTAATGTGACATACCTTGTTGAATGAGGCATAAAGAGAGCTTTACAAAGAAACCAAACTTGTCAGGTGGGAAAGGCATACAAGAGAAGTTATAGTTTACAGTCATATTTTATCGTTAGAAATGACACTAGCACAACTACAGTAGCTAAACTTATACAGTAGGGATACCTATATGCAATTTGAAATACAACGGCAGGTACACTTAGGCATAGTCATATTTTGCACATACAATCTTCAATACGTGTTTGTGTGTGTGTGTGTGTGTATGTGTGGTGTGTATTGGGATTTGGCTGGTCTGGCATTTAACCCACATGAGGGATTCTTTTGAAGTCCCCAGAGCTAGGGACTGGGGTTCTCTGGTTAGTTTCTGACAGGGCCGCAAAGATGCCAAAATCCCAGTTTGCTTAGACCGGCTGGAGCCGATTCGTGATTTACATTCACCGTTCAGGAGGCTAAAAGCATTCTGAAAATTCCAAAGTTGGTTGACTCCGACGGATCTTATCCAGATGTTACAGTTTTATATCACCTTCACCAATGTGCAGATAAAATTTCAGTATCTATATTCACACATACTGTAGGCTGAAAACAGACTAATAATCTTTTCATGTGCTTTACTTTTTCACAGCACTTTATTTGTCAAAAGTAGTCATTTCTTTTTAGGTAAAGCATTACTTATGGACTTTAAATTAAAGTTGTGCGTTTGTGCTTCTACACTTCTAACTCTACATCTTATCCACAGATGAGTCTTGCCAGTTCAGAACTTATGTTTTCCACAGGGTCCCTGCGGATCCTTAAAAAGTCTTAAAAAGTCTTAAACACAAATTTCGGTTTTTAAGGCCTAAAAAAGTCTTAAATTGTATGGAATGTCTTGAATTTTCGCAAGGGAGGTATTAAATTCCGTATGGGACCGAGCGAGTGACATGTCTCCGTCCGGTTTTGTGTATTTTTAGACGCAATTTTATAACTGACCAGCGTTACCTTGAGGTCTTAAATATTTTTCGTAGCATTACCGCAAAACTTTCTATAGTCTGACAGACCCAATGACTGACTGATCATTGGACAGAAGATTTTTTTTTCTCGCGGCAGTTATTGCGTTGCGTCATCAAAGAGAATTGAGGTAGCAGGTAGCCTTATTAGGTAAGCGCAAATGTAATGATTTATGGCTCGAGAAAGAAGAATTCTCTTGGTGGTTAAGGCCGGTGCCGGTAAATGTCTACGAGGCAAACTGCAACGTTTGTAGAAAATGTTTTAAACTGGGTACAATGGGCATTACAGCGGTACGCACACGCCGAGCATCTAATGGATCTTTTGCGGTAATGCGACGGAATATATACGGAATTCCGTTTTTTTAGGTCTAAAATCATGACGCATGTGAATCATGCAGGTCAGTAAGATGTTTTATATGTTTTATGCATGTTATGTTTTATGTTTTAATACGTCAACGACGGAATGGTCCAGCGCCGCGCGGCGCCATCTGCAGGACAAAGGTCAGCAAAGATGTAGGAATATCTGATCAGAGCTGTACACGGATACACATTTTTAAATAAATCTCTTGTGTGTCAAAGCGACTGCAAGTGATTTTCGGTGCTGGAAATCCATATATCCTTTGCTGAAACAAACTCGTCATGGAGAGCGCAGCTCATGGTTGCTTAGTAACGGCAGACGCTACCGCAGCGCCCGAGCGCTTTGGAAAGGAGAAAGTGGCGCCGACGCGTTTTCCATGCGTTTTTAGACGCGACATGTGAACGGTCCCTAAAAGAGTTCAAATGGGTCAACGCGCCAAATGCGAGTAGAATCAGCGCTGAAACGTGTTACTCGTTCGGTAACTTTTTTATGAATGGTGGTGAGAATTAAATATATAATTTGCAACGGCTGTGATGTAATTATATAAAAAATGACGCGTCTGACGCGCTGCATGTTTGCTGTAACAGAAAGTGGTGTGTTTTCATTTTCGATTCACTGTAAATGCTACTTTGTTTGTGACGTTTAAATTTGGATTTGGGAATGCAACATTCGTCATTAGAATTGTTTATAATACTGTTGTTGTTTACAAAGAGAAGTTTCAGTGTCACATGATTCTTCAATGTTGATTTGCTGCTCAAGAAACATTCACTATTTATATTATCAGTGTTAAAATGCAGTTTTTGCTGCTTAACTTTTGTGGAAATCCAATTTAAACATTTGTGGCAGGATTTAAAAAATAGAAAAATTAATACTTTAATTCATCATACTTTAAAGTGATAAAGTGAGTGAAGACATTAAAAATGTTACAGAATATTTCTATTTAATAAATGCTTTAATAAATAATATATTTGATAAATACATGTAATAATTTCAAATAAATGCTGTTCATTGAACATTGAAAGAAAACTAACAAATATCACCATTTCCACAAAAATATGAAGCAGCACAATTGTTTTCAACATTGATAATAATTAGAAATGTTTCTTGAGCATCAAATCAAATTGTAATGATTTCTGAAGGATCATGTGACACGGAAGACTGGAGTAATGATGCTGAAAATGATCACAGGAATAAATTAAATTTTATAAAATACATATTTTTATAAAATATAGAAAACTTTTTTTTATTTGTAAGAATATTTCACAATGTTGCTATTTGTACTGTATTTTTGATCAAATAAATGCGGCCCTGGTGAGCAGAAGGGACTTTTTGATTTTTAAAATCAATAATTGTTTCCAAACTTTTCGCAGGTACTTTAATAATAACAATTCTATTAATACATTTGATATATTATATTATATTAATTATTATCATGATTATTAAATGCTGCTTTTTAATTTTACAGAACAATAATATGCATTATTACAATATATGACATATCTTTTAATGTGATAAATATATATTATTTAAAAAAAAAAGGTGCCCGGCGTGGCTTGGGTGCAGGGTCAGACTTTACTGCTTTTTTTTTATCTCTAGCTGATCAGTGTTTCCATCGCAGGTTTGGTCTTAAATTTCATGAAAGGTGGTATTAAAAAGGTCTTAAAAAGTCTTAAATTTAACTTGTTCATATCTGCAGATACCCTGTTTCCAGTTTATCAGGAAAACCATTTATATCTGAGAATTGCAGGTTTCTTAAAAGTTTAAAAACAAAAATTGTGTAGTCACTATCTATTCACCATCACAGTGTGTGCGTGTGTGTTTTGATGTAGGATGTTTGTGCTTTGTTTGCATAAGTGACTATGGTAATATCGACTGGGTAGCTGCCGTTGGGGCCTCAGCCACCTGTAAAATCAGCATTAATTAATGAGGGAAATTAGGAGGAGCTGTGCCCTCGACTCAGTAATGAGAACAGCTGGAAAACACATTGTGGGGACATTGTGCTCTTGGGATTTTTTTCTGTTTTTAAAAAGTCTAGTTTACCCAATAATGAAATTTACTTGTATTCCGTTTGTCTCTGTGTAGATGACTCGGCGGACGAGGAGCCCACGACTCAGTCAGACCACAGTGAGATCCAGGGCACTCTCAAGACTCTGGCCAGTAAGTTGGATGACTTGAGCACATGCAATGACCTGATAGCCAAGCATGGGGCGGCGCTGCAGCGGTCTCTAAGTGAGCTCGAGACCTTACGTGTGCCTCTGGAGGGAGGAGAGAAAATCAAGGCTGTCAATGAGAGAGCCACCCTCTTTCGCATCACCTCCAATGCTATGATCAATGTAAGTACAGAACTAACTTTCTGTTACCACAGAATTTCAGTTGAGTCAGGTTTTAATTACTGCTAGTTTGTGCATTTCAGTTTTAAATTAATCTTAATTCTAAGTGTATACAATATTGTTCAAAGGTTTGGGGTCAGAAAGATTTTTTTAAAGAATCATATACTTTTATTCAGCAAGGACACATTAAATGTGAAATGTAAAAAAAGACTTTTTATATTGTTACAAAAGCTTTTCATTTCTAATGCTGTTCTTTTGAAATTTCTATTCACCAAAAGAATCCTGATTTTTTTAATCGCATTTTCCACAAAAATATTAAGCAGCACTGATGTTTTCGACATTGATAATAATAAGAAATGTTTCTTAATCACCAAATGAGCATATTAGAATGATTTCTGAAGAATCATGTGACACTCAAGACAGGCTTCAGAAAATTCAGCTTTGCCATCACTGGAATAAATTACATTTTAAAATAATTTAAAATAGAAAACAGTTATTTTCACAATATTACTGTTTTTATTGTAATGTTTATAAAAGAAAAATGCAGCCTTGGTGAACAGAAGTCTTTTTCCCAAAACATTTACCAATTTTTGAATGGTACTAGATGTTATTAAAATGTGTATTCTAAGAATGTTATTTTTGGAGCTTAAAAAAATTTGTCCCCCAATTGAAACTGCACCTGAGAACTGCCTAACTTATATTTAGGACTGGTTGTGTTTAGTGTTTTTAATCATGGACAGTGTTTTCCTCGGCCCCTAATGCCATGGTCAATATGATTGAGCAATGTTCACATAGAGTGGGATGGAAGATTGTGGTTCATTCATCAAAATGGACAAAGTGGAACCTAATTCAGTATTAACTCTCTTACCCATAGTTCATCATGCAGACCCATGTGTGAAACTAGCTCCAGAAACAGCCGTTTTACTTTGAATCCTTTTCAGAGAAAATCACAATCTGTGTCTGTGTTCAAATTTCATGTTCAATGTGGCTCTAAAGTCAAACGTTGTTGCAAATACCTGGATTGATGATTGTTTTTCTTTTTTGTCTGTAATCAATGAAGGTAGAACTGGCTTCCACTGCTGTGATCAATACAAGCCTAGGAATAGCGCTCAGTTTTATGGATGTCCTTTGTGTCTCTGATTTCCTAAATCAAATTTTGGATAGGTATCACTACTCACAGTCATGAAAATCAATATTGGAGGTGATTTCGTCTTGTGTGTTCCCATTTCAACTTTGATGAACTTTACTGAACTCATCAGTCTGTGCCAAGCTTATACTACCATTCAAAAGTTTCACCATGGCTTTAATTATTTGATCGGTAATACAGTAAAAACAGTAATATTGTGAAATATTATTACAATTTAAAATGAATGATTTTGCATTGACTGCATCATAATTGTGATTGTTGGTACACCACTTAAATCCTCACAGCCAGACGTTTGTGTATCAGCATAAAGTCTGATCCACATTACTAGTAACTTATTCGGGCAGAGAAATGACAACTTTGACAAGAATTGGACTTCAGTCCAACATGCAAACAGAGCAACCACATTTTTTGAAACACAAGTAAAATGTGTCTTAATATTTTCTTATAAAGTAAGTTTGGAAATTTCCATGCTCATTTAGTTCATGTTAAAAATGTGGTTATGCAGATTTTTAGTGATGAGGTAACAAAAGCCATAGGAAAGAAGTGGCTAAACCGTTGGAAAAGTTTGGGAAAAAACTGATATAGAGCAAACTATCTGTACATGTATACCAATTTAACAGTCTTTAGATTTGTTTTCAGTGATGATTTCTATACAATTCCTGATGCATTGTTTTGTAAGAACCATTATAAGAATCTAACAGTTTCATTTCCTCACTTCTTGTATCAACCATTAGTCCTGCAGACAGCAGTCAAGACCTGAGAATTTGAGGTGATGTAACACAGATAAACATGCGAGATCTCTGTTTGATCAGCTGTGTGGACTCATCTTTTGTTCATCTGTGAAATGATTAATAGCCAGCTGAACAGAAATACACATGCATAATGAAAAGTGCTGAATAGCACTGTGGGTCCAGCTCATTAAAGCACTTGGACAGGCTGAGCCACAGCAGTTTTAATGAGAGGCAGAGGAAAACCATTCTGGTCTATGTGTGTGTGGTGTGAGGGATAAACAGATGATCTTATATTTAATACATATCTATATTTGAAACAAGGAGAGAGAAGAAAGGGATGTTTATCTTGTAGTCACCTGGTTCTCTGTGGCTTTAATTGATGTCTGTGATGTTTTACTGTACTCTTTGAAAAATTGGGGTTGGTACAATTAATTTTGTGAAATCTTTACAATTTAAAATAACTTTTTATTTCAGTATATATTAATGTGTACTTTATTCTTATGATGGAAAAGCTAAATTTTCAGCATCATTACTCCAGTTTTCAGTGTCACATGATTCTTCAGAAATCATTCTAATTTGCTGATTTGGTGCTCAAGAAACATTTCTTATTATTATCATCAATGTTGAAAACAGTTGTGCTGCTTAATATTTTTGAGGAAACTTGATAAAAAAAAAAAAATCAGGCTTCTTTGAATAAAGAACAGAATTTATTAAAAGTATAACATTTTTGTAAAGTTATAATTATGTCTTTACTGTCACTTTTGTTCAATTTACTGCATAAAAAATACTGACCCCTAGCTTTTGAATGGTAGTATATATCAGAATTGTGTGAAGTCCAGTGCACTGAAATGATTAGGGTAAATACAGGAAAAATGGGGCACTTTCTGATCGTTTGTTCTTGTTATTAAAATATGATGGACCTTTTAAATGAAAGACATTTTTAAAATACAAAAACTTTGTCCCACTTAACTTGTATTCCCCCTACTGAAACTGAGAGAAAGCAGCTGTTTGAATCTGTTTGTGCAGTGGCGCTAAAAAGTAATTGGACTCTTAAATCACATTTAAAAATCTCTTAATCTCTTTGCATTATACAACAAAATATCAAATGAAGTGGCATTTATTTTTATATTACATTAGTGAAACACATTTATAGCAGATACAATGAACTACGACTGTGGTTAGCCTGCGAGGACACCTGTGTGAACCCCCAGAAATCACATTAAGACCAGTTGTTTAAAAGTCTTTGCAAAATGGCTTAGATCAGAGAAAAGATCTAGCATAATTGGTCTGCAGATGCCACTAAGTTTGATATTTTATCCACTATAAAGACATTTAGACATTTTTAAATGTTGTTGTTAAGTGAAAATCTGTCTAGATTCTAGACATATGTTGAAGTATTATTGAAAATCTCACTGGGCATTTCTCTAAGTTCAGTGAACCATCTATCAATTTTACACACAAAATCACATGACTCTCCCTCCCCCTCAACTATTTTAAAGAGCATTTTCTTTTCTATATGAGGATGTACGACACACATATGCGTGTCTTTCCTCTAAACTCTTCCTGAAGTCACGAGCAGTCTGGGGCCCGGGCCTCACTCAGCAAAAAAAAAGGGGAAGCGTTGCTTATGTTAAAGGTGAGGATCTGTAGTTTCATGAACGTGTTAGAAAGCCGCAGTCACATGCTGAGTGTAGCACAGAGGATCCTCTATCACAGCACAGCTCTCGGCGCTCAGTGCTGACAGGAGTCAGGTAAGTGCTGGGGTTTGTGGACTTTAAAGGAACAGAGTGTGTGGAAGTAGGATGCCAAGAGTGCATAGACCTATACTATTGCTTTTGAACTATGTTCTGTACAGAGTCTAAAATTAGCACTTGCAAGGCGCCAAATGTGAGTAAAAATTGGCTTGGTGAGTGAATAAAACTCGTGAGTTGGCTGGAAACTTTATTACGGACTACAATACAGTTTAGGTTGAAATGTAAGAATGGTTTTCTGATGTTTTTTTCCTCCCATAAATCCATGTGGCAGTGTATATGTGGAATATTCCTCACTTTAATGCCACCAAAATGAAAATGTGAGAATCTAACACACTTACAATGTCCTTTTCTCTGTGTTTTTATGAAGTGCATGGAAATTGAGAATGGGTCATCTTTTGTACGTATGATTCTGTGACAGTGACCTGTCATTTATATGCAATGAAAAAAACAGCTAAATAATCCCTTTGAAAGGACAAAATTTTTTTTTTAATTAAAAAAATGCAAAATACATTTTCATGGCCAGTAAAAATATTTAGCATTTAAATATTAGTTTTTAGTATTAATTAAATATTTAAAAATAAATGGAGAGATTCTTTCCAAAGCAACTTACACTGTATAAAGCTATACGTATGTTCATTCAGTGTGAATTGAACCCTTGACTTTGGCATTACTTGTCCCAAGCTCTACTGTTTCAACTACAGGATCTTATACCTTTCTCAATTTATCTGACAATGGCAGGTGTGGCAAAAGGTGAATTTTGGACATTGATTCTGTGCCTGTTTTGTTATAAACTGAGCCTGTTATGTGTTTGCATGGTTCTTGATAAATCCAGCACACTGGTGTCTGTCAGATTAGTGTCATTGTGCCTCCACAGGAGACAAGGGAGATGGACAAAGAAACAGCGATCAAGAGAGAGTAGAGTCGAAAGATTTCACTGACAGCCAGAGGCAGCGGCACTGTAAAAGACGTGATTGGTTGTGACTGCGAGTTGCCTTAATGATTTTGTGGCTGTACTGTAGTCTCAGTTATTAACATGATTGATGAGCTCTGATGAGAGAGACGCTCTCACATATACTGAGTTTGATTTCAAGAGGTATTTTTAGTGAAACCTATGTGTGGTGTTGGTTATTATTCTTAATAATTAGGAAGAAACATGCCATTTGTCATACATTGCACTATATGTAGGGGGAAAAGTTGCAAGGTTTTCATGTTTCAGTGCTTATATGAAACTATCGGAACAGAATAATTTAATTGAGATGAATAATGACACTATATTGTCTTCTGCAGAGCTGCCTTATAGATGTAATTATAAATAAATGTATAATAATTTTGCAACATTGACAGTTTTTTTCCTGTTTATTTCTGTAAAGCTGATTAAAGCAATCTGTATTGTAAATAGACCACAAGATTAAATAGGGAGCAAATGGAGACATTTTCTTTGTTCTGCTGAAAAAGACTTTAGTAATTTGAAGATTTTTTTTTTTTTTTTTAGAAACATCTAAATTAAAGCTTATACTTAACCATAACCATGTCTGCTAAGGTTTAAAATCGCAACCTCTGACCAATAACATTTTCCTCTGGGTACAAGCATGTGACCATGCATGTCACTGACCAAGAGTAACCTCTCTTACATGCTTCTATTGCTCAATACTTCTAGTCAGACTCAACTAAAAAAACATGACTCAGCCCATAGACAGTCTGTATGTTTGTGTGTTTCTGAACGTGCACTGGCCATCAGATTGATTCTTTCACTTCTGCTTTCAGTTTAACCATTAGAGCTACAAGCCATGATTCATTTCATAAACTCTGATATTTCTGTCATATCTAATTTATTAGATGTTGTGAGACACTTCATTGGTTGTGAGACTTTTCACAAACAATACAATAAGAACAATAAACAAAAGTCAGTCAGGAGAGAAAATAGAAGAAATGCAGAGAAAGAGGAAGACAGAGAGAGGAAGGTGTTTCCATGATCTCTTCCTGTGGGGACCATTTTTATGAGGGAGACCAGAGCAGTAATGAGGAAGCAGGTGAATTCATGTGTGGCGCTTGCGGCAAGAGGACAGATAAGATCCCTAGAGAATTTGGGAACCAGGATTATCGTGATGGAGATAGGGAATGAGGGAAAACAGAGACAATGAGAATGTGGAGGCATCATTTGCTCCACACCTCTGGAATCAATGATTTTGGCTTATGATGATATATTTTAAAATTAGAAATATGGAATTTACACCTATATACAAAGTTTTGTCATGAGACTCTAGATGGCGCAGGCTCATAACTCCTTAAAGGGTTAGTTCACCCAAAAATGAAAATAATGCAATTTATTACTCACCCTCATGTCATTCTACACCTGTAAGACCTTCGTTCATTTTCGGAACACAAATTAAGATGAAATCTTGAGGCCTGCATTCACAGCAATGGTACTTCCTCTCTCAAGATCCATAAAGGTAATAAAAACATATTTAAATCAGTTCATGTGACTTCAGTGGTTCAACTTTAATATTAAAAAGTGACAAGAATATTTTTTGTGCACCAAAAAAAACTAAATAACAATGTTTTAACAATATTTATTTCAAAATGCTGCTTCATGAAGCTTCTGAGCTTTACGAATCGAATCAGTGATTTGGATCGCCAAAGTCACTTGATTTCAGCAGTTTGGTGGTTTGATTCACGCTCCGAATCGCTGATTTGATTCGAACTGATTTAAATATGTTTTTAGTACCTTTATGTACCATTGCTGTGAATGCAGGCCTCACTGAGCCATCAGATTTCATCAAAATATCTTAATTTGTGTTCCGAAGATGAACGAAGGTCTTACGGGTGTAGAACGACATGAGGGTGAGTAATAAATTACATTATTTTCATTTTTGGGTGAACTAACCCTTTAACCCAATCTGCTTGCTATTACATAATTCTCTATAGGGCACAGCTGATTGGTTCCCGCTGTATTGGTAGCCAGTGAGCTTGCTGCTCAACATTCAAATTCTGGCCTATTGTTTGCTGTAGTAATTTGCAGCTCACTTTCAGAAACCCTTCACCTTCCCCAGCTCCACCTGTATAGACCTGCTACAGAGGTGATTCATGTTTGCTTGTACAGCAGCAGCAAGTCTTACTTGCTCATAGCTGCATGTCGTGTATTGCCAGTGGCAAGTTCTGTATTTGCTTTGCTTTGCAGCAATAACAGCAGCAGCAGTGTAGCAGATCTGTTCCGGCAAGACCAAACTCATTAACATTGTCATAGTCATCACCATGCCAAACTCTCAGAGAGTTGTCATGTCAGAAATATATATATATATATATATATATATATATATATATATATATATATAGTTCAGGTGTATGCGTTTGAAAATACAGTAAAGGTGGTTATTATATTTTTATTAAAAAATTTTTTAAGGATTATCTGGATCAGATGTGCGAATTATATTCAAGATATACATTTATACGTTTACATGATACCGGTTCGTGCACTCCCGGGGAATGCTCTACTGTTTCAGCTCAGTGGTTTGATCAAAACGAGGTTGATCATGGAGGCAGATCTTTAGTTTGTGTTGATTTTTTTGTTTGTGTTGATGTTTAACCCGTGTCTCATATCTTCCCGCGCAGGCGTGCCGAGATTTCTTGGACCTGGCAGAGAGCCACAGCCGCAGATGGCAGCGAGTACTTCAGCATGAGCGAGAGCAACGCACCCACCTGGAGGAGACCATCGAGCAGCTAGCCAAGCAGCACAACAGCCTGGAACGAGCCTGGAGAGAGGCTCCTGCGCACGCCGTCAACACGCCCGATACACCCACCACTGACACGGGTGAGGCGCTGGAGCCCGTGATCATTCATAAATTAATATTACAGAACTGAATGAGCTTAGTTATGAGACATGACTTGTGTTGCTAACATGATAAACCACCATGATTGCTGTAGTGATACTGGACCTGTGTTTTTATGCTCGTACAGGAGTGAGTGAAAGGCCCCGGAAAGAGGAAGCGAGTGATGAAGATGAGGATACAGAGTATTTTGATGCCATGGAGGACTCCCCTGCCTTTATAACAGTGACTGCCACAGACCCCTCTCAACACAGGTCAGCTTTATCCCACTTAACCCAGAAATGAAAGAAAAAAGAAAATCATACAGGTTTTTCAACAGCATGTGAGTAAATAAATCATGACAGAATTGTTTTTGTTTGGGTGAACTATCACTAGAAGTGTTGTTCTGCCAGGTGGTTTTAAACACGTGACTAAAGGATAATGACACTGATCTAGAGGTCTGCATTCCCACAGAATTCCCATGGGAGCCTACACTAAATGTCTAAGCGGGTACAGGCGGCATTCATTTAAGTGGAGGGTTAGAGAAAGGCAGAGAGGGAGTCTGTGAGAAAGCAGAGAGTTTAAAAAATAGTAGTTAAAAAATTTATTTTTATTAACAATTAATTCAAAATACATTTCTTAACCCACATTTCCACTATCTTCGACAAACAACAGGCCAGAAGTCTAAAATAGAGAGTAGTGTGGGAGATGCGCGAAAACCTGCTATGGTTTTCTTTCAAAAGTATTGGCGGTCATTTGTTTTTTGTGTGTGTGTATATTCATACATTCACTGTTTATTCAGTATACCATTGTGAATAAGCAGAGGATAATTCTGCTTCAATTTTAAAGATTTGTTTGACTGCCACAAGGCTTTGAAATGCAACAGTCATACACAAATTTCAGAGATAGTGAAAAAGTTGGCTTAGGTTCTCTACTCTCGGTGACCTGACAATGTGTAGTAATACAATATCCTTAACGAGTCTTTTTGTCAGTATATTTAGAGTATTACGAACACCTGTGAGGTACGTATTTATTTATTTTTTGCTCATTAGGGAACAAGAAATAAAATGTGAGAAAATTATACCTAAATTATGTAGGAATGGATGGGAGCAAAAACATTTGATATAAAAAACTGATCTGGTCCGAGTAAAGGGCTCTTTGCTGACTGCATGATGGATTAGCAACTCCAGATATCTTTATTCCATGAATCAAATACAATGTCTCGCTCTTTCTTGTCCGTGCAGGCGTTCTCAGAATAATCTCAGTGGTGCTAGCGGAGGACAGCCCAGTGACTGGAACCAGGAAGACAATGTAAGTATGGCATGAAGCAAGAGCCTAAAATCATATACGGATCATATATGGTGGGGCCAAAAGACTACAATGAAAATCTCAGATTCCAAATCTAAATTTAAAAGGCCAACAACCCAAATAGTAAGACATTATGAAATACTAAAACAAATTCATTTGTCACCAGGCCTTGAAATTTTGTCTGGCTATCACCAGACCAAGCTCAATTCAAAATTGAACATTGGTCTGGGGAGTTTGCTATGTATTTCCTACTGCACAAGAGGCGTCATCAACGAGCATTATTCACGCAATTGGATAGTCCTTCAACCAATCAGATCAACGATCCGGGTGACGTACTTTGCAGAGCGACGCGAAAACTCCAGACAGGTTTAGTTTGTAACATTGATCAGTGGTTTGCAGAAGCAGCAATGGCATAGAGCGATTTTTGCAGGTTGTGCAAAAAACATGAAAGTGATCGGTATTTACACCCACTCGAGCGATTTGTTTTGCTAAACTAAAGAAGTCATTTAGCATCGTTGAGAGGTTAAAAGGAATTGGATTGACTGTCGTGCGAGAGACGTCATCGTGTTATACCCGCCCAGGGGTGCGTTTCCCAAAGCGAACTATGGTCGCAAGTTCCGTCGTTACCAATAGAGTTCAATGGGACTTACGACCATGGTTCACCAACGATGCTTTCGGGAAACTCACCCCAGAGCCATAGAAAGAGCTCTGTACCCGCCAATAGCGAGCAAGGTGGATAAGCCAGTCTGTGATTGGTTCCCGCAAAAGTGTAACAGATGCAGCAGAAATGAATGTACGGGTTTCCAGACTGAGTTGCCGGGCGAAATCAAATCGCTGGCAGATCAGGCTGGGTTTACCCAGTCTACTTGAAATTTGTTTTCGAAAAAGAAAACTTTGTAATGAAACATTATGCACCTATAGACTGAACATGTAATACGCATGCACATGACATCACCTTTCTCACAAATCCTCGTTTTTGTAGTTTACACAGAGACAATAATGGTAGTTTTAAAAAAATCTGCACTTTGAAGCCAGTTTTCAAAAGTTTGCATTTTCAGGCCACCATAACACAGGTAAGTGGTGTAAATAAACGGCCAAAACACATAAAAAGTTTTCCGTTTTTAGTTGAAAGTGGTGTTGTGTAAACGCCCCCTCAGTGTGACTGCGAGTGTTTCCTCAGGCGGTCTGTGTTCATCACAGGCTCACACAGCTGTTGTTCATCTCAATTAACCGACTCTTAATTAACTGATATCTGCTCTTCTTCAGCTCTTGGTGATTCATTTTCTGAGACAGATGGAGTATCAGTCAGCTGTCAGTGTTTATGTTATGTTCCTCAAGGGCAGTCAGGCCCTTCAAATAATGTCTTTTAGCACAAACACATTACACATTTCTGATGCTTTTTTAATACAAGCACTCTTGTCTATTGTCTTGTCTTTCTTCTTCTTTTTTAGTGTTCTGTGAGCAGTAATGATTTTTCAGGGAAAGAGTTGCAGCCTCACAGGAAGAGGCGGACCCAGATCCCAGAGAAACCCAACTATTCGCTCAATCTGTGGAGCATCATGAAGAATTGCATTGGCAAAGAGCTCTCTAAGATCCCAATGCCTGTAAGTTGCATACTGAATCAATTACTTTCCTATGTGTATATGTTTTATAAACAATTTGACATCATTCGTGATATCTCATATTGAGGAAATGTTCCTGCAAGATTAGAATCAGTGGATTGCAGATCATTGAGAACAGTAAGCAAAAAGAGTCCAGTTGATAAACAATTTGTATGTACACTACCATTCAAGTTTCAAATTCATTTTTTTTTAAAAAGGCAAAAAATACAAAGCTAAAGCTACCACAACTTTTTTTTAAGGTATTACATGTAGTTAGATGCTTGCATTCATCATTCTACTTTAATTTAAAAGCAAACATGTCAGAGGGGTCTGTGGTTTCTAGACACAATTTTGTGACATTGTAGTATTTCCCTGGCTCACTGTCTTACTACATACAGTACCCAACAATACGTACTATACTATCACCAGCAAAGTGCATAAGATGAAGAATGTGAATTGGGACACAGCCAAGGTCTCTTTCTCTCTCTCTGTGTCCAGGTGAACTTCAACGAGCCCCTGTCCATGCTGCAGCGCTTGACGGAGGATCTGGAGTACTACGAGCTGCTGGATAAGGCGGCGCGCTGTGAGAACTCTCTGGAGCAGATGTGTCTGGTCGCAGCCTTCTCCGTCTCCTCGTACTCCACCACAGTGCATCGGACGGCCAAGCCCTTCAACCCTCTGCTGGGAGAGACCTATGAACTGGACCGCCTAGAAGAATTCGGCTACCGTTCCCTCTGTGAACAGGTCAGTGTTAGAGTCAAACGGTCTGTAATACATATATGGGGAAAGCTATTTGTTATTTGGCTAGTGCAGGACATATGTGCACTACAGTTCAAAAGTTTAGGGATAGTAAGCTTTTTGAATGTTTTTGAAAGAAGTCTCTTATGCTTACCAAGACTGCATTTATTTGATCAGAAATACAGAGAAAACAGCAATATTGTGAAATATTATTACAATTTAAAATAACTGTTTTCTATTTTAATGTATTTTAAAATTTAACTTGTTCCTGTGATGGCAAAGCTGAATTTTCAGCAGCCATTACAACTTCATTGTCACATGATCCTTAAAAATCCTTCTAATATTCTGATCCATTTTGATCCCAGTTGTGCTGCTTAATATTTTTGTGGAAACCGTGATACATTTTTTCACTATTCTTTAATGAATTGAAAGGTCAAAAGAACAGCAGTTATTTAAAGTAGTTTTTTTGTTTTGTTACAAAAGTCTTTACTGTCAGATTTGATTCATTTAATGCATCCGTGCCTAATAAAGTATTAATTTCTTTCAAATAAAAAAACAAATTCCAAACTTAGTTTGAATGCTGTCTTCAGTTCATAAGTGCAAAAAGCAACAATATCAAAGTCAATCATGGTATCATGAAAATGACATTTACAGTTCATTGTGTTAATTCATTTAGCTGACACTTTCTTCCAAAGCAGCCTATAAATGAGGAATTTAGCAATGAGAGAGGAAATGAGGAATGAAGCAATTTATCATTAAGGAGCTAACAGTGTTACTGTGTCACAGCACTGATTTTCAGTTACCTTCAGCCATCACTGGAGATGCTTCTCATGCAAGGTTTAGTGCGTGGAGCGTAATGATGGTTGAAGGTGACTGTGAGAATACCAGAATAACCCATAGAAAGTCTACAAATGTCTAAATGAATAAAGAGATAGCATCCCCTAGTGGTGTATTTTATATACAGCTGGGCTGATATATTCCTATAATCTCTTAGGTCAGTCATCATCCGCCAGCAGCCGCTCATCATGTGATGTCACAGCGAGGCTGGACCCTGTGGCAGGAAATCACCATCGCTAGCAAGTTTCGTGGCAAATACCTCTCCATCATGCCTCTGGGTAAGTCTCACTATTTCACTGTTCTTCATACAAACAAATGTACACATACACAAGGTTCTTTCATGAAAGTAATACAAAATTCACGCAATATTTCTTGGATGTCATATTGTTAGAACGATGAATTATGAACTAACTGTCCGATCTGCTTAGTTGTATGTCATCTAAGAGGATCAGACTCTCATTTTGATTAGCACACACACACACACACACACACACACACACACACACACACACACATTGATTTTGTCTCTGTCTAACCAGGTGCGATCCACCTGCAGTTTCACGCAAGTGGAAACCACTATGTTTGGCGTAAAGTCACCTCCACCGTGCACAACATCATCGTGGGCAAACTGTGGATTGATCAGGTTGAACTTCTGACTCTATTAAACATGTAATATAAAATATGATTAACAGATGTTTCTGTAGCTCATTTCAAATATTCGAAACCTAGAAACATCAAGAAAAACGGTTTTACTTTTTTGTATTTTTCTAATCCGGTGGTTCTCAATTTTTGTGATGTCCTCTTCAGAAACTTCAGAACAGACTAAAACTGACAAAAACCATTTTGGCAATTGAACAATTCAGCCAATTAAGTTTGTAATTAAAAAAACATTTTTCAATATCAAAAGCTTTATTGAAGAAAAACACATACCTCCATGAACCCCATATTTTGAGAACCACTGGGAAGTCTTTCTCTCTTTTCATGTAATTATTTCTTTGTTTTAGTCAGGAGATATTGATATAGTCAACCACAGGACCAAAGAGACCTGTCAGCTCAAGTTCTCTCCCTACAGTTACTTTTCAAGAGAAGTCCCACGAAAGGTATGTTTTGGACTGAAATTGTCTACAAATTGTCCTTTTCCTGTCCTTCTCCCTGTGAGTTTTACTGAGAGCAGATAAGAGCCAGTTTGAATTTGTGTCATGGCTAAACCATCTTTCTATCCTGCTCTGCCCACTCTCTCCATCTCTTCAAGCTTCTGTAGTTCAACCCCAGAGCTTGTTACCCTTGTTCTCCTTGTTCTTCCACTGTAAGGTCACAGGGGTGGTGATGGATAGTGATGGCCAGGCCCACTACATCCTGTCAGGCACATGGGACGATAAGATGGAGAGTGCCAAGATCGTGCAGAGTAGCAGAGGAAGCAGCAGCTCTGAGGGCAAACAGAAGACGGTCTATCAGACTCTCGCACCCAAACTGCTGTGGAAGAAATACCCTCTACCGTAAGACACGTCAAATATTGCACTTAAAAGGGCAAAATGTATGTTCAGTGTGCTGTATAGTATTAATGTCTGGCTTGTAATGCAACTCAATTTTTCATATTAGATCAGTAAATTTCTTACATAACTACTGACAGAACTACCAAACTACCTCCCAATCCACTGAACTAACTCCCTGCATACTGAACAACCAACAACCCTACCTATCGACTACATACCAAACTAAGTCCTAAGGGTAGTTTGTTTAGTAGGTGGGTAGTTGTAAATAATATGTCAATTTCGCTGCTAGAGGTTGCTTATTCAAAACAAAGGTGTAGCTTGATGACGCCTTGATTTCGCACAATCATGGGAGGTGTTGCCTTCACGTCTACAGCTGGTGGAAAAGAATCCGACAGGACTCGGACAGAAATCATATTCATGGATGAGCTAATGTATTAAATATTTATTAACATTACTGTAGTATGAAGCAGGGTTGAAAGCTGTTGGAATGGGACGAGGCCGCTGGAGCGATTGCTAATGAGAGACAAGCGCGACACACGGCTCGAGAGCAGTGGAGCTTTTATTATGCCGCGGACGAGCGCTTCTGCTTCTTCCGGTCATGCGTAGGTGGAGTATCGCAACGCTGTGGTATCATATTAGATACATTTATGTGTTGAAAGCTCTGCGGCAACTATGAGACACTTGTTGCACACTGTAGTAAGCTAGATCGATATTAGGCATGGTAAACCATGGTACTCATGGTAAATCAAGAAAACGAGATTTAAACAATAAGACTTACTGTGTTGAGCTATATAACATTGATTAGTTTTCTGTCGATGAATGTATCCAAACAGTTGCTCGCATGTCTAATAAAAACACATAATATATTATAGCGTCTTAGGTGTTTCATGGTTTCTACGAAAATACAACTGGAAATCAAGGGGAACGCGGGTGTGATGACATTAGCACAGTCCGTGTCCTGGTTAAAATTACATATTTCTCTGGATTTAAACATTCTTAGAAACATTTGAGATAATCCCAGGTAGCAGCAATGATTGAAACAATGTTAAATCAATGTTAATTTGTCAGCGTTAACCGCATTGAATCAATATTACTTTTGTACCTGGAATTAATGTTGAAAAATTTTTGAAATTTCAACAAAAAATCAATGGTAATGGCATTGAATCAATGTTACAATGTGATGTTGGTTCAACATCATGCTTGCACTCAGAAAAAAGAAACCAGAAACAATGATGATCAAGTGATATAGTGTTCATCATCATAAAGCAAAATCATTTGTTAATGTACTCCTGACAAAAAGTGTAGATTTGCTCTTAAAAGATTACATTTACCAATACTTTCTTGCCACAGATCAGACATTGTGAATCTTGAATTTTAAAGTGCACTTTTTTTTTTTTTTTTTTTTTACATCTTTAGACACACAGACATCAAGAATTAGCATATAAATCTCAACAATGGTTACATGCTTCATGACGCAATGCATGCTGGGAGTCATGACTCATGAGTTGTATACTATAGTGGCTCCCAGCATGCATTGCGGCATGAAAGATAGCAGACCACAAACTCACACAATAAACCGAGTCAAGCTGCAAACTAAAGGAAACACTGACCACCAAAATGGTGACCAAACATTTTCAATAAAACATCAACATCTGAACCTCAGTTAATTCTCAAAAAGAACTTCTGCTAAGATCTTGAGAGATTTATTTAATTTTATTTTCTGTTGATTTCAGGCTGTGTGGCTTTAATTCAGTTGTAGTTGTGTTTCATTTTCTGAGAGTACAAGCATGATGTTGAACCAACATCACATTGTAACATTGATTCAATGCCATTACCATTGATTTTTTGTTGAAATTTCAACATTTTTTCAACATTAATCATGGGTGCAAAAGTAATATTGATTCAATGCGGTTAACATTGACACATTAACATTGATTTAACATTATTTCGATCATTGCTTGCTATCTGGGATGTAAGTACACAAGTCAACAAAATATATAACATTGTTCTATTGGTTTTTGGATATTTTAATCCAAAAATCGTACATATTTTGCCTTTAATTTGGCAGACAAGTAGTAGTTACTTAACTGCTTACATATCATACTGAACTACCTACCTAACAGACTCATTACCGACAGAACTAACTACTTTCTTCACTACTTACTTACCCACCAAACTAACTAAAGATGTAGTAAGACCTTGCACAACAGATGCGATTCTCTATGATTATTTCACATGCATTTGTTTCATTCTTTCATTTATTTCTCTGTTTGTTTCTCATTCTCCTCTCTCCATCACTCAGAGAGAATGCTGAGAACATGTATCATTTCTCCTCTCTGGCTTTGACCCTGAACGAGGAGGAGGAGGGTGTGTGTTTGACGGACAGCAGGCTGAGGCCGGACCAGCGGCTGATGGAAGCGGGACGCTGGGACGAGGCCAACGCAGAGAAACAGAGGCTAGAGGAGAAGCAGAGAGCTACGAGGAGGAGGAGAGAAGCTGAGGCCTCTGAGGCCGTAGATGAAGGTGAGCGGAGGTCAAAGGTCTCCCTGTGAAATTTTGTTGGGTTTCATTCCTCAAACACCTATACCACTAATACCATTAAAATATAAATTCCAGTTATCAACCACAACAGTTTAGTCCCAGCAGACTGATCTTAGGCTGTTCTTCTGGTGATTTTATTGTTGTTTTGTGTTCCAGGACGAGACTTTGAGGGCTACAGGCCACTGTGGTTCCACCAGAGGACGGATGAATTGACAGGAGAGACTATCTACGTTTATAAGGGCGGTTACTGGGAGGCCAAAGAAAGACAGGACTGGAATATGTGTCCTGAGATTTTCTGAACGCACAAAACACTTGACTAACTCTGCAGATAGACAAAGACAAAAGGGGAATAAACCCTCTACATGGACTCATCAGGGCCTTGGGTCTGCAGAGGTAGTGGAGACAGGTTGTCAACACCTGTGTGTGTGTGTGTGTGTGTGTGTGTGTTTGCGGCCCAATGACATATATATATATTTGCCCGACTTATAAACAGACTCTAAAATGGGAGAATGGAAAAATGTTCTCTCTGTTGTTCACCTCAAAGACGAGTGTGTGAGAGAATTGCGCAGTTGAACTCTTATAGCCAAGTGCCGCCCCAGTTTATCTTCCAAAGCAAATCAGGTTCTTTTTATTCAGACCAACCTTATCACAAATGCACTTTCCTCTATTCCCAACATCTCTTACCGTGAAGTACAAGGCACTGAGTCTTGTTTATGAGTTCATATCAATGACACTCCTCCCCCTCCTCTGCTGGCCAGGACAAAACATGAAGAAACTTGCATATGAAGGAGAGGAGAATCAACACAATGCAACTGCAACATTTATGTGAATTATCTGAATGTTCAGCTTGTGTACTACTCTACATTTCTTATCAACAATACCATATTTGGGCAAAGGAAGTTCTTATATTTACATATCCCAGAGAATAACAAAAGCCTGATTGGGCTCTTTTATTGAACACTCAGCTAAAGACTTTCTCCCTGGCTCCGCCCACTTTGCATAGCTAATGACAGATAAGCTTCATGTCATGTCATGTCATGTCAGTTAGCCAATGAGCTTCAGACAAGCATTAAAAGAGCCCTTGATTCTGTGCAGGTAATCTGACAGAAAAGTTTTACATCCATGAATTGTCATGCACATTAATTAGCTGCTTCCTGCATTGGTTCGGTGGAGCCCCCAGTGGTCATTTCCATGTTACTGTGACTGCCACAGTACAATGCATAGCAATGCAATTATATATATATATATATATATATATATATATATATATATATATATATATATATATTTTTTTTTTTTTTTTTTTTTTTTTTTTTTTTTTTTTTTGTACAATCAGGATACTTAATGAATGAATGAACAATCAACCAATAAAATTAAACAAGTCACCATGTTTGACTTTCTCAGAGGACATAGCAAACAATTATCCATCCACAGTACAAAGTGTGATACTGAAAACACAAGCAAAGTGCTGGCTGACCTTGTTTTGTGTTTATAATATGCTTGTGTTTATTAGCAGTAGAGATTTGATTCAAAACATGCCCAAGTGTTCCTGAAGAAGGGGACTGCTGTATTTCACATTGCAATGTGGTGATAGAGAAGGGAAGCACATTGTATATTATCATCTTTTTGAACTGGTAATTTCAGTATCCCTGTAACACAAAATTAAATTTCATATTGAGGTTATAAACCATCATTAGGACTCAGGAGTGACAAATTTCAGTTTTGCAGATATTTCCATTGCAAAGTTGTAATAACTTAAGTTAGACTTGCAGAATAAAATCCTCAGTATTTTTTTAATGTTAAAAAAGTCTTCGGGACCTGATATCACTGGAGATAAGGTCTCGCTTTATTTCTGATTGCTGTCAAGAATGTAGAATTAGGCTTCTTTGCACTCACGCCACCATATGTATATTGTGATAACCATATTATTATTACTACTATAATTATGATGGATACAAAAGTAATGATGCCATGCCATCCTAATAAATGCTGTGTTTTGGTAAAAATCTGACTTTTAACTAAGATGTTTACTCTTTTAATTTAAAATTATCCAGCTAGTCAGAATTTCATTTTTGACAAGCTGTCAATGTATTTATTATACATGTTAATATTTTATATTAAAACACACTGACTTGCATACTGGCAGGCACTTTTTATGTCTGTATACATTTGCTAGGAATATTTTTTTACCATACAGAATGAATGAAGGGACATTTTTCATTACCAGGCTGTTCTGGAGATTTTCTGACCTCTGAACACAGAAAGACGCACGTAAGGCAAGGCAGGGTAAAATCAGCTTAAATCTTTGTTACATGATGTGGTATTATAGTAGATTGTAATTTCAGTATTGGATGAATCAACTGGACTGGAATGTGCTGAATGATTTTACAAGTAATCGTTTATGAATTCACTAATTAGGAATAAATAAGTGATGTTAAATTTGTCTTACAAACAACAGAAACTCTCTTTAGTGACACTGTGAAAAACTTTTGCTTAGGCATATGATCATATTTTCAAGTTGCGATAATTGCTAAAGTTTTTATCACGGTATAGGTTATTAACACAATATTGAAATAAGTTGCAAAAAAGTGTCATACTATTAAAGGTTTAATAAGGTTTTTTCCTTAGAACATTTAAATACAATAAAGCAATACACAAAAGTTTCAAACAGAAAAGTGCAAACGCTTTATAAAAAAACAGTAGGTAATGCTTTACAATACAGTCTCTTTAGTTAACGTTAGTTAATGCATTAATGAGCAATAGCTCCTGTACATTTGTAACAGAAGTAATTATTCTTTAACGTTAGTCAAAAAATACAACTGTTAGTAAATGTTAGCTCAGGATTATTAAATAAAAGTTACAACTTTTGATTTAAGAATGCGTTGTTAAATGTTGAAATTAACATTAACTATGATTAATGTTTTAATGTACAATTTTTCATTGTCAGTGTATGTTAACTAATGAATTCATGTTGACTAATGGAGCCTTAATGTAAAGTGTGACCAAACAATAAAGAATCAGATTTTCAAACAATAGGCATGCTGTAGTCCAGATTAAAATGCAAAAATGTTTAGGTTTGAAAATAAATAGCCTGTTAATTCTAAGTATTTAAGTATTCAGTGCTGCGAGGAACACAAATGTGAATGCAAAAATCTGAATGGCTGTTTAAAATAAATACTGTTCAGAAAAAGAAAGTAGCGCAGCAGCTTTATTTACGGGGAACATTTCTGCTGTTCCATCAACGCCATCTTCTGTCAGCGCGTCTCCTTCACTCGTTCTGCCATCCGTGTTGGGCTTGTTTACATCAGAGTGTGAGCAAGCCTCTTTGATGAAGCATACAGCGGTGTGTATTTTAACCAGATGATGTAAAAAAAAATATTCTTAACATGCCTTCTAAAAATTGCAATAATTCGTAATAATTATTCATGGTATTCATGGTAAGTGCCCACGTGCATATTTATTATCATATTGTATTACCGTATAGCTGCACATGTCTACTTCTGCTCAAAAATAGCCCTTAGATCAAGAAACATTTAAATCAATCAAATAATCTTCACAGGTCTTTATTGTGTAATGTTAAATATTCATCTCCTATGCAAAATATGGAATGTAAGTTACCTAAGCATTGCACAGAATCTTCAAATTATAGATAGGAATCAAAATGAGTATGGTTAATAAATCTGAAGAAAAAAAAAAAAAATGGAATGAATTCAGTGGCTCACAATCCACACACCAAAGTGTCACATTAAATTGAGTTAAAATAAGACAATTCTGAAGAGTCAGAATGGAGTAATTGAACAGATCTAGGACAGTTAAAACACTAAAACATCTCCATTTATGATACAATTAAAATTAAATGACTTTTGCAGTTTCACAACACCCTGCCCTGAACTCGCTTTGCCCTGAACAGCAACACAGAAGATGCAACGCATTTCATCATTAAATTAATTAAATTCTAAATGACTTAATAAACTGAAAAAATTAATCTACCACCCATTTGAATACATTCAGCATGTTTGGCACTTAGAAATATCTGAGCCTCCTGTGGGCTAGAAGGGGTTCTGTAGAAGATCATCTGCAGAAGTATTTGAATCAAACACTGAGCCTTATGAAGCTCTATGATCTATACAGCACTGGATCAACACGATGAATGACCTACATGAGCCAGAATAATGTTTCAACACTGTGGAAAATGAAAGTCACTCATGGAATGTGCTCAGCTATGGAGAAATGAGCATCTCTGCACAGCCAACAGGCAACATGGTAGAAAAAAAGATATTCCCAAACAGCACTTTTGTGAAGAGCTGACATAATACATTCAAAAGATCTAAAGCACTCAAGGGTACTATTTACAGTCCAGAGTCTGCTTTACCTCAGTGTTTTTAAGTTATGGTTGCACGTCCAAAAATCATCAAGCATCTGATGTGGCTCAGTATGCCAATGCTGATATGGGACCTCCATATAATCCCGAAGAAGTATTTAGTTGGGCCAGTTTGGCATGTAGTGCAACATACTGTATTTAAATCTGTTAAAATGAAGCTCACAGATCCGCTCTGGTCTGATATTTAGCATCCCACAGTTCATAACAGCCCATCGTTTTCAAAGCTGCTGTGCATGAGAGCGAAGGCAAACGGTACAAACTTGACGCCAGCGCCGCTGTAGAACTTATTTTGAAACTCCACCCTGAGGAGAAAGAGATCATTTGTGTTCAGCAACTAACTTTGATGCGATTGCTGAATAGTGATGTCCAAATCTCGCCTGAGCATGATGGACTATAACAATACATGGTTTTGGAGATAGTGGTGTATATTCGGGGGTTTGTACTGACCAGTGGAGTCTGAGAGCATGAAGGAAGGCTGAAAGTCCCTCCATCACCAGCAGGATGGACACAGTGAGGACAGCAAACAGACCAAAAGCAGGCACCAGGAGCACAACACCCAGACTAGTGTTCACACGTAGGCCGTCCCGCATCACCATCGCCCACAATACTTCAGAGAGCTCTGGATCACAACAAAACACGTTTAGCATTCCTTTATTTTAAATTGACCATATTCTAGCCATTTTTAGGACCAACTTGTACTTGACTGGCTGTTACAAATGGACAGTATTATTTTGGATGTTTGAATGTAGACCAGTGGATCTCAAGTCATTTTCTGTCATTAATTACTCACCCTCATGTTGTTCCAAACCCATAAGACATTTGTTTATCTTTGGAACATAAATGAAGATCTTTTTAATGAAATCTGAGAGCTTTCTGTCCCTCCATTGATAGTCTATGCAACTACCACTTTAAAGCCCCAGAAAGATAGTAAAGGCATCATTAAAGTAATCCACGTGACTCCAGTGGATCCTCGTAAACGTGCGTTGATGATTAATATTTTGTAAATAAAAAAGTAAATTTTTTTTTTTTTTTTGCACAAAGCACTCATGTCGCTTCGTAAAATTGAGATTAAACCACTGGAGTCACATGGATTACTTTAATGATGTCTTTACCTACCATTCTGGGGCTTGAAAGTGGTAAGGCCCCGGTATACTTCAAACAAAGTTCTTTTTCGTTCTTCGTTTAGGGGTAAAACGAAGTTCGAAATGCATGACCAGCGATATACTGTAATTGAACATCTGACGCCACCCACACTGCTGTGATCGACTTTTAGATGAATATGTGCCGTGCACTTTCTTCTCAGTAACAAAATAAACAACAAAAATGAGAAAACAGCATTTATTATAGAACGCATAAGAAAAGCGTCTGATCATAACAGCATGGGTATGTTAGCACGAGCTCTGCAAATTAGCACTCCAGTCACGTCCCGTCTTCATATATCACTTTATTCAATAGATTGCTTAAAATCAAGCAGCCTTACAGTATCAAACATGGAAAACAGTGTTAGTGCCTAATTTCATCAGAAGCACAACTTCATTTTGTACTATAAAGCTGCTATCCACTGTGTTCATGTTTTCACCCATGGAGATCTTACCTCAGCGAACTCAAACACATGAATGAGTTAAAGACGTGTTCGACGCGAGTGAAGGCGGAGCCTCAGCGCACACCTCCTATTACGTTACTGTCACTGACCAATGGTAGTACGAAGGTGTTTTGCAGCTGGAGCGAACTTTTCCTGAAAGTTGGCTTTGGCAAGCCATTTCGAACTTCCAAAAAGAACACAAAACGAACTTCGTTTTGGCCTGATTTTGTTCTAAATTATGTCACATCAGTTCGTTCTTCAATTTCGTTTGAAGTATACCGGGGCCTGTAGTTGCGTAGACTGTCAATGGAGGGACAGGAAGACCTTAGATTTTAGATAATCTGCTTTTCTTGATTTATTAAAAATAATCATCACGATATTGGCCCACTCGTTATTTATCCTGAAAACGTGTTTTTTATTGGCATTTGTCTTGCATTGGTAACAAGCCTCCACTAATGTTCATGCTTGTAGTTGCGAGATGAAAAGAGCTTAAACCCCCCAAATAGAGCTTTTCCCTTAAAAGGATACACTTTCTTACCTGCGTTTTACTTAATCTGTGCAATCTGGCAACCCTGTGCACGCTCTCCCTCTACATGTGGATGAAGTGCTGATAATTTGTGGCCAGTTGCATAAACTGCTTAGACTAGTCTTAAAAGTTAGTCATCTAATTTTTTTCTTGAAAACTAGTCCTAACTTTTCGAGGTCAGTTACATAAAAAAGTAGATTGGTCTAATTTGAATTGGAAATGCAAGACTGATTACCTCTTGTCTAACTGCTAGTTGGTCTAGTTCTTAAAGGTGCCCTAGAATTAAAAATTGAGTTTATATTGGCAGAGTTCAATAACAAGAGTTCAGTACATGGAGATCATATACAGTGAGTCTCAAACTCCATTGTTTCCTCCTTCTTATATAAATCTCATTTGTTTAAAAGACCTCAGAAGAACAGGCGAATCTCAACATAACACCGACTGTTACATAACAGTTGGGATCATTAATATGTATGACCCCGATATTTGCATATGCCAGCCCATGTTCAAGGCATTACACAAGGGCAGGCAGTATTAACATCTGGATCTGTGCACAGCTGAATCATCAGACTAGGTAAGCAAGCAAGAACAACAGCAAAAAACGGCAGATGGAGCAATAATAACTGACATGATCCATGATATCATGATATTTTTAGTGATATTTGTAAATTGTCTTTCTAAATGTTTCGTTAGCATGTTGCTAATGTACTGTTAAATGTGGTTAAAGTTACCATCGTTTCTTACTGTATTCACGGAGACAAGAGCCGTCGCTATTTTCATTTTTAAATACTTGCAGTCTGTATAATTCATTCTAATTCATTCTATAAATCTTCATTCTTTATAAATCTCTCCAACAGTGTGTAATGTTAGCTTTAGCCACGGAGCACAGCCTCAAACTCATTCAGAATCAAATGTAAACATCCAAATAAATACAATACTCACATAATCCGACGCATGCATGCAGTAAGCATGACGAACACTTTGTAAAGATCCATTTGAGAGTTATATTAGCTGTGTAAACTTTGTTTATGCACTGTTTAAGGCAAGCGCGAGCTCCGGGGGCGGAGAGCGAGAGCATTTAAAGGGGCCGCAGCATGAATAGGCGCATTTCTAATTATGCCCCAAAATAGGCAGTTAAAAAAATGAATTAAAAAATATCTATGGGGTATTTTGAGCTGAAACTTCACAGACACATTCAGGGGACACCTTAGACTTATATTACATCTTTTAAAAAAAACGTTCAATGGCACCTTTAAGACACAATCTTAATGTAGTGGCTATATTTATGCAATTGGCCCCTGAAAACAAACAGTGCGCTTGGAGTTTAGTGATCTCCACAGCAAAATTCTGCTTCAATGAAAGTGTCATACAGCCAGTCTATTTCTTCACTAGTCACTTGAGCTATTTGTGTGACTAAGTCTGCAAAGAATCAAATGGTTCGGGACGAATAGATGTACTGTTACACCCCTAATAAATATATTTACCTAGACGCAGTCATTCATGGATATGTTACTCACGGGCATGTGCCAGGCTGAGAGCCCACAGGCGGAGGTAAGACGCAGTGTTAGAGATGCAGCCCAGACAGTACTCTATAGTGTGGATGGATTGATTGAGGAACAGATCTGCAAAATCAAGCTGTAGAAGAAAGGAAACTGTTAGGATCATAGGGAAAGTTGTTTATTCGCACCAAACAGTGTACTGAACTGGTTCTGAATGTCTCACCTCCTCTGATTGGCTGTCAGAGCTGGATGAGTGGCTGTCCAGGCTGCTGCCTTCCTCCATATCATGAGCTTGCATGAGAGAGAGCTCCTCCTCACTGTTCCGTCGTACACGCTGATACCCCTACAGAGGGAGAAAAAGAGAAATGAGCCAACAGGCTTCAGGTCAGAGCTGGAGAAAACACACACAAAAAGAGAATCCTCACCCTGTACATGCTCAGGCGGTCTCTGCCCTTGTGTTGCCAATAGAGGTAGAGAGGTTTGCCCAATAATAACACGGGCACAGAGAACACGGCCACAATCACCAGAAACACTTGAAGCCCAGCCTATGGGAAATAGGGAAAGTAAATAAAAAGAAACACAGAGACGAACCATTCCTTTTAGCATGTAAATAGCTGCACATCGGGTTCTTTGAGTCTAACCTGTCCTGGGAAAAGGGGTTGGCCAGAGTCCCCCTGCATCAGGAACATGTTGATGAAGTGGATGAGGATGCTGGGGGCTGTCTGAGAGTCTCGAACTGTGAAAAACAGCCACTTATAGATGATCATGAAGACCAGATAGCCAAAGAGACACAGCAGGAAGAGCAGCTCAGGAATAAATATCAGGTACAGATTATATGTCCTTCTGAAGTGCCTGAACAAAGGAACATATGGGGCATTAGAAGGATCAAAGTTATAACATTTTAAACAGATCTATTGAAAATAGCTGTTAAAATATCCCACAAGTGATTGAAAACGCCAAGGACGACTCCAAAAGTCATGTGAATTATTCCTACAATCACAGACATCTTCATCTTATAGGAGTTCAGGAAGGTGAGACGGTTTGATGCCAGGTTCCAGATCTACAGAGAGTGCAAATAAAATATTATTCAACTTAAATGAAAGATAATTATACATTTGATCAAGACTATAAAATCATAACTTGTCATTCACCCAGGAATCCAATTAAGATATAAAGTAAATTGACATGTATACATTCCTAATTGTGCATTGTGGCAATATCCTGCATTAAGTCCTGCATTTGAGTTCTTATTATTATGTGGTTTATGTATACTTTATTCCAACTAACACTATGTAGTTCACTGGTAAGTACTTGAGATTCTATATATTGTGCATCGTGTGTATATTGTACATTATACTGTATGTTGCATGTATATTGTGGTGGATTATCAATCTACGCTACAAACCAGAGTTTTTCACCCACCGTTACACTTTTTTATGGTGGTGATAGTATATTGATTCATTTGTTTTGATAACATAGTAATAAAATTAAGTCAGAGACCTACCGGGTCTATCCCCAGAGGATAGGGCCCTTTAAAGACTCCTGTGACATTTGGATTCAGTGCAAGGATGCCATTTGAGTGGACTGTGCTCCAACTTAGGAGGAGAAAAATAAGAGCATATTAGAGGCAGATACTGTACATGAGAAATCTGCTGTTCCCTACAAATAAGACTGCATTGCATCATCTGCATCATCTCCAACAGCTCCAAACTCCAAAATTTGCTGTCAGCATTGTGGACTGTCTAGCAAAGTTTTAAAGAGGATTTCAACTTTATTTACTATTTGCTGATTTCAGCAGTATGATTGCAAGGATTACACTACCAATCAAACTTTTCGGTTTGGTAAGATTTTTGAATGTTTTTGAAAGATATCTCCTTTGCTCACCAAGGCTGCAATTATTTGATAAAAATACAGTAAAAACAGTGATATTGTGAAATATTATTAAAATTCAAAATAACTATTTTCTATTTTAATATATTTTAAAATGTAATTTATTCCTGTGATGGCAAAGCTGAATTTTCATCATCATTACTCCAGTCTTTAAACTAGAGTCACAAGATCCTTCAGAAATCATTCTAATATGCACATATGCATTTTTTCAGGATTCTTGGAAGTTATTTGTATCAGTATAAATGCCTGTACTGTTACCTTTGTTCAGTTTGAATGTGTCCTTGTTGAATATATTATGTATTAATTTCTTTGAAAAAAATCTTACCAACCCCAAAATTTTTAATGGTAGTGTATCCAGCATAAACCTCTTCAAACAGCATCACGAGACTCAAAGTTATTGTTGCCTACCCCTATGTGAGAACTTGGATTAAACTGTCAGGATAAAAACGTGCTGTACGAGTAGATGATAAATTGAATTAGCCTTAGTGAAGCCCTTATTTCATCTCTGTGGAAACATGGAAAGTTATACCTACACTTAAAAAAAAAAAAAGACTAGATAGATAAGATATTTAGCATACTAAATGTTAAAACATTTGTTGCACACTGTGTGTGTATATGTATGTATACAGTATTTTGCGTTTTGAACACTCACTTCCAGTCTCCATGCTTGAACATGGCGCTGACGTTCCACCCCGAGCCGAACAGGTTGAGTGATTTGGAGAAGCAGTCATTGTATATTAATCCGGTGTAGACTGAAAATATGCCCATCAACAGGATGATGTAACGGCCCTCGAAAAAAATGTTCCAGATCTAAACAAATGAATACAATGCTAATCAAACTGTAACACAATTAACAGAAACATTAGCAGCCTACAACCACATCTAAATGAATGCTAGAGGAAGGTTAATGCTCTTATATGAAAATACAGCCATGTCATAACAGCAAGCTGAATGCACCTCATTCCTGGTTTTCTTCAGTTTGCGGTCATTCTCATAGATAACCATCCACAGAGCAAACAGTGCCATGATGATGCCGTGCCCGAGGTCTCCAAACATCACAGCAAACAGGAAGGGAAAGGTAATGATTGTATATGGAGCTGTGAGAAGGTGCGATTAAAAAAAAAAAAAAAAGCATTCATATCTTATCCAAGCATCGATATGTATGAAGCATTGAGGACATGTAAAAAGGGTGACATATATATATGATTTATATGATATGATAGGGTTTTTTTATATATATATGCTAAAAAAAAACTCTAACATGAAGTAAATTTAATGTTCCCCATTTGTTTTAAACAGCTGCCCTCTCACCTGGGTTGACCTCTCTGTAGCTGCCCACGCCATAGGCATCCACTATATTCTGAAAGCCTGAGGTAAACTTGTTGGTGCGTATGAGGGTCGGTGGAGTGTCACTGCTCGGGATACGATTGACAAACGAGGGAACAGTGGCTCCACTCTTTCTCTGATGGAACAAAAAAAAAAAAAAGCACAGCAGAGTTTAGGGATATGTGCGCACAAATCAATAAGTTGTATTTGACTTAGTGCGCCACCTGAAAGTGTCTTGTTAATATATATGTTAATGTACTATAATATTGTTGAATAATGTCAAGTTGCCTACCGATCCATCCTCTAGTGCTCTCCGAAGAGCAGGCAGATCATTTACAGGACACCACACCTCAGCTATGAGGCACTTGTTTGTGACATCAAAACTGCAGAGGTTGAGGATGTGGTATATGGCCTTCATTTTCTTAACCTGGATTACCCAAATGTACACAGACTCTGAGGCCTTGATCAACACCTGCCTCAAGTAATCCTCAGTCCGGTGAAGAACCTATGAAGAAACCACCAAAACCATTTCAACAAAGTTTTCAAGAACAGGTTCAAAAATACATCAAGCTAAACTATTTTGAATGTCACTTAAGTGTAAAAGAGTCTTCTATAACAACCCAAAGATGGTGGTTCAAACAGGGGGGCTTTGCAAACCTCAAAGGGACTGCGGAATGACTAAATAAAAAATTAAAAATGTATTTATTTACTTATTTATTCATAGATTTATTTAATTGTTTATTATTAAAATATTGTATGTATTAAAGGTGCCCTAGATTCAAAAATTGAATTTACCTTGGCATAGTTGAATAACAAGAGTTCAGTACATGGAAATGACATACAGTGAGTCTCAAACACCATTGTTTCCTCCTTCTTGTGTAAATCTCATTTGTTTAAAAGACCTCAGAAGAACAGGCGAATCTCAACATAACACCGACTGTTGCGTAACAGTCGGGATCATTAATATGTACGCCCCCAATATTTGCATAACATAAGCCCATGTTCAAAGCATTAGACAAGGGCAGAACGTCTGGATGTGCACAGCTGAATCATCAGACTAGGTAAGCAAGCAAGAACAATAGCGAAAAATGGCAGATGGAGCAATAATAACTGACATGATCCATGATATCATGATATTTTTAGTGGTATTTGTAAATTGTCTTTCTAAATGTTTCGTTAGCATGTTTGCTAATGTACTGTTAAATGTGGTTAAAGTTACCATTGTTTATTACTGTATTCACAGAGACAAGAGCCATCGCTATTTTCATTTTTAAACACTTGCAGTCTGTATCATGCATAAACACAACTTCATTCTTTATAAATCTCTCCAACAGGGTGTAATGTTAGCTTTAGCCACGAAGCACAGCCTCAAACTCATTCAGAATCAAATGTAAACATCCAAATAAATACCATACTTACGCGATTAGACATGTTGCATGACAAACACTTTGTAAAGATCCATTTTAAGGGTTATATTAGCTGTGTGAACTTTTTTTATGTTGTTTAAGGCAAATGCGAGCTCTTGGGGCGTGGAGCACGAGAATTAAAGGGGCAGCAGCCCTGAATTGGCGCATTTATAATGATGCCCCAAAATAGGCAGTTAAAAAAAATTAATAAAAAAAAAAACTATGGGGTATTTTGAGCTGAAACTTCACAGACACATTCAGGGGACACCTAAGACTTATATTACATCTTTGTAAATTGTACATCTTTGAAACATGTTCTTCGGCACCTTTAATGTAAAAATGCTAAAAAAAAAATAAAAAAAAATTTACCTATTTTTTCCCCCCCTCTCTATTACAAACGATTCTTGAAATTTCTTGGAATCACAATTAATTGTGGTTGTTTAATTTAATATATCTTGCAGTTAATAGTGTTAATGTGCTAATAATAATTTGAAAACAAGCAGCTTTGTCATAATTACAAGAGAAAAGAAATATAAAGGTTGCAAAACCGCTGTTCTATAAGTATTAATAATTAGGCCTATAGTATGAATTTATTTTCCAGAAGGTCAATGACACGAGCAGCCGCACATGGCATTTGTTGCCCTGGATTCAGAACTTTGCGCTCAGATGAACATAAAAACATTTTGCCCTTCTCTTTAGCAAATAACTTTAATTAATCGAGGAACATTTTCTAAACACAGAAACAACCCAATTTTCTTTTCATGAATGACTGAGCCAGCCTTATATTTTGTCCTGTTTACAACATTTCTTCACCTGAAAGGAACAGTGTGTGTCTTGAGTATCAAATACACATAATTCACTAGTGGAGACTTGTCCAGAGCCTAGACCTCATGAATATCATGTGCTGAGCTAGGCCACTAACACAATTTTCTTTCTCTCAGAGAGCGGTCACAAGCAAACTCAAATGCCCTCGAACCTAACCTGCCCCCACCCCACATTCCTCCACTGCATGGCAGTTTTGAACTGGTTAGTGAAGATTGCAAGTGAATTTTATTAAACTTTTATTGAAACCAACCAATAAAATTCATTTTACAATAAAATTAGCTATTGCTGAATTTAATTCTGTCAGGTAATACGTTTCCAGGACAGAGGTTTCTGTGTTTCCTACCACACACTTTCTAGATCAGGGCAAAACTGTGTTTGATGCTTGAACATTTTGTGCATTTTCACACTTGAAATAGTTAACCCTTGGTCATTCTTAAACCTGGGTAAAGGAATCCTGGGTCATATTGCTTCACGTTTCACATTGCTCATCATTTACTGGGGTTTAACTATTAATCCTGGGTATTCATAAGCTAGCATTTCACACTGTTCATTCCTAAACCCTGGGTTAACGTTCTTATTTGCATATTTGCAGTGTCAGTGTCATTGATTGGACGAAAGCAACATGCAACTTGTTCACATAAAGACTCGAGCATTGCGCATCCTCTTGTTATACACGGTATTGCCGACTGTACTATCAAGTTTTTTTCTGAATGGACTTTTCGGACTCTAAAAGGTAAATATGAAACCTCCACTCTCCGCTCCAATTGTCGCGTTTTCCAACATTTGACAATTTTCTCCTCAAACGCTGAAACGACTGTTGATATAGCACGTGATGTTTCTATAAATGTCTGAAGCATCTGAATACGAGGCACGTGATTGGGTGTTTGTTGCTAAGCATCTAGCCGTAACATTCTAAAGCCGCGCACACACTTAACGATTGTAACGCTGATTATGAATGTAAATTGATACTTATGACTGATCGCGCTCAAACGCGTCCAGTCAGAGCCAGTTGCGTTCAGTCTGCGATTACAGTCGGTGTTCAAATTCCATGTGTGAGTATATAAATCGGCTCCAGTCGAAGGAAACAATCGGTATGCGTGTTCAGTTCAGTCTTAGAATGTTTCAGCTAATCGTTAGGTGTGTCCCCGGCTTAAGGGGCCATTCACACAGAATGCATTTTTTCCATTCCACTAAAGCCGGGGACACACCTAACGATTAGCTGAAACATTCTAAGACTGAACTGAACACGCATACCGATTGTTTCCTCCGACGGGAGCCGATTTATATACTTACACATGGAATTTGAACACCGACTGTAATCGCAGACTGAACGCAACTGGCTCTGACTGGACGCGTTTGAGCGCGATCATTCATAAGTATCAATTTACATTCATAATCGGCCTTACAATCGGCAAGTGTGTGTGAGGCTTAAGCTACTTTTTCATTGAAATTCAATAGCTATGTTTCCATTCACCTATCTTTTTTCTTACATCATAATGACTTGCATTTCAGAGCAGACAGAGGAAATGCAATAAACGTGATCATGTTATCTTGTGTTTGGATGACTGGTGTTTGGAGACAATCAATTGTACAGATTGTACACATTATACCAAATCATTCTGATGACAGACTTTGGCTCAGGCATTTCAGAATGACTAAACCAACATTTGAGATTCCGTGTGATGCGATTGGTCTGCTAGTTAGTCCAGTTATTCAATCGCATCCACTGTTGAGGCACATTTTTAGAATTGTAAAAAAAAAAAAAAAATGCACTCCATTGAGGCAGATAAATTTTTATCTGAAAAGAAGACATTCTCATAAACTACAATGCAAACACATTTACCAAAAAACTCTCTCAATACGCAAAAAAAAAAAAAAAGTATATAATTTGAAAGCTTAGCGTAAACATTATCCTGTGAAAATCATTTTGAAATCGGACCTTGCTTTACCATTGAAACAGTACTTTAAATCCTTTTAGCGGCTCCTTCCCCTAGTGGGCGGTGTTGTGTTTCATATTACAAAATCTATTTTAACTATTATTTTATAAAACAAAATAAAAATGGTTCTAATCTTGACAAAACACGTCATCAGAAAGGTCTGAGACTCAAGGTTCCATATTTGACAACCGTTTTGTGATAGAATTGATATTGTGACAGAACTTTAATAATTTGTGACAGAACACATAAAAAAAATTCAATGGAATGTGGGTGTCAAACGGTGTCTATATTTGGTATAGAGTGTAAACAAAATCTCATAGGAACTTCAAATTTGGAACACATATAGCTTTGATTTTATAACAATTTTAGAGTATTAAAAAAAAGTTTAGCACAGAACATTAGTTTTACAGTAAACTTTTTTTTTTACACTTTCATTGTTTTCAAGTGCTTTCACCTCAACAATAATCTGCTGTCTTCTTTTTTTGATAAAACTGCCTTCCGTTACAATGCCCCTTCAACCTGGAATGCTTTGCAAAAACAGTTGAAGCTAGGCACTATTATACCACTTAATGATTTTAAATTATATGTCACAGAAACCTTCAACTATAAGTGTGATTGTACATAGGCTGCTGTTCTGTTTTGTTATCTGCCTGTCCTGGTTATGATATTGTGTTATATTTTGTTTGTTGTTGTATTTAACTTTTGTCCTTGTTATGTGTTGTTCTGCTTATGGGGTGCCGATACATTTTTTTAAGTGCTGCCTTTCTTGGCCAGGGATCATATGAAAAAGAGACTATAGTCTCAATATGACTTCCCCTGGTTAAATAAAGGAATAAAAAAAAAAAATAATAAAATAAAAAGATCAACCTTAGGTCTGTATTCCACAGCTTTCATGAATTACAACCATTTAAGTTTGAATAGTGCATTTTTACGTCTATGTTCAAAAAGAGGGGTGACAGTTAAAGGTGCAATAGGACATTTTTGGAGAGGCTAGCAATAGCAAGCTAGCTTTCAAATCAAAACATCCAACCGTTCCTTCAGAGCGCCTCCAAAGCCACACCTCCTCCAGAATACACAAAGGTAAGGCACACACACACAGCTGCTCTCAGCAAAGCATCACAAGAGACGGCGTTAAAGTACCTCATGTAAACAACTTAGAAAGCTTGTACCTGACTGCTGCGGATTCATTTCGGTGTTGATACTGTTGACAAGGAAAAGCATAATTCCGAGTTTGAGGATGTGAACAGCTCCGGCTGGCATGTCATGGGTTGCCATCTGTTAAAGGGTTAGTTCACCCAAAAATGAAAATTCTGTCATTAAGTAATCACCCTTATATCATTCCAAACCCTTTAAGACCTCTGTTCATTTCGGAACACAAATTAAGACATTTTTGATTAAATCTGTGAGCTTTTTGGCCTCTGATAAACTGCAAAGTTATTACCACTTTCAATGCATAAAAAGGTAGAAAAGACACAGTTACAATAGTCCACGTGACTACAGTGGTTCAACCGTAATGTTATGTAGCGACAAGAATACTTTCTGTGCTCAAAAAAACAAACAAAGACTTTATTCAAAAATTTCTTCTCTTCCCTATCAGTATCTTAACAATGTTTTTTCTACCTTTCTGGGCCTTGAAAGTGGTAATAAAGTTGCAGTCTATCAGAGGCCAGAAACTCACGGATTTCATCAAAAATATCTTAATTTGTGTTCCGAAGATGAACAAAGGTCTCACCCTCATGATGTCTAGAACGATATGAGGGTGAGTAATTAATGACAACATTTTAACTTGTGGGTGAATTAACCCTTTAATTACGGTAGTTATGACGTGAATGCAGCATAAGCTCATTATTTTGATTCGGTGGGAACTGTAAAAGGTGGCTGCTTGTTTGTTTGTGGTGCTCCATGACTTGCCTGGCAAGTCCAGAATTATATATATTCTACAAGATATATCAGTCTGGTCAGTCCGCCCTCCGTCGCGCCTCGAGTCAACTCCAAACCGTACCGTGCAATTGGATTCGTTTTTTTCAGTGACGCAAACAGCGTCACTCTAATGCGGCGAAAGTCCCTTCAATATCAACAAAGATTGCGCACGGGAGACCCGAGAGTTTGTTCTATTCAGCCGTGAATTCGGTTTTAAATGACCAAAAACACACTGACACTCTCGTCGCTTTGCTAACGTCATATCCGCCCTTCTCTGATTAGTTTACTCTGCTTCCTGTTTGCTCGGATTTGCTCTGCCCTAGAAATCGAATTGATTCAATGGCCGACCAGACTCATCCACTGGTACAGTGGTGAGGCTGGATTTTCCAGGCAACTCCATGACTGACGTCTGTCTACATAAACTCTGCATAGCATGAAACGCGCTGATGATGTATGATGTCTGTGCAAACAGGGTGTGCGAGGTTATATAAAAACATACTTTGACAGGCAGGTAGGACATTGTATTATTTTATTCGGACCAAATATTATGATTGGATGAACGTTTTATGGTCCAACACCTTCCACATATATATATTTATAACAATACATTTAGACCATTTAACATAGTGATTGTTATCAAGATATGAGGAGACTTTCAACCAGTATAACAAAAAAATGTTTCTGTAGATAAACACCTACTGCACCTTTCAGGGAAAGATCAGCTAGCAATGACTAATCACACTAATGAGATGACACTTACACCTTCATTTGTGTTCCACACAGTCAAAATAAGAAAATGTGTGTCTCACACTTTAACAAGTGAGAAGACAAGCTCATCCTGTCTCACCGTGTGCAAGTCCTGAATGCGTGTACGGAGCCCCTCCACCACATCTGTCCTCTCCTCATTACTGTTGGGGTACGGGTACAGGTGACAGTGGTAGCTACGGAAACAAAAAACAATCGTTTCAAAACTACAGCACTTCTACTTTCTCTTAAGAGTAAAAATTCTAAAAAAGAATTCAAATGAAATTAAGAAATTAAAGTCATGAATCTTCCCCTAAATGTATGCTATATATATAATCTTTATAAAAAGCAGCTCCCTGTCTGTCTATGTGGCCTAATCGGTTAGTGTCAGTGGTTAAATGGAGCAGATATATGGTAGCTCAACAAATAAAGTACTTTAAACCAGAGTGATTAACAGAATCACTAAGTAGAAGTAGAATATAGGAATTTCATTTAAGAACTAAGTTACCAGTCACATATCTTCTTAACTTTCTGTCCAATCTGATCTCCCCAGTAGGAGATAAGGAACACCACACTCCTGGTTGGTTCCCCCTGACAAACCATTCAGAGAACAGACAAATTAGACCATCTCAAAAGACTAGATAGATAAATCAAGCATTCATTTTTGTTACCAAAACAACTTATAAACATCAAACTATGGTGATGTCAACTGGTCTCACCGAATCAGGGTCGCCCAGAAGCTGATCTACTTCAGAGTAGCTGAGGATGGTGTAGCCCTTACACACTCTCCAGAGCATTCGCTCAAATGCCTCGATTTTCACACTCTGGATGAGTCCAGAAATGAACCTGAGCAGCAGGAACAGAGGAATATGAGCTCAACTTTACAACAGTGGCATGAATTTAAAAAAAATGAGGAATGTCAGTAATTCCACAAGTTTTGCATGCCTTTCAACATGCATACAGGAAACAGGATGTTAGATAATTGCTGAGATCTTATGGGTAAAAGTTGGTAACAGATGTCACTGTGCTCTGCTGATCTGACATCCTTTTTTAAGTTTCTCAAATAATGGTTAAATTTGATATGATACAACAAGTGAACACAGTTTTAGTATGCATTAAGGCCCGAGTATACTTTGTTTCCTGAAATGCGCTCTGTCTCACACATAATTTTAACCATTTAAATTACATCACAAAATTATGCGGTGAGCCAGAGCAGAACACAGATAAGAGAAGTATACTTTTCAACTCTATGTTTTAAACTGCTCACCCAAGCTTGGCTCCAAGCCTCTGCATGCTGGTGTAGTCCATCACAGGTTCTTTCTCTAGAAACGGAAACTCTTCATACTGGACCTGCGGCGACTCCCTCTGCCCATTCACAAGCAGAAACACAGCAAGAGATTAGAGTCACACACACACAGAGGGCTAGGCGATTTATCAGGTTTGTACGATATAGCAATATATATTTGATTAACAATATAGAAAGAGGCAATATAGTGTATATCAATATACAGTATACAATAGCAGAGGACACAGAGCGAGTTCCTGCGGGGAAAGTGCATAATCCAATTTGTCCTAGACATGAGGCATGCTTTATATCATCTATAAATGTTAGAAAGTCATGCAAATATTTCCATTTTGTTGTCCGGAGTGGACGGCCCTTCTGCAAGCGAATCTCCACTAAACGTCACAGACTTCAGTGAACGAGCACCTCCATGCCCATATGTGCCAAACAGACAGAGTGCAATAATTCTGACTAAAATATAGCTATATTTTGCTAAAATATTTGTTGTTGAACAATAAATGTGCCATATGTAGAATTTTAAACCTACAAGTATGATAGCAGTAACTGTAAAGTGACAATTGTAATCAAATAGCCTAATATATGGTGCGCTTACACTGCATGGCACGGCTCGGTATGGCTCACTTTAAATAGTACCACTGCGGATGAGGTTCCAAGCGAGCCGTATCGATACTAAAATGTGACGCATAAACACTGCAGATCACTGATTGGTCAGAGAGAATCGTCACTACCAGCATCATTGGTTTCGCGACACGAGACACCAAACCAATTGGCAGTAGAGTTGCCGCAATTATAACGATAAGTCTATAATCCCACCCACTTTAAAGCGGTACTAAACTGCAGTGGAAAAGCAAACCGAGCCAAAGTAAAGCAAGCCAAGTCTTACCACGCAGTGGATAATAATTAGAGTGTGCTTTTGTTTTTATTTATTTAATTTTTAGCTTAGTGAAATTAACTTCTGCTTTAAAAAGCATTTTTTAGATTGTAATGTTACAATGTTAGAATGTAATGTTATTTTAACCCTTTTGCACAAAATATATAAGTATAGCCTACATGGTCACATTCAATATATTTGTTTTCATATATCGCCTCAGTGATCAAGAAGAAGAGGTCAAGAGTTAAGCCTATTTGTAAAGCCACTGATAGCTGCTCTCAAGGTTCTGGCAGTCAGTGAAAATCAGGTGACTCTGAATCACCTGCATGATTCCCACAATCCTGCTCTCTGGAGATGAATTCCTTTCAATTACACCAGAGAGGTCGAACATGGTCAAGGATCAAATACATCAACAGAAAGAGAAACAAAAGCCAAAATGCAGACAAGACTGAACTAAGACTGAACTTTAATTCACATGGAGCTGTTTGTTTAACAAAATCAGTGAGATAATGAATGACAAAAGCATGGTAAATCCTTCCACCAGTCAGACGTTCCCTTTTCCTTTACGCTCAAACAAAAGCTCAAAATTTGTGACAGGGAATCGCATGTCTTACCTCTACACTGTGGTGCACAAAGTTGCGTGTGATGCGAAGCATATGCGTGTACTCAGTCAGTTCTAGAAGGTTCTTCTGGAGTTTCTCCTTGTTCCTGGTGACCTCACTCAGCTCTAGTTCCAGTCTCTGAAGCTGTTCCTAAACAAAGCACAAAGGCCTCAGTCATAACTAAATATCAGCAGTCATATCAGTGCACTGACATTGAGGAAAGTGTTCCTGAAAGAGATCTAGTAGGGAACTGCAAAACAGACTTCAACTGGTTGATTGACATTAATGTCTAATACAGGCAATAAATAAAGACAAGACCAAATGATGGATATGCAAATAGATTTAAGAAAGGGCCAATGCCAAATATTCTACCAGTGTAAATCAAAGGGAGATTTTACATTTTCGACAAAGCTATCTTTATAACAAATTAAAAATAGATGTCTCAGCTAAGATTTAAAAGGTTTAACAAAGTCTGTATTGATTCAATGTTTTAAGTAGCCATGACAAGAAAGAAAACAGAATAAAAATCAATTATATTTAACGCAGGACTCTAGTTTAACTATGCAAATCTGCCAGTGAGAAATTAAGAATACAGACCAGAAAATACATCTGAAAGTGTCTGAAAGACCAACTAATAACACAAGAGCTAAACAAATGAACAGCGTTGAACTGATCTCACCATTATGACCATCACATGTTTGGGTAATGGTGCAGCTGGGTTCACCTCCCCTTCTGGCAGTGGGATGTCTTCTTTTTTAATTTCCCTTAACAGATATCCTGTAATACAAGTGCACTTTGAGTTCATTCTGTTGATTTACTTTGGGGAATTATCATTAGCACACACCATCAATGTCTGTTTCTGAGCATTGATCAATGGCAATCACAACATATAAAAGTTAAAACACACCTTACTGAATAAACTCAACTGAAACCAATGTGAATAACCTAATTTGTATATCTTAGGTTCAACCACCATGAACGTGACTTCTGTTCAGAAAGTAATGAGACCCTTTACCAGCTCTGTCATTTTACTGAGATAAGCATCAGAACATGATTTTTGAATTAAGCCCTTATTCACGAGTTCACATTTACAAATAAGTCAGGTAGAAAATTATATGCATGTTTGGCATGCTGTCCGAGGAGAGGGCTCCGAGCTCGGTATTTGGCGAGTGTGAGGAGATGGGGTGGTGGAGGGATGCTGAAAACTGTCGAGAACCATAGGTGAGTCGACTACGTATGCACATATATATATATATATATATATATATATATATATATATATATATATATATATATATATATATATATATATATATATACACTCCTGCTGACTGGGTAGATAATATACTGACTGCTGATTGCTGGTTGGAATGATGTGATGATTAGCCAGATCATTTGAATGTGCTCCTCCCGAACATTTGTATATCATTTAGGTAAAGAATGTAACAGCAAAGCTTTTACCTAGAATCCTCTCCATCTCTTCACATTTCTTGATTTCGTTGACAAACTTGCGCTGAAAAGAGTTCACACTTGGGTTGAGCTGAAACAAATGAAAGAAAACATATCTGATAATAGAACAAGGATGACTGGAATATTCTACACATTTATATTTTATATTAATAATAATATATTGAAACTTTTATATTAATAAATTCAATATAATAACTTTCCTAAATAGGTCATTAACAAACAAACAGATTAGTATATCATGTACATTAAAATAATAATAATTAAAATATGGAAATGAACATTTCGTGACATTTCTTACTTATTTGAACTTACATTTGGAGTTAAACATTGTAAAAAGTTTTCTTATTAGTGAGAGACAGGAAAATTCGTGGAAAGTGGAAAAACGACAACAAAGTATACATGTCGGTATCTCAGAGATGCATCAAACACCCTTATTTATACAAAAAAATGACTTTTTTTAAAGACTTGATCACTTGTTGCTGCTTTTAAACTGTATTTTGGCAACAGAGGCGCATGAGCAGAAAAATCCTTCATATCACGTCACACAGAAAGCCATCAGGTTGTGAGCCAGTCAGCTAAACACAAGCCAAATCAATATTTCAAACAAGTACACATAATTGACGCTATACACTCACGTCTCTGAACTCCACCAGTCCGAGTTCGCCGAGTTCACTGATGCAGTCGTAGGCGGATCCGGACTGCAGAAAGAGCTGGGCCAGACACATCTCCTCACTCCGAAACAACGAACCCATGTTGACAAAACACGTCCTTTCCACACCAACAGAGAGGTAAGAAGTCTTTAATTCACCGGGCAGTAAAGTTACGGGTGAATAAAAATCTTACAGGTCCGGGTTATGTGTTGGATGGACTCTTGGACTGGGCTGATGAATGAATGGATGTCAGCGCTGCGGCTCTAACTTCAGCTTCAGCCGCTTTATCAGTGACACGTCTCCCGTCTCGAGTCCCAACAGCCACATCTGACCACTGACAACCCGCTGTCAGTCGTTATACGAATCAGATCCAAATCTCCAGTACTGTCGGGTCGTCCATCCCAGGTTGAAGTTCGACTAAAGTCCCACAGCACCGAGTCTTAATAAAAGTGACTTCCCGTTGTAATTTGCGTCTTCGTTCTAGATAGCACCGAGCTAGACAGCTACTGTGTCTGGCCTCTCGTCCAGTAATCTGCTCTCAGTGAGTTATCCCCCCGTGGTCTTTTTACAGACAATAACGTAATGTTTAACAACAGTTGTTAACCATTCGTACTTGTTTCTGTCTGTCTTTTCCAAACACGAACCTCTTATGCAGCCAAAACTTCTTGGTCCGTCAGAGTAAAGACTCGGCACTTACTTTGGAGTTGAGCTACACTTCAAAATAAAAGTCTCGGCTCTTTTGCGCTAGATTAAATTAAACGCTGCGCTGGAATTAAACGAATGTAAACGTCTAAATACAATACAGTTAAATTACTTGTGCGGTCTAAATTTAATTAATCTATTTAAAACAATTAGTTTAAGAAGTGCATATTATTAAATAGACCTTGACCGGTGTTCCCACAATACACTGCTTTTGACACGTGTTTCTCTCTCTCAAAGATGGCAGCTTGCATGTATGTATAAAATGCACAGTGCTTTTAGAGCTCCTTCAGGTTTCATAGTGAAGAACACTGAATAACAAGGAGATTTGACAGCGCAGGTTTGTTCAGACGATGTGAAGAAATATCAGAAATAACTTAGCATTTGCTTTGTATTTAACGTTAATTGTCCTAAAAAAACCATCTTTGTTTTTTGAGTCTTGATCTGTCCATTAGTTGACATAACAATTTATCTTTTAGAATGTTAAAATGTACATTCATATGTATAAGGGAATGAGTATATCTTGTGTATTTCGTTAAACTGTTCACATGTTTTCAGTGGCCCTGCTGTGTGTGGAAATAACTTTAAAGTACAAAAATATTCCATGTAGTCTCTCAGTATGATCTCTTAAATCTATGTATAATAATTTGTTGATGAATCTTTTTTTTTAAAGTGAATTATAGCATGTCGCAGAACACTGCTTAAACTCATTCTTGAAATTGAAGGTCTAATAATATGATTCCTTTGGCATTTCATGCAGAGCAAAATGACAGATGTTACTGTTGACAAGAATGATCCAGCTGGTTCATTACCGAGCACAGACAATGAACCAGATGACCTGATGGAGGAGAAAAACGAAGAGAATCAGCCAGCAGCAACAGCAGAAGGAGAGGGTGCAGCCAGTGATGTGTACCGTTACATCAAAGGAGATCTCTTTACCTCCGAGATCTTTAAAGTTGAGATTCAAAACTTGCCCAAGTACATTGGTTTTAATGACTTGAAGAAGTTCCTCAACAAGCATGGGATCAATCCTCACAAAATCAAGCTGTTTAGCAGACAGATGTTTGCCTTTGTCACTTTTAAGAACCAGGAGGAGAGGGACAAGGCCATGAAGGCAGTGCACGGCATGCAATGGAAGAGTAAAGTGCTGAGTGTACGGCTGGCCAAGCCCAAAGCTGATCCCATCCTCAAGAAGAGGAAACAAGAGGAGGAAACCGAAGGTGGCCCGCCCGGTGCAAAACGTGCTGCGGGTTGCCAGGAGCTAGGGGAGGATGAGGAAGAGCCTCTCAATATCCAGATTGCCAATGCCGTGACACCCTTGTGGAACGTGCCTTATGAAGAACAGCTGAAGAGGAAAGAGAAAGAAGTTGAAGGTGTTCTCCAGAAACTGACCAGGTATTTTCTGATGGCTCTGGTGACATGCATATGCATGAATGGCTTCTTGATATTTCTTTAAAAATAGCAAAAATTGCATGATAACGTCACCCATATAGTTCATACATGAGCTTCTGGTGGTATAGCAAATTATGTTGGTCAGTGAACGTTTCCGTCAATATAACTATCTTGATACTTGTTCTCAGGGAAATTGGCAACAACAACAAAGCCATGCTTCCCTGGCTGTTCGTTCAAAAAGAGAAACACAACAAAATGTGCTGCCCACTCGAGGCCATAAGACCATCACCTGTGCAGGTAAATCCACATACTCACATACATTAATCTAACACATCACATATTTAACTAAATACATTTCATAAACTATCATGGTATTGCCACTGTACTCAGAAGGAGAATTATTCAATGGCGTTCAGAAGGGTCGAATGTTATTGTCGGTGCTCAATTGCATAACCCTGATCGTGTTATTTTTTTCCATACCTCTTGCACGTTTAAATTAACGTCCATTAAAGACGATTAAACAGGTTTCTGTGATATATTTGTAGTGTGCAAATCTATAATAAAGTAATGAATATAGTAGGCTACTTATGTTTTGCCGATATACCGTACGATATATATCCTAAAAGACAGAGCTCGAGCAGCTTATTTCATGTATTGTTGCCTACCTATGGTAGGTTACAGTGCCTATTTAGCCCATTCTGACTGATTTAATGTAACTTTTAAGGTTATTTAAAGATTATATACTTGTATGTTAAAAATAAAATCTATGGTTGCAGATATGGTATGATTGATTTGTCACTGTCCAGTAAAGACCCTATACTTGCAGACAGAGTACAGGAATAAGTGCGAGTTTGTGATTGGAGTGGGAGCAGATGGAGAGGATAAGACTGTGGGCTTTCGTTTGGGTAAGTATAAAGGAGGATCCTGTGCAGTAGTGAGTCCATCAGAAACCACCCATGTGTCTTCTGAGGCCAAGAGGGTTGTGCAGGAGTTCCAGCAGTTTATCAGGTGAATGAATTAACTGTTGATTGTTTAATGTGCATCTAAATCTAACTATATTTATGGGCCTATCAGTGAAATTTGTTTTGAAAGGGTGTTTAAATTCCATGGACAAAATATATGTCTGTGTTACCCATCAGCCATTGTGTATGTATTCATTTCGGTTTATTAAGAGTTTTGTGTTATTCTGAAAAGGACGACTCCATATGCGGTATACAGTCCAGAGACTTATGAGGGTCATTGGCGGCAACTGACAGTACGAACAAGCAGGATAAAGCAAACCATGGCCATTGTTTTTTTCAATCCACAGGTAGAAAGAGATTTATTCAGTGGTTATTTTTGTGTCCACTGTAGGCGTTATGCATTTTACAACTATTTACAACTATTGTTACTGCTGAATGAATAAATATTGTTTTATTTTTTAACAATCTAGAAACTCCCAGAAGAAGAACTTGAGGAACTGAAACGAAACCTGCGTCAGTATTTTACCGAAGGAGAAGGAAAAGAAAGTTGCATCACATCTTTGTACTTTGTGAGAATGGGACAAAGGTAAGCCCCCCCCAATACTTCAGATGAATTTAATTTAGATTTTAGAGGACTTAACATTCATTTATTAACTTGCATCAACCCAGGACATCTGCGGGTACAGACGACCTGCCATGTGAACATGTGACCGGAGAAGAATGCATTCACGAAGAGCTTCTCGGACTAAAATTTCGCATTTCTCCTCACTCATTTTTCCAGGTGAACCTCCTGAAAATTTGACTGTATTTGTATAATTTCATGTGGATTAATACTACAATAGTTAAAAAGCATCAGACAACTCATGATGTATGTGATTCAGAATATTAAGCACAGTATCTTCAGTTTAAATGTCCTGCATTAGTGCTATTGAAAAGTTTACAATATCATGATTTTTTTTTTTTATACTGCCAGACAAACACACCTGCTGCTGAGGTTCTGTACTCTGCTGTGGGTGAATGGGCTCAACTGGACCAGGACAGCACTGTGCTGGATGTGTGCTGTGGGACAGGAACCATCGGCATCTCACTGGCAAAGGTATGGCTTTGCTTCTAAGAATACACAAAACTATGAGTCAACAGAAAACTGTTCTCAGAACAAAAGTTAGCCTTCTTGGAAATAGACAAAAAAAAAATCTTGTTGTCATTAACAGAGGGTGAAGAAGGTGATTGGCATTGAATTGTGCCAGGAGGCAGTGGAAGATGCTAAGGCTAACGCTGAAGCTAACGGTAAGTCAGAGTGATATTATCTTTTTCTGTTGTTTTTCTCTATCCATCTCCCATGATCTACTCAGACTTCAGATGTACATTTTCAGGCTTGACCAATGTTGAATTCCACTGTGGAAAGGCTGAAGATGTGTTCCCCACTGTTCTTAATGCTGTGGTATCCCCCAACATCACGGCAATCGTCGATCCTCCGAGAGCAGGGCTACGTACGTAAAGTACTCGTATAGTACAGTGCACAGCATAAATGAGTACACCCCCTCTGAACAAATACAAAAGATGTATTTTTTTTTTTTCTATGATCACTAATACAATTCATGGAAAGATGGCAAAACTAAAATGTATTAAACACATACATAATAAAAACTGAGAAATGTATATGTCATTAATAGCCATAAAATAAGTAAATTAGCCAATTTTGTTTAAATTAAGGATTGCAGAAATTAGTACACCCTAGATTCATGACAGCATTAATAAAGCACAACTCCCTCACACTTTCAGCACTCATACATCCCTATATAAGAGCTTTACTACCACTGAACTTTACTGTGGGAACCAGACACTTCTCACTGTACTCCTCCTCTAGCATCACCATAACATTTTGGATGCTGTTAGATCCAAAATGATTGATTTGGTCTAATAAGAGCAGAGTATTGATTCCCAGAATCTATATTTTGTAAATTTTGGCTTTGGAAATGACTGACTTTATTGTGCTTTGGCTACAGTAGGTAGTTCCAGCGAGAACAACAACCATGCATGTCATTTCTGCAGGCTGCATCTTACTCTGTGAGATAAACAGTCACTCTTTTCATAGCTTTTGCTGGCTCTGAGACACTCGCTTGGTATTTCTCCTGCTCTTTGTCTAGCAAAAAAATCCCTCATCACAAAATGAAAGCTTAAAATGAAGGCCCGATTATTTCAGGGGCCTTGTCACAAGTCCATTGTTTTTGAAATTCTGTGTTACTTTTGCTATATTTTCACACTTAAAACAATGATTTGGTAATCCTCTTGTGCCACTGTCCTCTTTTGTGCTAAAGAAATGAGTCTCCTGACAGTTCTTTCCCAAGTGCTTCCATTGTTGTCAGCATGAAGTCTGAGAATGATTCAGTGGGCTATATAACACTTTGAATTGTCAAGAAATTACTTATCTTTAAATGTTTTGGTTCAACATACTTACCTGTTGATCAAACATTGCCTTAAACTTACATCAGAAAATTTTTATTTTCTTATCAAGGTGTTTTATCACCTTGATAAGAGAATCTTATTTTCCTGAATAATTTTGACATGCTTCTTTAGTAATTAAGCAGACTTGCTGGAACATTATATCTCTAAAGAACCCTAACATGTCTTCTAATTGAGTAATTGCTGACTTTCAGAAGTTTCAGAGGGAGTGTACTCATTTATGCTGTGCACTGTATCTCGATATTACTGCTTTTAACTTGTAGATGTGGTGTTTAAGTTCTGGCCAACATTCTCTCTCTCTTACCAGATTCCAAAGTTATTCTAGCAATCAGAAGAGCAGAACATTTGAAGAGACTCGTCTACGTCGCCTGCAATGCCAAAGCAGCTATGAACAATTTTATTGAGTAAGTTTATTTTAAATTTAAAGTCAACATGAAATGCATTTGCAACAAATTTTACTTCCATAATGTGAAACAGGATATTTAACAAGAACAAATTCAGGGCAGTATGGAATCTTGTTTCCCCCACTGAATTAAAAATAAGAAAAAGGTAATTGTGACTTTTTATCTCACAATTCTGAAAAGAAAAAAAAAAAAAAATTCTCAGAATTACGAGTTTTTATCTTGCAATTCTGACTTTATAACATGCAGTTGCAAGTTATGTCAGAATTGTTAGATATTAACTCTATAGGCTAAAGCAATTATGAAAAAGTAATTTTTTCCCCCTCAGAATTGGACCTATAAACTCGCAATTGGGTTATAATCTAATACTCACAATTGAGAGGGGAAAAAAAGTCAGAATTGTGACTTTCTTGCAATTGACTGTTTGACTTGAAGTTGCGATTTTATATAACACAATTCTGAGAAAAAAAAGTCAGAATTGAGTTAGCCACACTTTTTTTTTTTTTTTCAAATCCATTTGAAATCAAATCCATTGCAAATTGATTGGATTGTGAAATATGGGTATTACAATGGAGGTGGTTTGAGTGGAAAAGTTGAAATATGAGAGGGATTTGTGATAAGCCAAAATAATTTCCTTTTTGGCTTAAAACAAACCTTTTCCCCTAGCACAAGATCAGAAATTTACATTACGAAAACTGGGTAATTGTTTTCAGGTTGACTTTCCTCTGACAGTATATCATGAAATGTTCCCATTCAACTTTATTACCTAGTGTGGAATCAGAGCCTAATCCATTTGAATAAATATGTTTGTCTTAAAGTCTCTGTAGAGCTCCTTCTAACCGTGTGCGAGGAGCCCCCTTCCGTCCAGTGAGAGCTATGGCTGTTGACCTCTTCCCCCAGACCATGCACTGTGAAACCATCCTGCTGTTTGAAAGAGTGGACTACAGCTCCAATACTGACAGTCAGACCACTGAGACTTGAAGCTCTGCTGTCCTTGCCATCTTCCATGCTGGCAAAGCAGGAAGGGAGGGATTATTTCAAATGTTTTTTTTTTTTTCAGATTTTAACTAACTTGATAAGTGCTCAAACCATTTAGTGTTTTTGTATAGGTTTCCTTTTTCCTCTTTTGCTTGCATTAAAACAACCCAGTCAAAAATAGCACAAGACATCAGTTTCTGGTCATCAATTTATTTGCATAAACAAATCACTGTATCAGCGATCATGTGTCACATTAAAAGAACTTTTTTTTAGGCAGCTTTACTGGTCGCTAAATCATCCCTTCAATGATAGCGCGTTAAAAAGCACGCATTTCTTCACATAACTAATACACACTTGGCAAGACTGACAGGACAAGTCGTACACTCCAGACATTTACTGGGAAAGCATATTCTCTAAGCACTCTTAGTATGGCAGCAGCCTTGTGCTCATGGAAAACAGGAAAAGTGCCTTCACAAACATTCAGAAGCACACAAACTAAAATACTAAATTCAATGACAGTGCACTGCAGTTTTTAGTCGCAGTCCCAAGAAAACCTGATTCACTCATTGTGTTAAACAGACTTTGACCTTCCTGTCATATCTTAAGGCCAAAATATTTTTCTTTCTCCCCTAATAGTTTCAGGGAAGTGGTGGTTTTCTTCAAACAGGGACCATAGTCTTATTCCAGCAGTTATTGCATCTTTTTTTCTTAATTCCATGTATGTTTAGATAGATATTATGAATAGCTATGCAGCAATATTCTATAAAAATGCATAAGACTTAAAGCTTTGGTTCACACTGCTCTTCAAGCTATTGAATACAACAACATGGTTTGATTTTCTTCGAGGTATGGAGTTACCACCTTTGTTTTTAGGTAAACTGCCTTCTGAAATAATGAATATAGTTCAAACTATAATACACTGTGATAAGATCTGAATAAAATGATCACAATCACTTCAGCAAAATGTCCACAAAACCATACAGAATTTAAGACAAATGCAAAAAAGCACATGCGTAGAAGGCATTTTCTCTAAAATATCAATGCATAAAGCAAGCTTCACTCCACAAATACATAACGTATAGCATCACAAATGCAGACTCAAGTGAGGCGTTTCCCTTTTGAAACACAAGGTACCATCAATGAAAGGAGTACAAACTAAGGCAACATTTACCATTTTTTCCTACTGAAGATTACCAACCAGTATCTAATGCAAGAGTTGGATTATATCAGAGCTTAAAAATGTAACCAAAAACTAAAAAAAAAAAAAAAAAAAAAAAAAAAAGCGTACACAAGCATCCTATCTCCCTGATGTCTTCCTCAACTAACTACAGTACCTCAAACACTTGTGCTTTCTCTGCAGTGCTTTCTGAACAAGTGGAGCATTGGTATGCATCACCCCTTAATTAAAACAAAAAGCTTGTTAATTTCACACAAGTAAATAGTTCCAACATTAGTGCATTTCTTAACAGCAGTTGGAAGGTAAGTGTGCATATGAAATGCTTTAGAAATACAACATTTAAATGCTTCACATGCCAATAAGAACTAGACATGGCCACTAAAGAAAATCCACACACTTTGTCATTATAAACTATTTTCCAGATAAAAGATCACGTGCACTGAATGAACAACTCTGCATGCCACAGAAGCTGACATCAAGGAACCGATCCTTGTAAAATGACAGACCTCTCTGTAAAATGCATCAGTGAAGAGTACTGAGATAGTCTGTCATGTGAAATCTGTAATTCCACAGTAAATATGAAATGAATTTATTTGCCGTTTAAGAAGGGAAAAGCAACATTTTTATTAACATCTAAAAGCCACAAACTTAAAAGCATCTGTAATAGTTAACATACATAATTTTTTTACGATTTCCATATAGGCATTATTGTCAACAGCCGTTATTTGTGCACTTTCAGGTGCAGAAGTGCATCTGGAGGTATTTAATGCTCATTCTACCTTCACTGTGCCTGTATACAACTCTAACTGAACCCATTCATTCTGGGCAATAATTGGACTGGGAATAGAGCTCAAAAATCTGATAAAAATGTAACTAGTATTGCCATTTTGCACTGCAAAGTAATGCATAAGTCAGTAATGGTGCGATGACCTTGTTATAGAACTATTACCATTGGTCAGTGCTATCTGCTATCAGATGCTGGATAAGGGTTTGCTAGACGTCAACAGTGCAGAGAGGTTCACTGCCAGGTTGAGCAGACTCCATTATAGTCATCTTCGGCTTCTTTCTTGCCTCCTCCTGAAACAAATATGAAAAGACAAATTAGTATGCACTAGACAAGCTTTTTAGCGGTCACTTTACTGAATTTATTTTGGTCGACTGCAATACATCAACTCATCCGAACGAGATGATGTTTTTAATCTTTAGCCAACTTAATTTATCCGAAGTGCAAGATTTGGCTGCAAGAGGTCATATATTTGCAGCTGTACCCTTTCTCGAGCCAGTTTCATCATCTCCTCTCGTAGTTTATTGAGGATGTGCAGGTTTGGCTTGTTCTTTTTGGCATACTGCTGAAGCTCAATCACACTCTTATCTGAGTTCTCCTGAAGAGGACAAGAATTCAACATTACAAGCATGAACTCATATTTAATATCTTACAATGCAGAGTATGTTTTGACGAAAGATAGTGCTGACCTTTTTTACCATCTTGTTGCTTTCTCTGCCATACATGCGCAGCAGTGAGCCCCAGTTCTTCACGTGAGGATGAAGCATCTGGAGAATCTTCTGTGACGCCAGCTGCTTTCCAACCCTCTTATTTTTACCTGCAGTCAACAAGAGTAACAGTTTTAGCTATGTGGCTTGTGAATAACCTGCAGAGTGGACCAATGCTTATTTCTTAAAGGTGGTACAGAGGATGTTTTGTTTTATACATTTTTGCAATATTACTTGAAACTGTCTTTACTAACTGATAAAAGACTATTTATTAGGTGCACTGAAAGGAATAATATTAATATACATCATCTGTGCACGAGGTAGGGCCTTAAAAACATCAGCCAATCGTTTACGCGATCATCGCGTAAACGATTGGCCCTCTGGCTTGTCAATCACTGCCATGACGTTCCTTGTGAGAGACGCGCGGCTGCGCGCTCCAGTAACATTCCACACTCCACATGCAATGTTTTTGTCAGGAGACAGGAGTAACAACTGCAGATTATGAGTCCACTAAGTGTGTGTGCGGCTTAACGATTGTAAGGCTGATTATGAATGTAAATTGATACTTATGACTGATCGCGCTCAAACGCGTCCAGTCAGAGCCAGTTGCGTTCAATCTGCGATTACAGTCGGTGTTCAAATTCCATGTGAAAGTATATAAATCTGCTTCAGGAGCAGGAAACAATCGCTGTATGTTGAGCACAGTCAGAATGTTTTAGCTAGTCGTTAAATGTGTGCCCGGCTTAATAACACAGCGAATGCCGGTGGTAAACAAACACTCGTGCACGAGTTTTGGGAGGCGTTCACTTGAAATGAGCTGTGAAGGAGGGGGGTTGTTCTTCCGCATGCGCTCATTTCAAAAACTCAGTCGACGAAAACATCTTCTGTACCACCTTTAAGTCAGCGCTGTGAAACGTTTTTACTTGAGTGCTCTAAATGAAAGTTCTTTTTAGGCATGGATACTCACACCAGCCGCGTACAGTGTGCTTCCCACATGTCATGACGTATTCACTCTTCTGGTTCTTTCCTGGAATCACCTCAAACTTGATGCTCGTGTCACCCATGCCATGGTTTCTATGGAACAGACAGTAACAGATTTACAATTGCTTTTTAATCAGACATGATGACGACATTTCAAGGACCCACAAGCTGTCTGGTTGTATTAACAGATGTGCTTCTAGTAATATTAAATGTGTAATCAAATGAGAAACTATATCATAACATACCTCTTAAGGCACTCATGAAGGATCTGATATGGTGAGAGTAAACCTGCTTTGTTTGTCAGCTCGTACACCCTTGAATCTTCAATACTGATATGATTAAAATACTGTGGGATGGGAGAAGGAAATAAACAGCCTTAAGTACCATGAAGTAAAGAACTCTGAACAAAGATAAAATGTCTTCATTCAGAAAGAGGAGCAGTACCTCCAGTTCATCTCCCTCTATGGGCTTCTCCTCAGACGTCTGCTTCACAAAGTCAGGAATGAGGATCTCCAGTGTTGCTCGAGCTGTCGACAGTATGAATAAATTAGTTCTCCAGTAAAATAAATGTTTAAAAGTAATCTAGTCATAAAGCAAATGTATTCTTGCTATAGACTAAAAGTTAAAGACTCAAATAAAGAGAGAAGGGAGAAGGTACCAGCTTTATTCTTGGCGAGTTTTTTACTACTTGCTGTTCCTGTGCCATATGTAACACCATCTATAATGACTGAGGCTCCGAAGGGTTCACTTGGGTTTTCTGTGTAAAAAAAACACACAAAAAAAACATTGGCATAATGTCAAGCCTAAAATTTCATCAACCAAACTGTTCGGCATGGCCTTAAAGGGTTAGTTCACCCCCCAAAAAAATCTAATTTCTGTCATTAAGTACTCACCCTCATGTTGTCCTAAACCCGTAAAACCTTTGTTCATCTTCGGAACACAAATTAAGATATTTTTGATGAACTCCAAGTGTTTCTGAACCACACATAGACAGCAACATCATTGCACCTTTTGAGGTCCAGAAAGGTAGTAAAGACATTGTTAAAATAGTCAACGTGGCTACAGTGGTTCAACCTTAATGTCATGAAAAATATCTTAATTTGTGTTCCAAAGATGAACAAAGGTCTTACAGGTGTGGAATGACATGAGGGTGAGTAACTAATGACAGTAATTTCATTTTTGGGTGAACTAACCCTTTAAGCATTTTTATTACTTTTACAACAGCATTATGACAATTTAAGTACAATGATAAAATCATAACCCATTTTCTGCCAAATGATAGTAAAATAAATTTAACTCATGCTTACTATTGGCTTTTTTTTTTCATTTTAGCTTTATGCATTTTTCTACTTACCACATTCAAAAAAGTTGTAAACTGGTCGCACTTTGAGTACTCTTTGCATATACTCGTGTAAAATGCACACTTCTGACTTCCCATTGGGGTTGATGACAAACTCTGAAACAAACATGGTCAGTCTTGTTAAAGCGCCACGTTATGTGCTATGTGTTAATTCATAAATGTACGAACTCTCAGACAGGTACCTTTCTTTGTGGGAGCGTCTTGTACAGACAGTGTGATAAGTTTCTGATTGGCAGGTAGAATGGGCCTCTCAGACTCTGCCTGTTTCCTCTTCATGTCCCTGTTGAACTGTCTGCGCTCGGCCCATGTGCGAAACTTCTTCACTGTCACTTGCTCAAAATCAAAGCACTTCTCTAGGTAGCCTCTAAACTCCTCAATTTCTGGGATATAAAACACAAGAGGATAGGGCTTACAAACCTTGTGTATACGGATTAATGATGCACAAGAGAGAATACAACCTCATCCTCTTACCAATAGACTCATCTTTGCAGACCTCCACCTTGGCTTTGACCTGGCCCAGCGCTCCCTGTGCAGTATCACTGGCTTGGCTCTCCTTCCCCTCTAAAGAGCCTCCTGGCTCTATGATGTCAAGATCTGGATCTTCTGATGTTGATCTGCCGGTCAGCTCTTCTGTGGCAGTAGAGTCTGGCTCATCAGCTCTCTCTGATGAGACGCCCTCCTCCCCAGATTTCACTGGAGACACCTCTGCTGTGGGAGTCACCTCTCCATTGTGTTCCCTTTCTTCTTGTTCCTTCATTTTCTTGTAGTGCAAGCAGGGAATGCTACTGGTTGGTGGGTCATGTTTCTGGGTGCATGAGAATGCAAAGATCAATTCAACTTGTAAGTAGAAAAAAAAATGCAATAAGCCAAAATACTATCATGAAAGTCTTGGATGACTTGAACCATTTACCCTAATGCTTCCTGTTCCAAGGAAGTAAGGTCTAGACCAGGTCACAACTCTGGTTTCCCGGTGGAGGTAGACTGGAATGCCAGAGTTATGGAATGTCATGATCCACCCATCGGGTAAAGGCTCAGTTGGCGGACGTCCACGACCTTAAAATACATAATAAATAAATAAATAAATAAATAAAATAATATTAATGTCAATCAATAATAATAAACTAGTCACACAGAATCCGATGTAAGTTTCTGTTCTGAATTAGCATTACTGTCACTAACAAAAACTAAAATAAACATTTAACTAAAACAACAATAACCAGTGTAACTGAAAAATAAAATACATTTACATGATGCCAAAAATGACTAAAATAAAAACATAACCACAAATTACTTTGTCTGATGCAGAATATACACTACCATTTAAAGAAATTAATACTCTTACTCAGCAAGACTGCATTAATTGATTAAAAGTTACAAAAATTACTTTTACATTTTTTTTTTTTTTAAACAAAAGATTTCCATTTCAAATAAATGCTGATCTTTTGAACCAAAGAATCCTGAATTGAAAAATATGTATCAGTTTCCAAAAAATAAATAAATAAATATCAAGCAGCACAACTGTTTTCAACATAAGAAAATTCAGCTTTTGCTGCCACAGGAATCAATTACATCTCAACATAAATGCAAATAGAAAATAGTTCTTTTAAATTGTAATACTTACAAATATTACTGTTCATGGTAATCAAATAAATGCTAATTTGGTGACCATGAAAGACTTTTTAAAAATATTTAATATTTTTAAAAAGCCTTTAAAAATATGTATAATACCGACCTGAAACTTTTGAACAGTATGCATTGTAAAAGTTTAACATTTTATAGCCCATTAAAACAGCACAAGATAACACTATTGATAACTACATGGGCCTGAAAAAACTGAATGCAGCTATTTAAATGATAATCAGTAAAATAAATAAATAAATTATATATACACACACACATTCAGCACAAAAAAAAAAAAAAAAAAAAAACTCAAACTACATTCTTAAAGAGAAGATCAATCACCTTTGCGTAGTTATGTAAAGTTTTAAAGACATTTTAAAGTAATGCAGCCTAACATTTTAACAGAGTAGCAACAGTGTTTTTGACTAGATGGCTCACTCTTAAGAACGGTCTTAATTTTGGTCATCATGGGCTGAACTCCAGCCTCCCCGTCTGAATGGTGATCACTGTCTCCAGCGTACTTGTCTTCAGCCAGACGCCTCTTCTTGGGCATGGGCATGCCTTCCTCCAGCAGGGCATCTACATCATTGTCAAAGTCCTCCTGGAAGAGTAGGTGGGTGAGAAACTGGCATGCAACTGACATGTCATCGACTAAACGTACATTGAAAAGCGGATTTGAATCAAGCCCACTTTGTGAGCTGTAATTCAAACGTTCTTCAAATGGACCACCTTGTTACACTGCAGGATCCTTCTTGATGAATGAAAGACACGTGCTCTATTTGTGGTAGATGCACATTTTGAATGATGGGCATTTAGATGACAATAATTAGCCTACATTACAATGTAATGTTTCTATTTGAACATAAAGCAAATGATCAAAATCAAAAAGGTCATAACGAGACCATGCATTTTACCTCATAGGAGTAATTCAGATCCTCCTCGTGCGCTTGCTCCTGCTGAACTATCATCTGAGACATGAAACCACTCGGCTCTCCATCTTCCACTTCCAGGAAGTTTTCGCTGAAATCTTCCAGGTCGTCCAGCACGGCAAACTCAACCTTGTTCTCCTGCTCTGTCTCCAGCTCTTCGCTGTTTCTAGCTAAACCTAAGGAACCGCTGCTCATGGTTGAGCTGCCCGGCACACTTCTCTGCTTAAAAGAATCATGCAATTCGCCATTCAGGCCCTCTAGGCTCTGATCTTCATTGCTAACCTGTCCCAAACCAGTGTACAACACCTTCCTATCTTTGCTCTTGCTGCTGTCAGAGAAACTGACACTGATCTTTACATCTTTGAGGAGTTTTAGATCAGGTAAGAACTTGGTAACTGGGGGAGCGTGGCGAGCGGTTCTAGGGCACTTGACCGTGGGGTCAGGATTATCTGACAGGCGGCTACTAATGGACAGTGTGCGCTTGTTGAGAAGGAGCTGTTCGTCCCTGTCCACTGCTGGGGTGTGTTGGTGTCCATCACCACCAGAGCTAACGTCCATTTCCTCTGCGTCACTGGACGTTTGCAGGGGAGGTGGTGGAGGTGCTTTACTGAAATCATTCCCCGCCAATACTGCATCTGGTGGCTCCAATGGGAGGGGAGGTAAAATCTCATTCACATCCATGTTAAATTTCTTAAAAAGAGCTATATTCAAAATTATGCGAGAACGCTATTGGGAAGGGATCTGTCTAATTCAGCTAAAAAAAAATTGCAGCCCTAATACATGCATGAATACAAATTCACAGCTCAAGACACCTATTTAATAATATTCATGTGCATGGTTGAATATGCTAAGCTGACTACATTGTTCTTTTCATTAATGTAGACAGCTTTTTACAATTCACTGTCTCAATTATTGGAAATCACAATGCATTCAGCTTAAAAGTTGACCACATCTAAACACTGTCCATCCTGGGAAGCCAGATCTTCTGCCAGTAAGTTACTAAAAGAAAGAGAAAAAGAAAGATCAAGAGGAATTCAAAGGGCACCATGAAAATTTAGAACGGATCTAGATTGCAAAACTTCTCAGATGCATCTTTAATATATATTTAGCTTATGATGACGCACGCCAAAGAGAGCAGTATTAACACTATTAACGACTAAATGTGCACTTTGCATGTCGCGGTGGAAATTATTGTGTTGTTGCTAAATAAAATGCTCGGCAAATAAACACTGTAACGTTATTTGCACGGTAACCAAACTATAAGCCTTAAGGCCTTTGCTAATTGGTCGGCTAGGATTAACTAAAAGCAATGTGGTTACATTTTACAAGCATATATATATATATAAAATCGCATCATTGGGTGAAAGAACATTTATCTGCGCGCGTTTTGTTTAACGTTAGATCTACAGAAACCGATGTATGCTTCGATTAGTTGGTCCGTGTTAGCCAGCAAGAAGCCGTGTGCGGTAACCAAACCTTTTCAGCTGAACCGAGCGTGAATCTGCTAAATGTCGACAGGAGTAAATATCAGCGAGGTTTCTACACACTTTTCTCTTTTACTTACCTAACTACACAGATGCTCTACTGAAAACCGCATACACTCAAAGGCTTTCTCTGTTCATTGGTTTCAGATGGCCGTCTCCTCTCTCCGCCATCTTCACTGCAGAGCGGCATCAGGGGATCTGAACACGCCTCTCAACCGGTGCCAACGTGCATGTGATTGGACCGACGTGATCAGTTTTTTTTCCCCCCCTGAAACTTGCTTCAGATGCTCCTAAATTGCGATTTAAGAGGATTTGAAGCAATATATTTGTTTCTTTGCTTGGTGAAATAAAATACTACACCACAACATTAGCATTGGCACATAAATGACACATTTACAGAGTTGGATATGTAACAGTGAGAGCAACTTCAGGCAGTTTGTTTGAGTGTTTTTGTAGTGGTGTACAGTTATATTATTAAAGGACGCATATTGGATATGGCTATTGCAAAGTTTTCGTGCTAAATGCAGAAGGCATTAAAGGATTAGTTCACTTTCAAATTAAAATTTCCTGATAATTTACTCACTCCCATGTCATCTAATATGTCCATGTCCTTTTTTCTTCAGTCGAAAAGAAATTAAGGTTTTTGATGAAAACATTCCAGGATTTTTCTCTATATAGTGGACTTCAATGGACTCCAAACGGTTAAAGGTCAAAATTACAGTTTCAGTGCAGCTTCAAAACGTTCTACACAATCCCAAACGAGAAATAAGGGTCTTATCTAGAGAAACCATCGCACATCACACACACACACACAAAATATATAAGTTTTAACAATAAATGCTCATCTTGAACCATAGATATGGGTTGCGTTCGAAAACTGGAAAATGCTGCCTTCCGAAGACACATTTCAAGGTAGTAAGGCATCAAGGCACGTCCGAATCCAATGTTAGCTTCACTTCCTGTCTCATGAGATACCTTCCTCAGATCGATTTTTGAAGGAAGCATAGATGTATCCTTAGCTGCCTTTGATATCCCACAATCCTGTGCTTTCCATTCTGTGACAGTTGAGCTAGAAAAATAAAGATGGCGTCCGAAAGTTGCGTTTGCTGCTCAGTTTGTGTATAAATGTATGATTTTGATCAACATATTTCAATTTTGATATCATTTCTATCGAGAAATTACTACTGTAGTAATTAAAAATTTGTTTAGTTCTCACCAAAGCTCGCGCTATATTGCTGTAGATCATTAAACTGTTACGCTGCCTCAGAAGTCTGTCCGAAGTCAGTTTCGTGAGGTACCTTCATGCACAAATGCTGCCGTACAAGTCATTCTCTTATAAGATAGCGAGGCAGCAAGACAGCTACCTAGGTTTTCGGACGCAGCCATGATCTTGAACTAGCTCTCTTCTTCTTCTTCTTCTTCTTCTTATTCTCTATTTGAATTCCAGCAGTGTAGACCCTGCTAAGTGTATTACTGTCCTCCACAGGTCAAAGTTTGAACTTAATTGTTATATACTTGCACTAGCATAATGTATAGGGCAATTTAGTTCAAATTTTGACCTGTGAAGGGCAGTAATACACTTAGCAGTGTCTACACTGCTGGAATTTAAATAGAGAAGAAGAGAGCTAGTTCAAGATGAGCATTTATGGTTAAAACTTTTAAAAATTAAAAAAAAAATTATAATTTTTATTTTTTTTTTTAGAAAATGAGCAATGGTTTATCTAGATAAGACGCTTATTTCTCATCTGGGATTGCTGTAAACTGTAATTTTGACCTTCAATCGTTTGGAGGCCATTGAAGTCCACTATATGGAGAATAATCCTCAAATGTTTTCATTAAAAACCTTAATTTCTTTTCCACTGAAGAAAGAAGGACATGAACATCTTGGATGACATGGAGGTGAGTAAATTATCAAGAAATTTTAATTTGAAAGTGAACTAATCCTTTAAACTCGGCTAGATATGTCTGATTCGTGAATGAATCATGCTTTTGAGTCGAATATTTTCAATGAATCGGTTGACTTGGAGACAGTCGCTGTTCATCAATCCTCGAATGTCTACCTCTACCCTATATTTTAAAAAGCATTTTTGCTCTGATGTGGAAAGACAGAGATACATCAGGGTCTCCAAATCCGACAAGGCAACACAACAAGTTACCAAAATCTGTTACCGGCCTCCTCTGTTTCACACAGAATGTTTTTAATGTTACCCAATTATTCTGGTGATGTCTAGCCTCCACTGTTTCATGAATTTATTTTTTTCTACTGAACACAAAAGAAGATATTTTGAAGAATTTACCAAACAGCTGATGGGCCTCATTGAATGTTTGTTTTTTTTCTCTCCATACAATGGAAATCAGTGAGGCCCATCAAATGTTTGGTTACCCATATTCTTCAAAATATCTTATTTTGTGTTCAGCAGAAGAAAGAAATCTATACAGGTTTGGAACAACTTGACAGTGACTAAATGACGGAATTTTTCATTTTTGGGTGAACTATCCCTTTAAAAGTATAAAAATTAATCAGATTTTCTAAATGACTTCAAATTTTGTAAGCAGAATTAGCCCTGGAACCAATTAAATTGGGACAGATGAAATCACAATAAATACCTTTATAAATCAGTGTACATATCATGGCTTTACTGGAACGTTTGAATCACTGAAACGAAAGAACCGATTCGCGGAAATGAGTCACGGAGTCGGAGGATGATCTGATAGGGGGCAGTAATCGACATCTTTCTCCAAGAACAGCAGAAGCTGAAGAGGAACGCTTGCAACGTCATGGTGATGACGTTTCATGAGTAACGTCAGAGGAAGTTATTCCAGTAAATTCGCGTTAACTAACAAGTTAAAACCTTAGAGGCTTTATCCATTCCAACGTTAAAAACAGAGCAGTTTTTAATCAAAGCGTCAACCGTTTCCCACCAGCACGATGATGATGATGGACGAGGATCAGCCCAGGACATTGTAAGTGCTGCTGTAGTTTACTCGGCCGCTTTGCGAAACCAAACTCGTGTTTAAACACGTTTGTTAAAGCGGCGCACAGGTCGCAAGCACAGCACGCCAAACTTCACATAATAAGCTCAAAAGCACGAGTCCGTTAATTACTCTATGTTATATATTAAGTGTAATATGGACGTCCATGCTTTCAGTGTCTGCATCACAAGCCGGCTAGACAAACACAAAACTGGGGCAGCGGAACCGAGCCTAATAGAGGTGTCGGTTATGAATATACTGTTTGCTGTAGCCCTATTTTAATTTATCCACTTACATCTACATGGATGAACGAATCTGTCCGCATTGTGAGTAATTACAGTGCAGAAGAGGCTTTTGCTAGCACACAAGTTCCGTTGGTAGCGCTAGGCTTCCGTTACCCAAAGAGCTAACTACTAAAAAGCGCTTAAATGTTATTATATGCCCCACAGGGCCTTTATCAGACTTTTCTTTGGTGTAAAAGCTTGCATTAGAAAGACAGCATATGTGCTTTGTGTGGTTTCTCTCGTATATAACTGCTGTTGGATCACATTAGCTGTTCGCTCTCGTGCACTGAAAACGTGGCAGAAATGAAACCCCGCGGAATGTGCTGCTGGCGTGAGAGATGGAGGAAAAACGCAACGTTTTGACCGTGTTTCTCAGTTTGCTGTGCTCTCCTGTGTTTTTAGGTATGTCGGGAACCTCTCCAGGGACGTGACGGAGGCCCTCATCCTGCAAGTGTTCTCCCAGATCGGACCCTGCAAAAGCTGTAAAATGATAATTGATGTGAGTTGAAAGAGCATCTGAAATCCAGGGATACCACTGTCATGGAAAATGGGGAAATATTTATTAAATGGCGCTTTTCAGGTCTTGAAAAGTAATACAAGTTGGTATAATCTTAAGCAATTCTGTAGTTGATGCACTTTTCTAACTATTTTCAGGTCTTGCTGTTGCTTTTTTGCTCTTAGATTGTTCATTTTGAATTGATAAATCGGTTCACAAAGTGGTCTATACATGATTTAACAGTGACTCGATCTGCATCAAGATGATATTTAAAGATCCCTTTCAATTAATTTGTGGTTAGTGAATAGGTCATGGAAATTCACTGATCAAAAAGAGTGGGAACCTTAGAAACCTGTAACTTAACCAAGATCAGTGTTTGACTTGGTTAATTTGGTCTTTTTTTAGACGGCTGGAAATGACCCATACTGCTTTGTGGAGTTCTATGAGAACAGACACGCTGCAGCAGCTCTGGCTGCCATGAACGGCAGGAAGATCTTAGGAAAGGTAAGATATCTCAAATACATCCACAGAAGTAAACTTGATATGGTTTGAAATGAAGCTTCACCCCTTAAATGTGGTGTCAGAGCTACGGTAATGCTATTTACTTAGTTAGCACGTTTATAGTGTGTTTATAGGAATGTCACTCTTAACTTGTGCATCAAATCTGTTTTTTAAATTTCTTCATTTCATCAACTATCTACAATATGCAAATCACAATGATCAAGAATTGATTGACATTTTAAAGACTTTTGGTCAGTTTGGACCAGGCCAAATAACAAAGAGTTGAAGAAATGTTGGAAGCTGCATATACGAAAGTGCATAGAAGTCAAGGCAAATTCTAGTCATGTGTTCATTGTACATGCTCAAAAAAGTTGGGCTTATGGCTTTGTTAACATGGTAATATATATTTTAATATAGCTTTAATTTTATATATAAATATTATGGCTGTATTGGTAGTTTTAAGCAAAAATATTTTCCCAGAAAGTCCTTGCAACAAACCAAAACCCTTCATTTGTCCAGTGGAGAGGCTCATTACTCTGTCATGTTCTAAACTTCACAAAGCATGTGAGAACTTTTTGTTTGAGTCATCTTTTGGGTACAGGTTGATCATTTTAATTTTTGTTCCCCACTTCATGTCTGTTAATACCTTTTATCTTCATCTACACCTGTACCAGGCCTTCAAATTTAGCAAAGCCTTGGCAAAATATATTCAGTGCAAATATTTTATCCTCAACAGGTATTGAAGGACCTTTTGAAGATTAATACAAGTTGATAATATCACTCTGTTGTAAGTCTCTTGCTATTTAGACTCTCTTTCTATGTAGAAAATAATTCCAGAGGTTTTTTTTTTTTTTTTTTTTTTAAATAGTCCCTTTTTCTTTGAGCTTGAGTGATCATCAGGGTTTTTATTTTTTGTCAGATAATTTCTTCAGCAATTTGGAGGCTCACCATACTGTGCGGCTAAGTAAGAAGAAGGTGATGTTATGCTGAAGTTTGTCTTACTCTTCCCTGTCTCTACTCTGCTTTCTCTCGTAGGATATGAAGGTTAACTGGGCCTCAATGCCAAGCAGTCAGAAGAAAGACACAAGCAGTAAGTGTCCTCTTTAGGAGACGGTTTAATTTGACTTTTGAATATTGCTAATGGATACATGTGCATGTCATTGAGTTGTATTGGCAAAGAGAATGTGTGGTCAAACTGTAAAGCATGATTTCTTTATCTTTGACTGACTTGTTTCCCCTCAAACCATTATTGTAGATCATTTCCACGTCTTTGTCGGTGACCTGAGCCCAGAAATCTCAACAGATGATGTCAGAGCAGCCTTTGCTCCATTTGGAAAGATATCGTAAGGGGAATATAATAATGTGTAATTTAATTTAAGTGTTATTTAAAACGGTGGTTCCCAACCATGTTCCTGGAGCCCCTTCAACACTGCATATTTTGTATCTCTCCTTTGTCTGACACACCCATTTCAGGTCTTTGAGTCTCTACTAATGAGCTGATGATCTGAATCAGGTGTGTTTGATAAAGGAGACATGGAAAACATGCAGTGTTGAGGGACCTCTAGGAATGTGCTTGGGAACCACTGATTTAAAACTCATTGGAGATGGATTGTCTTAACATTCGTATTCTTCATGTGTTTGGTGCAGTGACGCCCGTGTGGTGAAAGACCTGGCCACAGGCAAATCTAAAGGATATGGTTTCATCTCCTTCATTAATAAATGGGTAAGAGTTTAAGGTATTTGTTAACCTGTTGAAGCGCACTAGCCCGACCTCGGGCTTGATGTCACTTTGTTCACCTTAACATTTTTAGACAGTAGTCTATATAGTAATAATGGTAACAAATTATACATCATTTGGAAGGTTTAGGGCAGGAATGGGCAACTTCAGTCCTGGAGGGCCACTGCCCAGCAGAGTTTAGCTCCAACCTTAATCACACACCTGAACCAGCTAATCAAGGTCTTCAGGATTAGTAGAAAGCTATAGGCAAGTGAGTTTTTAGCAGGGATGGAGATAAACTCTGCAGGACACTGGCCCTCCAGGACCGGAGTTGCCCATCCCTGGTTTAGGGGTTTGGTGTCAATATACAGTCTCTGTATTACTATATAGATGCTCCAGCAACAGTAATGAGGGGCTTTCACACCGAATAGTTCCCCAGGAAGTAATTTCTCCCCCGGCCATGTTCCTGGTTGCATTTGCACCGGAAATAAGAACTGTAAAGCGGCCGACAATGGCGTCTTTACAAATGCTACAAACCGGTGGATAAAGGATGCCGTGATCAGAGCTGTGTTTGTGTGTTTCGTGATAACGGAGATGGAATGTAAACACGTAATTTACATGACTGAAAGAGCAAAAAGTGGGGCTAAGAGAAGAAATCTTCTATGACAACTTTCAGTATTACATATCAATGAGGCGGAGAAAAGAACACAACCCTGCAGACAACAGGTAAATGCCGTTATCACTGTTTTCCATGTTCGTGAAGTAAATATGTTTACACAGCTTTTTAAAAATACTGGGTGCCGGTGTTTGACATGCGTTTGACCAATCAACGTACACTTACGTCACTGATAGTTCCTATAGTGCTGGTTTAGACCCTCCTCTGAAGTAGGAGCTAATTTAGTTCCCCCAAAAGGAGTTCCTAGAACTTAAATTGTTCCTAGTTCCTGCGGCGCAAACACGGCAAAATCCAGGTACTTCATACAATAGTTCTAGGAACGATGAAAAGGTTCCTCTGGTGCAAATTCCCCTATATAGTAATTTGCGTTGGGAGTACAAATGATATTCAAAATCAAAACGGGACTTCATACCTGTAATGAAATAGCGAACTCGAGATGAATCATATCGGTCGCACTTGGGTAAAATGTAAAATTTAAATTGTTTTTGGATGCAGATTGCTGTCTGAATCGGCCATTAATTAGCTTCTTTTTATGTAGCAATGTAGCATGTTGATGTATGGCGTATAGGGATGCTAATGATTAAAATCTTAACAATTATTCAATCTTTTTTTAATCTATAAAAAAAAATCGATGGTCAATTAAGCAAGGTCATTGTTAAAGTAGTTTTGAGGTGCATGTGGCTCATGTGCAAAAATGAAGTGAGCGTGCCGTGGTTACGTATTTTAAATGTATTAATGTCTTCAAGCCATGGAATGGATTAGATAGGCTAGCCATTTATTTCTAAACATAATTAACCAAGGGTCCAAAAAAAACCCCAAACAAGTTATTTTACTGATCATAAGAAATACTTGCTTGTGTAAACGCCACCATAAAAGTACATAGAATAAACAAGTAGTAATAAGATCCTGGTTAACGAGTGATGATCTACCAGCACTGTTTTAGCTGTGCGCTTCTATTCTATGGCGTCATGATCGCGTCATCGGATCCCGGAAGTCCTATAGCTTTAGCCAAGCAGCATGTCATGGCAAATTTAAAAGCACTTGTTAAGTGATGGTCATATTCCCTATATTCACTGTAAGGCCAATCTTCTAAGCTTTAAAACTACACCTATTTTGTGTTTAAAGGTCCCATTCTTCGTGATCCCATGTTTCAAACTTTAGTTAGTGTGTAATGTTGTTGTTGTTAGAGTATAAATAAAATCTGTAAAATTTTAAAGCTCAAAGTTCAATGCCAAGCGAGATATTTTATTTAACAGAAGTCGCCTACATCGAACGGCCAGTTTGGACTACATCCCTCTACTTCCTTCTTTAATGACGTCACTAAACTTTCATCCCGCAGTCCAATCACCGGGTCTGATTCCAGCTCAAATTGATAGGGTAAAATTAAAGACATGTTTACAATAACACCGAGCGCGTGCATCTCCACGTTATGGTAAGAGGCGTGACTTTTCCGGACACGGTGCGCTCAGAGCTGTCGAATCACAACACAGGAACCGCTGGCACAATCAGAACTCGTTACGTATTTCTGAAGGAGGGACTTCATAGAACAAGGAAGTCATCAGCCCGTATTTATGACAGTGGAAACAGCGGTATACAGATAAGTAAATTATGTGAAAAATACTGTGTTTTTGCACGCGAAACATGGACACATGTTATATTGCACACTATAAACACAATCAAAGCTTCAAAAAACCACGAAAAACGGGACCTTTAAGAGTTTAAGTAACATAATAACTTGGAAGCACCCCCGCTTCAGATTTAAGAGGTTATGGTTGACTCTTAATTGATCATTATTTTAAACATTCCTAGTATATAAAGAGACACAAGCGGAGGCTGATTGCTCTGTGAATGACTGGCAAACAACTTAGTTTCCATGTATATGGGATTTTTTTTTATTTATTTTTTTTTGTGTGAAATTTATGATAACCCTTAAACTTGTGTGCATTGTTTGACATTCAAATGAAATTGTTTTTATTATACTATTATTTTGTTTTTATTTTTCCTAAAAGAAAGACAGGTTTAGTACATATTGTGTATGTGAAAGTAACTGGAATAGCTTTCTCTAGCTCTCGGATCATTTTGGTACCAAAGGCACTTTTGAGCTCCAGGTGGCCGTTTTTAGAAAATGCACTAGTCAGAGTAAAAACCTTGCAGGAACTCCTTTTTTTGTTATATCACCCTCAAACTTGAAACATAACTTCTTTAGACAATTTTTTTTTTTTTTTTTAATGCTAAAAATGTTATGCAAAAATCATTTCCATTCCAATGTACTTCAGCTTCTCTAACTTTATTTTTTAACATTAATTTTGAAATTTTATAAGTAAAGCTCAAATTGTCTTCTTTCAAAATATACCACAACTATGCACATACTCCAAAGGGTTCAGGAAAGACAAACATTTGAGTTCAAGTATGTCATTTTCGTGGTGGGGGGAGGGGGGTGCAGTGCCAAAGTTATTCTCAGTTCCAACAGGTTTATATAAATGTAAATTTTTGTTATTGATCAGTTTGATTGGTTTTGTTGCAACTTATAGGATGCAGAAAGTGCCATTCAGCAAATGAATGGCCAATGGCTGGGAGGAAGACAGATCAGAACAAACTGGGCCACAAGGAAGCCATCAGCTCCCAAATCAAACAATGAAGGTAAATCAGTTTAAACAATATTTGACAGTTTCTTTATTCTGTAATTTCTTGCCTTTAATGTTTTATCTGAACCACCAAATATGGATCTAGGTAGTTTTATTTATTTATAATTATGCGTCATAATGTCTGTTATACTACTCTAAAATGTTCTCTATCTTTTTTTTGTTTTTGTTTTTTTAAAAGCGTCCAGCAGCAAACACTTGTCCTATGAGGAGGTTCTGAACCAGTCAAGTCCTAGTAACTGCACTGTGTATTGTGGTGGCATTGCTTCTGGCCTTTCAGGTTTGTACAGATGTATAAATGTTGCAAATTTGCATATATTGTGAAAGTGTTTTTTTCTTTTTTCTTTTTTTTTTAAATGTGATCTTTTAAAACCTAGTCAAATTTTTAAAGTTTTGCACACTGTTTCAGTGGAAGAATAAATGTCATTGAATTAAATTAAAAGCTCTACATGCAGAGCTATATATACAGGGGCGGATTCTTCATTAGGGCAATAGGGCAACGCACCACCAAAGTGAGAAAGGGACGGATTTTTCAATCACATTCAACCAGAGTTACGCTAGCTGTCACTGCAAGGCTGTTTGTTCTGCCTCTGGATATAGTCCAATCAGCATCGAGTCACGCTCTGTGGAGTACCGCCTCTTTTTGGGCAATTTCAGTTTGGCCGAGATTTGCCCCGACTGCTCCCATAGACTTCCATTCAAAAAACTTTTTTTTCGAACTGCAGGCACTGCAATGCAATCTCTATGGGTTCCGGGAGGGCTCGCACTAACATGCTTTCGTCATCATACGTAACCTTAACTTGTGCAGCGATTGGTGGAAACTAACATACCTCTATTAATTTTTTTTTTTTTAAACTGAAGTGACATCCAATAATTTTCTCAGTGCATTATTTACATTTCACAGATATATTCTCCATCTGCAAATGTTAGAAAGTCGAGAAAATATTTCCATTTTGCAGACAGGCGTGGACGAGCCTTCAGCAAGCACAAACTTCCGTGAACGAGCGCCGCCGCGCGCATGCGCGCCAAACAGACGGAGTTCAATCTGAGTAAAATACATTTTGCTAAAAATATTTGTAGGTGAAAATTTGTTTTTGTTGGCGAACATAATTATGCCATATGTAGAATTTCGAAAATACAACTAAGTGTATTTGCACGATAGCAGTAACTGTGTAAAGTGACTGTTGTAGGGTAATCAAAATAATAATTGGTCTGTTCTTTTTGTTTTTATTTGTTTTTATTTTTAGTTTAGTGTATTTAACTTCTGCTTTAAAAACATTTTGTTTTTACATTGTAAAGTTACAATTTTAGAATATAGCCTAGGCCTAATGTGATTTGATCCATACTACAGTTACATTCATGTTTGTTTTTATAGCCTTCAATATGAACATTGTTTCTAGGACAATATTGGGCAGGATGTGAAATAAAAAATTTTTTTTTTAATTAAATACAGATTTTTTTTTTTTTTTTTTAGATCCCAGTCCTATGCATACTTTAAATACTGAATTTTCCATGTTTTAGATTAGTAATGATACATTATTATATCACTTGTTAAATGATTATTTAACAATTAGCCTATTCATTCCTGCATTTCTAAAAAAAAAAAAAATTTGTGCCCTACCAAAAATTTTTTGCACCAGCCACCACTGTATGTGTGTGTATATATATATATATATATATATATATATATATATATATATATATATATATATATATATATATATATATATATATATATATATGTATGTATATATATATATATATATATATATATATATATATATATATATATATATATATAATTTTTTATTTATTATTATTATTATTAGACGAGTCTTTCAAAACGCATAATGCAGATCTTATATGCAGTCAGTTTTTCAATGTGTTTTCTCATCCACTTTAGATCAGCTGATGAGACAGACTTTCTCTCCGTTCGGGCAGATAATGGAGATCAGGGTTTTCCCAGAGAAAGGCTACTCATTTGTGAGGTATGCGTCACACTACTACTTTAAGACTTGCAATCGTTCACCTATGCATATACATGAAAATTTAGCATATTGCTTTTTCAGGTTCGATTCTCATGAGGGTGCTGCCCATGCCATAGTGTCTGTAAATGGGACCTGCATTGAGGGCCACACTGTGAAGTGCTACTGGGGAAAAGAAACGGCTGATATGAGATCCATGCAACAGATGCAAATGCCCCAGGTACTCTCAGAAACATGTTTTTCCTCTGCCCTGTTGCACACTCCTATAAACTGAAGTCTTACTGTTTCTTCTTGTTCACAGCAGAACAAACCCACCTATGCGGCCCAACCTTATGGACAGTGGGGTCAGTCATACGGCAATGGTCAGCAGATGGGTCAGTATATGCCCAACGGCTGGCAGATGCCCACTTACGGCGTCTACGGGCAGGCCTGGAATCAGCAGGGATATAAATAAGTACAAATGTGGCTGACTAATCCCTCAGTCCAATCATTAAACCCCACTTCAGTGTGGCATCTGCCCAATGGGACTCACCATTACACCGGTTCAGGGGTTGTTGAAAGGGCTGCATTCAGCCCACTGTACATTATACTCAGACCATTAACTTGGAAGGAATCCTGTCTTTTGTCTCTTTTGTTTTTAGGCCCCAGGATTTTTTTGTTTTTGTCAGATTTTCCTTTTAAAGTACTGCATTTCGGGGACTTTAATTGTCTAGTTTTGCAACAGATGGAATGTCTTTTCAATGTGTTGAATCTGCAGGCTCAATTTAGCTCACAACTCAAACGGTGTAGAAAGTTTGAGGTCTAATATACTGCATTCTTTGTATGGAGTTCTTGTCTCTAAACCTGATTTGTTCACAAATATCTTTTTTTTTTTTTTTTCTTTTTTTTTTTCTGTCAGTACGGCTATGCTTTATTATATATTATTATTTTTTTTTTTCAAGAAAGGTTTCTAGAATTGAGACGTGTGATCCTGATAATCAAATATAAAATATTTTATCTCGTGACGCCTAATGATAAAAGGTATTCTGCATATATAGAGGAGATTATTCCGTGGCCTTGAATACTTGAGGTTTCAGGAACTTCTTGATAAAGTTTTGGACACAATTACTAAAGCTTTTAACAAGTTGTATTAACACAGAGGTGCAGAAAACATGCTTCCTTTTTTCAGTTTAAACGTTTGACTATTCATTTTGTAACATGGAATTGTTAGCTAAATTTTTAAAACCTTTTGTTTCATGTTTTTACAAAATCATGTTTGCTCGGATCAGTTGAGAGTGTGACGGCACAGCGGCTAATCAGTGGGAATGGCAGTGCTGTAGCATCTTTGTAAAGATTTTTGTAATTCTGTGTAAAATGAGGTTGTGAATTATTTCTTTAAATCTTGTAAATTCAGGGTCTGTTGAACATCTGTAATGTAATAATGTTGCATGGACATTCTGAACTCTGTTCTTGTTACAATCTCTTGTGAAATCCATAAAAAAGGTGTTCATTAGAGTTGCTGAGATGCGATTTTTCAATGCTCCCTCCCCATACTTCGCCCTCAAGAGTCACTGTTGAATTTACAAGCCAAAGACATTGACAACGATGAAGCGAGATCTTGCATGCTTCCACCTTGCTGTATTGAAACGGTGATTGTAATGTCAGTGTTTGTTAGAGGTGTAATATGGAAAGGTGAAGAAATGCGAGATGCTCCTGGGTTTCAGCCACACGCTCGAGTTGCTCAGAAAGCCTAATTATTTACTGGACACTGATATTTTTCCTCTTACCATAATTCACTTTTTCTTTTTTCTTTTTTCTTACTAGGCCCCAAAACTGAGTCATGCTAAAAATAGATTGAAACAAATTGAAAATGATGAGCAACTATCTTTTTTTTTTTTTTTCCTTTAATTTTTCTTGTCATGTAAATTTATCAACATAGTTATTTAATGTCACTTTTTTTCTCTCTAACTGGGATTTTTTTTCTTTTAATTTTGTAAAAAGCTAGAGAGGTTTACTATTATTTTTAAAACACCCCGATTATATGCTTCCATCTAATGTTGTTCCATTTACTCTTTCACGTGTAAAAACACTTAATAATAACCATTTAAAACTACTTTCAGTTGTCTTGAGTGTTCAATGAAAAAATATTTACCGGTATTTTACAATTATGTGATAATTCATGATGCTTTGTGGTGAAAGATGGGAGAGTGAGGTAAGATGTGCCACTTTCTGCTATGGTCCTTTTACTCAGAGAGAATACATCATACAGAATACAATAACTGCAAATTAGAAAAGAGAAAGTATTCTGGTCATAATATTTTGAAAACAAATTCTTGGCAGTTAAATAATCTTTTATTAAACTGAAAAATATATTCAACTTAATATATGAAAGTGATATGAATTATTGCTGTCTCCTTTTAGTTTTGAGAGGCAATGTACAATGTAAAAATCCTTGATCATTTTCTTTGATCTGGGCTTTATTCTGCTAGCAGTCACATGCAGGAGTGCTTTGTGTAAAAACCAGACAGTAATAATGCTTCATTCTGTTTTTAAAGATATACATCATTCAAGTGATTTCATTGAACCATTTTTATTCTTAACATTCTGGTGTATTTTGTAGTACTATACAGTCTGTATTAAAAAGGTCTTATCCAAGAGGCCACATTTTAACTATGTTTAAAGCAGAATTGTAAGACCTGTTCTGAGAATTCTGTCAGCCTGTAGTGCTTTGGTTGACGGTTTGCTCTCAATAAAGGTTCCACAACATTGCAGCAGTCTGCTTTCTCTGTCTTTCATGCACCACAATATGGCAATTTCAGATTTGTAGCAATCCTAAAAAAAACACCCTGTTTTCTTGTAGGGCTCTGGGAAAAAAAAAAAAAAAAAAAGTTTCTGTACAGCCTCAGTTCCTCAATGTGTCATGGTCTTCAGCAGCGTAGCCTACATCTTCAATTTCTAATTCTCCTGCAATGAAGAGTTCAAACATAGCCAGCAGTTTATCTATCTAAATGTTTTGAAGAATATTAGTTAGTTTGTGATCTAATTACATGAGCACCAGCTGTACAATACCTTCTTAGTGATGCTAGCTCATGCTAAGATGCTAATGTGAAATCTGTCTACACAACATCAGATGTGTTCACACTAAAAACTGCTAGCATGTGCACTTCAAGTGCTTCAAATATATACTTAGCTGAAAAGTGTAGAATGTTGGACACTTAATGCACTCAACGAACGTATCAGTATCGGATGATGTTGGAAGACCAACTACCCTTCTAAAATTCATATACTAAATAGTCGAGTATATTGAGTAAAACGTGTGTAGTGTATAGTAGGTCATTTGGGACCCAACTATAATGAATTCAGGTAATTTGGCCACTTTTGACAGTGAAAAAAACTAAGTGTCCCAGCTTAGCAATAAGAACTATTTTTACTTCATTTTTTGAAGGAAATTTAATTAGCAGAAATATTTCTGAGTTTACAGAGTCAAATTTTCATAATGTAATTGACACACATTGCTTGGAATGCTGTGACCTCCCTTTCAAATTAAGTTCTTAGTATATAAAAAGTACCTCCATTTTTATGCACAAACTGTTACACCAAAGTTGGCCACTAGATGGAAATCTCACCCAACAGTTTGGTGGTGCCATCCCAAATATTCTTGAATTTCTCTGAATGAAAACATATTCAATGGGCAGAACATCAAGGGAGAAAACAAACACAATCAATATTTCCTCAATTGTGTTGATAAGAACAGAATATATTGTGCAATAAACATTCATTATTTGTTTCCAGCCTACTAAGCAAGTCACTTTGCTCTAGGCCCTGCCCTCCTCCAACCATATTCTTAAATATTGGGAGTTTGAGACCAGAAAGGATGCAATAACATTTGAACATCACTTATATGTCTAATAAGGTAATGAGTGAGATGGGGGCAGTAAATGAATGAGAGAGAAAGCTATACAGCAAGGTGTCTTTGATTTGGAAACATCATTTGTCTGCCTGTCAGTGTGATTCAGTAGAAACTGTGTGTGTGCGTGAGTGTGTGTTGCTGAGAACAAGGTGTCTTTAGTGCAAGCCATCATTAGTCAGTGTGTCAGAGCAGTAGTGTGGAACAGAGGACTGGATTGACAGTCTGATAAATGAGGGCAGCTCCTCTCTCAACAGCACTGCTAAAAACAGACAGCGAGAGAGAGAGAGAGAGAGAGAGAGAGAGAGAGGGAGAAAGGGAGAGAGAGAGAGAGAGAAATGTCAGCAGATGAGTTACTGAGCAGATCAGAACTGACATAAATCAAATCTGTCCATGACTTGCTCCATCTTCTCTCTCTCTGTCTAACGTCAGCTCTAAAACTCTCAATACATCATAACAGTCAAAAGCGAGAACATTTATATGAGAGATCTTGACTGATCTCTTGTACTATCCAGGTAAATTAGCTGAATACTGTGTATGGCATATCTTAATTGCTGGATTCAGAGAGTGTGTGTTACACACACACACACATTGGTGCACCTATCATCATGAAGATATAGGCGTAATGGTTTTTATACTGTACAGACTGTATATTCTATCCCCTAACCCTAAGCCCTGAACCTACCCAGCACAGAAAACTTTCTGCATTTTTAAATTTTTAATAAAACATTTAGTATGTTGTTTAAGCCATTTTAATTAAAAGGACTCAGGAAAAACCATGTTTTATGTGGAATACCAGTGTAATACCCATGTCATTATACTTTGTGTCTAAATAAAGCATATAAACAAACACCCACCCACACACACACAATATTGAGAATTTTATATCATGACTTAACCCAACTTATAAAGGTGCCATCGAATTGAAAATTTAATTTACCTCGGCATAGTTGAATAACAAGAGTTCAGTACATGGAAATGACATACAGTGAGTCTCAAACTCCATTGTTTCCTCCATCTTATATAAATCTCATTTGTTTAAAAGACCTCCGAAGAACAGGCGAATCTCAACATAACAACGACTGTTACGTAACAGTCGGGGTGTATGCCCCCAATATTTGCATACACCAGCCCATGTTCCTAACATTATGAAAGACATTACACAAGGACAGCCAGTATTAACGTCTGGATGTGCACAGCCGAATCATCAGACTAGGTAAGCAAGCAAGGACAATAGCAAAAAATGGCAGATGGAGCAATAATAACTGACATGATCCATTATATCATGATATTTTTAGTGATATTTGTAAATTGTCTTTCTAAATGTTTCGTTAGCATGTTGCTAATGTACTGTTAAATGTGGTTAAAGTTACCATCGTTTCTTACTGTATTCACGGCGACAAGAGCCGTCACTATTTTCATTATTAAACACTTGCAGTCTGTATAATTCATAAAACACAACTTCATTCTTGCTACAGTGTAGCATTAGCCGTTAGCCATGGAGCACTATCAAACTCATTCAGAATCAAATGTAAACATCCAACTAAATACCATACTTACGCGATTAGACATGTTGCATGACGAACACTTTGTAAAGATCCATTTTGAGGGTTATATTAGCTGTGTGAACTTTGTTTATGCAATGATAGAGTTGAGAGCTCTGGGGGGGCGGAGAGCACGAGCAATTAAAGGGGCAGCAGCCCTGAATCAGCACATTTCTAATGATGCCCCAAAATAGGCAATTAAAAAAATTATTAAAAAAAAATCTATGGGGTATTTTGAGCTGAAACTTCACAGACACATTCAGGGGACACCTTAGACTTATATTACATCTTGTAAAAAAACGTTCAATGGCACCTTTAAAGACCCGTTCACACCATGAACGATAATTATAAAGATAACTATAACTATATTTGCTAACGAATGATAGCGGTCTGTTTATTCTAAGCTCACGTGATGTGGTTTCAAAGTGTGTACAGCATGTTTTTGCTGTTCTTGTTGCATTTTAACCAGCAGATGTCTTCAGCATGCTATGTTTCGCGTGAATAGCTAGTGTAATCAAACTAATCAACGCCTAGTCTTTTTTACTGCAACTTCAAAGGAAGCAAGACAATGTTGTTGAAACTAGTGCTGGATACCTGAGGTAATTTTTTTTACACTGTTTGCTAGCCTGGCACAATGATCTCATCGTTAATACTTCCCACCATTTATTCCTGTTATATGTGCCCTGGGTCTGTGTTCATCAACTTGTTATATGGACTCCATTTCCCACAATTCCCCATCTAGGAACTAATCACACACTCACACCTGTTTCCTATCAGTGACACTTTATGAGCTGCTCTCTGACACACACACATATTGCTGAGTATTGTTTAGCCCTTTGTTTGCATTCCGTCTGTTCCTTGTCCTGCCTAGCCTTGCCTGTGTTTTTCACCCTGGACTGATTCCTTGGTTTTGATCGTTTGCTGCCTGCCTTGACCATTGCCTGTGTTTTCAGATTACTCTTTTGCCTTGCCTTGCCTTCCTGATACTGTTTGCTGGTGATCGACCTACTGCTTGTTTGACTACTCTCTTCTTATGAATAAAGCATTCAGTTAGTGAGGTCTGATCGCGCTCTGACAACGGAAGTGATGTCTTACGCTTATACTTCAATGAGTGTGAGACATCACTGCCGTTGTCAGAGCGTGATCAGACCTCACTAACCGAATGCTGAACGCAGTTGGACATAGTGGTATTTTAGAGGTAAAAAATTATATAAATACTGTTTGGTTTGTGTCTTAGGACATCAATGTGTTGCCACGAGCCGCAGGGTTTAATTTGGATTTGTTTATGCAAGTTTTTTGACTCTTATTGATAGAGTTCCCATTGACGCGCATTATTTGACTGACAGACGGCAACGGTTGGAGTTAAAAATCATCATTTGTGTTCTACTGAAGAAACAAAGTCACCTACATCTAATGTGATGTGCATTCTTTTATTTCTTTAATACAAAGTGTTCGAATTCTGCTGTTACATATTACACAAACAATACAAATGCTTGAAATGAAATGTGTCGAAATATTTTTTTTTTTACCATACAAGATTAATGTTGGGAAACTTAAATTGGTAGATTAAGTTCTCTGTTTGTGATCGATTGTACTTTTGTGGAATAAATCACAATTCCGTGCTGTGTGCACTGCATTGATAGAGGCTAAAGTGAAAGTTGTTTTATGCTATGAAGCCATTTGAAGCATCTGCCTTTCAAACGCACCTAATTTAAATATTGTGCGGGAAACAGAACTCTGATCAGTTATCCAGATATAGAGGCCACTTAATGTGAACAAATATAAACGCACCGTGTCCTAATTGGCTAATGATCCGATCTCCTTGATCAGATCACGGTGATTGCATTTTTATTTTTTTATTTTTTTTATGGTGATCGCATATTAATGCCAAGTGTAAACGCAGCCTTACTGTATATTCTTTGACTGAATCTGACACCGGAGAATCAGCTCTTGAAGCTCCGCCCTCTTAGGCCGAGTGCATTTGCATTTAAAGGGCACACACTGAAACACAGCGTTTTTGTTCACCTCCAAAAAGTGTCTATTTTAACATGCTATAAAAAATTATCTGTGGGGTATTTTGAGCTAAAACTTCACATACACACTCTGGGGACATCAGAGACTTATTTTATATCTTAAAAGGGGGCATAATAGGTATCCTTTAAATTATTATGGTTAACTCTGTATTATTATTATTCATGCATCTATTATATATAATTTTTAGAAATGAGGATGGCTCCAAATTGAGGTTTAGTCTAATTTAGCTCAATATAACCATGTAGGCCTACACATTCAAACACATTATTTAGGCAAGAAGCTCATTTACATGCATCTTTTTACACATAAAATTGAATGTAAAGTTGTGTTTTGATCTTTGTAAGAGATACTTGATTATTAAAAATCCACATAAATAAAATGATCATTCTCTGCCCCTTCCAATGCTCAGTGTAGTTCATGCACTTATGAATGTTATGTGATCCTCTCCTGATGTAATCTGACAATGTCAGCCATCTTTTCTTATGAGTGTTGTTCTTAACTAAATGACTGATAGTCTTGTGTAAAAACCATTCCTCCAACACTCCAAAGGTATAAATAGATGTGGAGTGAGAATATGAGTGCACAGATTAAAGAGAGAGAAAGATGTATGTGTTACTGCTGTCCAGGAGGTTCCTCTCCATGTTGCCGCGTGTTTGAAGACTGAATCCGCACGTGTGTGACAGCTCACAGCAGAGGCTGACACAAAATAAACACGTTACAGTAATTAACCTTGACAGGCTCAATGCGGCCGCCAGCAGCAACTTACTCCTAATGATACAATTAATTTATAATTAAGGCACACTGTCTAACCAGAAACAGAGAGAGAGAAAGAGAGAGAAAGTGTGAACCCTTTTATACTTGAAAATAGCCTGTCTCATTCATAGACTACAGTCACACAGTCAACATTTGGATGGCTGTATTCACTAACACGCATGACCCTCACCCTGACCCTGTACATACAGCAGACAGGAGCAGAATGAACAGGTAACCTCATGCTATACATTTGCTATACATAACAAACTCGCCATTCTAATTCAGTTTTGTGACTGTGAGTGAATTTTGGCTCTTTCATAACTGGACTGCATGGTCAATGTTTCGCTGTTGGTAGATGACATAACTAAACCATCTGGTCTATCTTTCTCCATTGATTACCATTCAAAATTAGCTGTTTATTCGGACAAAATAAATGGATGTTTCACTGACTGTAGAGAAAAAGTCTATTGTTAACTGTTTTTTCGCATGTTATTTTGCACTGTTTTCTTTGCTCTAATACTCAGTCTTGCATATGATACTTGCATTTTGGAGGTCCCTCTGCTGGTAAAACAAGGCATTACACTGGACTGTACAGAGGGCCATTTGTGGCATGGCGTGTTTGTCAATTTCTAGTGCACTATTAAAGCCACTTTTGAGTGACTCATTTTAAAAGCCTGTGACTCGAAGCAACCCAGAAGAACATCTTCTTAAACCTTTATCTCTGTTACCCACCAATGTCCTTTCACAGAACTCACAGCTCCAACCCATAATTCCCACCTCTCTCAGTCAGTTCACAGATGAGTTTTTGAGTCTGTAAAGGCCAAGCACACAGTTCATCATATCTGTTTTATACATGTAATATTTATTGTGGAGCATAAGGAATCATTAGTAGTCTTCAGAGAAGACAGTTTTATCAGACCATATGGCCCTGTCTGTAGAACACACACATTCCATCTGTAGAATGCCTGTAAAATACACACACACACACACACACTCACACACACGCACACACACACATACACATTCTGTCTAACAGACACATGGTCAGCGTCAGGTTAACACTTCTGTCATGGAGATAAATATGGAATAGAATATGTCATGTGCATATGAATTACTATATTAGCATATATGAGGACAAATACACAAATGTAAAATTTAAGGCCTGGCATGAACATGTGCTGCATTTTAAATATTTTAAATTAGCTTTTATTTTTATATTTTCAGTTTTCATTTTAATTTTACTTTAATTCTTTAGTGATTTTGCCATTTTTATTAGATTTAAAAAAAAAATATTTCCAAATGGTAATTTTAGTACTTCAACTTATTTCAGCTAGTTGCAGCCATATTACTTTATTAATATATTATCTTTATTTTAGCTTTATTTCATTAACAAAAAATGTTTTAATTGTTTTAGTGAACATTAACAACATACCATGAAGATATTCACATTAGGAATAAAACATTTTTTTTCTTATCACCTGATTCACAAGTTCACCTGTTGTGATCCTATCTGATTATGTATAATGAACACTGTTAGACATTTCTGTAATTTCTACAGTTATTTACCATATATCACCCAGTATTATACTGCTAATTCTCTTTACAGTAAATAACTGTGATTCCCTTTGCATTATGGGAATTTTCTGTGACGTCAAGCACCACATACAGTGATTTACTGTATTTTTAAAATTTGCAGTATACTACTGTATTTGCTGTAACGGATCCTCTGGCTCCATTCCGTCGTGTTTTTTATTTTCCTATTTTTGTACATTTGGTTTGACATGTTTCGTCTCACACCGTGTGTCTACAACGCTAACAGCCCGCGGCTGTCTATATTGGACACACCGGACCTTTACAAAATGCAAACCTTGTGTCAGAAATAGCGCGAGCGCTTGGACTCGGAGTACCGTACATATAACGGGGCATCATACTGTCTCTGTCTGGGATTTGTCGTGTCGCGACGGAGCATTCAGTGCAAACAGTGAATGTATTGGGTTCTGACTTTTGTTGGATCGCGTCGTTCGCGTCCGAGGTAGAGACGGAACCAGCGCGGCAGCGCCACAGTCTGCGGCCGGTGTACCGATGCACCCCATGAAGACTTCTCCCCAAGAGAGAGAGACCAGCAAGCAAGGTAAAAAAAAAACTTTACCACGGTAAACTGCGTTAACGTTTCATTCGACAAAAGATTTTGTTAGATTATGGAATTTAATATTTACTGCAATTTATGTATGCGTGTTTTAAAGGTCTCAACTGCACCAAAGCGCCGGTGACTGCTAGCAAGATTTCTGAGGTAAGTTTAGCTGTAACGTTACTTGAAATCATATTGTTACTTAAATGTCCTAACAAAAGCAATGTTTTCTGCCTATGTTATTGTAATACTGGTTTAAAAGCGCGCCACAGCGAAATTTTGCGGGCCACAAAGTTAATTGTCATTGTCAGTAGTATAGCTGAAGCACATTTAATGCAGTCACTAGCATTGTTGAATTAGCAATGTGTGAAGCAAGCAGTGAATCCACTGGTGCAGACTAGCTAACATTATACATTTGCTAACTTTTGATCAAATTAGTGACTTTGCATCATGTCTAACATTTTATTTATTACATAGCAAATGAAGCAATCAGAAGATGGACCATTTTCTATGTTATGTCTCACCAGATTACATTTATCCAGGTAAGCACTGCAGTAGAACTCTCATAAAATCATTCATACCAAATTTAGCATTCTAAACAACTTTAGTTTATACTTTTGAATTATTTTGATCTTTTATTAGGCCGAAGACTCTACCATTGCAGTCCCGACTGACCAGGAAGGTCCTAATATCAGTGCACAGGTTGGTTAAGTACTGTAGGGAGGAGAAAAATCATCACAGTGATTTCTTGCATGCGTCTTACTGTTTATTTGTCTTAAACAGCTTCCCCTTCACTGCAGACAAGCTGAAATTGGCCAAATGTCGATTGCAGTCTCTCTCTCTATGGATCTCAGCATTTTTGGACAGAATTTAGGATATGTAAGTATTAAAATTTAATCTGGCATAATTTAATTTACAGTTCAGATGAAATTTTTGAATATGCTATTGACAAAAAAAAAGATATATATATATATATATAAATATATATGTATATATATGTATATATACACACATACTTAAAGGGTTAGTTCACCCAAAAATGGAAATAATGTCATTTATTTCTCACCCTCATGTCGTTCCACACCTGTAAGACCTTCATTCATCTTCGGGACACAAATTAAGATATTTTTTGATGAAATCCAATGGCTTAGTGAGGCCTGCATAGCCAGCAATGACATTTCCTCTCTCAAGATCCATTAATGTACTAAAAACATATTTAAATCAGTTCATGTAAGTACAGTGGTTCAATATTAATATTATAAAGTGATGAGAATATTTTTTGTGCGGCAAAAAAACAAAATAACGACTTATTTAGTGATGGCCGATTTCAAAACACTGCTTCAGAAAGCTTCGGAGCATTATGAATCTTCTGTGTCAAATTATGATTCGGATCGCGTGTCATACTGCTGAATTCACGTGACTTTGGCACTCCGAACCGCTGATTCGATACACTGATTCATTTGTGCTCCGAAGCTTCCTGAAGCAGTGTTTTGAAATCGGCCATCAATATATAAGTCGTTATTTTGTTTTTTTGGTGCACAAAAAATATTCTTGCCACTTTATAATATTAATATTGAACCACTGTACTCACATGAATTGATTTAGATGTGTTTTTAGTACATTAATGGATCTTGAGAGAGGAAATGTCATTGCTGGCTATGCAGGCCTCACTGAGCCATCGGATTTCAACTAAAATCTTAATTTTTGTTCTGAAAATGAATGAAGGTCTTACGGGTGTGGAACGGCATGAGGGTGAGTAATAAATGACATTATTTTCATTTTTGGGTGAACTAACCCTTTAAGTTATAGTAAAAAAAAAAAAAAGTTTAAAAATGGAGGTTAAAAATTATTTGACACTAATATGGAATTCTCTCTCTCTCATTCTCATGTTTTTATATAGTGTTAGAGCCGGGATCTCCTCTGAAGGACTGAGTACATTTGTGTTCGTGGACACAATCTTTGGAGAAGTTCATTTATTTCCAAAGGTGGACAAAAACAGTGTGTTGTCTTTTTTTTTTTTTTTTTTTTAACTTAGAGGAGAACATTAATAATAATAAGAAATGTTTCTTGAACAGTCTTCTTTCAAAAACATTAAGACACTTAAGTGCTTTTGGCCACTAGTGTACATTAATCAAATTTTGGAAATAGTGAAATGATTTTGAAAGTGGGGTTATGTGTCATGTTTCCTAATGAGATTGAGAAAATAACTGTTTTGTCCTGTGTTGGACATTTCATTTTTGACTGCTTAAAAATGTATTTATATTTTGCAGTTTTATGAATGTAATTTTTGATATTTAATTATAATATTTTTTTGACAATAAGCTAAACAACCATTGACTTTACATAATTTTATGTCATTTTATATTTTTAACACATCCTTTCCAGCATTGGCAGACTGTTTATTTTGTGATATATATGCAATGTTTTAAATAAAAAATAAAATGATATTTTGGAATAATTTTGTGTGAATTGTATCTCAGTAGTACTTAATTAAATTAATTCTATATAAAAATTATGAAATCTATATTTAGGACAAATAATTACAGTAGTGTACTGATTACCTGGGTTTTTTACAGTAATTGCACCGCATTACATAATTACAGTACCATGTAGTTACTGTAAAACTGAAATACGGTGATAGTACTGTAAATCTTAATTACAGTAACTTACTGGCAACAGTGTTGCCAGTAAGTTACTGTAAAAAACCCTTGAAATGTCTAACAGTGAAGGTAAACACATTTGCTGTACAAGATGGAGGGTGGTTTTGTCAGCTCTTTATATACTCTGGCACAACAAGAGACTTTACAAACCTATCAATGAAGCTATATTCCCAAGTTCTCCCAGAATGCCCTCGGAGATCATTGATTGATGTATAGTTGGGCCTAAAATAGAAAAATTGGCAAGACAAAAGGGCAACTGAAAGCTTCTTTTCTTTATTTATGTCCACCTCCCTAAAACAGGAGTGAAGGTTTTCCACAAACAGTCTCAATAAGAGGGATTGAGTTTCCCCTTAAGTACAGCAGAGAGTGATCTAGTTTAGCTTCTGGTTTTCTTTACCTTTTTATACATGGAAGTTCACTTAGTCCCTTTGCTCAAGAGCAGGAGACAGAGATCAGGAAGGGAAGACAGCAGAAGCGAAAGAGAGAGAGAGATGTCTGTATCTGTCAGCACGAGTGAGACTAAGCTCTGACAGGTGTGTCAAGCAGTCAGTCACCTGTCAGCACTACAGAGAAATGAAAGCGAGAGAGGGGACAGAGGCTGTCTGCCTTTGAGCCTGACCCATTTACCACACACACACACACACACACACACACACACACCTGTCCTCATACACCACCAAAGACACACACTCTCCGTCAGAGTCCACCTATGTAGGTCAAAGGCTGCCTGGGGCTATCCCAGAATTCCCACAGATGAGGACAAAGAATAGTGTGTCCTGCTAAATCTTTCTTCGTCTTGTTCTCTTCGTCTCCCAACACACAGATCAAAATTTGCATCCTGTCACCTTGTCAGAAAAAGCAAGACAAAATTAGAGAGTCTGGATGTCTACACCAAGCAGGCTCTGCTCTGTGTTTATGCACTTTTTTTTGCAGTGGAAAATGAGATGTGCAAATGGAGCCAAATAAATGCATCTTCTTTGACAGGCCTTTGTGCTTGAGCTCTCCCCTCCAACACCACAAGAGAGGGACTGCTGACAGTTTTATGGCTGTATAGAACCAGAAAGAGAATGATAGAGGACGAGTGGAAGCAGGAAGTTGTGCCAAAATGCTGGATGAAGCTTATGGCTCCATCCGAACCCAAAGACAGCTGCCTTGCAGCCTCGATATCGGTCAGTCATTGACTTAACAGACGGCGTTTTAACCAAACACATATATATGAATACAAAGCATTTGAGTACAATGCACACAGTGCCTTTTCTTAGAAGAAATGGAAACATTATCTATCTATCTATCTATCTATCTATCTATACATATAAATTAAAATAAAACAATTAAAAATGTAAAAACTGTAATTATTATATTACTTTTACTTTTCCAAGTATTAAAATAATTGTAATTATTACATTACAATATATGAATGTCAATTAATGTATTAATAATAAGTACATTCATTTACATATTTATATAAAATTTACTTCTTTTTTACACTACATCAGAAGCCATTTTTATTCTTTTCATCACAAATACAGGACGGTAAGATATCATAGGCAGCAGAGGATACATTTTAAAACTTGCAAGGGTGCCTTCTTACTTCCCTATACCTCCCCAAAGCAAGCAGGTTTTCCAGGTTTTGGACATGGCCTATGAGTCTCAATGTCTCTCCCACAGTCCAACTTTACAGATTGTACAACCTCCCCTTTACATTTAACACAAGTTTGTAATCAGCCATTGATGTCTCCTGGAAGTAAGCGTTTGTGTGGGAGTGTTTCTTTGCGTGGCCATGCGGCTGTCCTCGTTCCTCAGAGAGACTGCCACTCAGACTGATGTTCCTGGGTCTGACAGCACCCGCTTACACATGTCACTTGACATTACACACACACACACACAAACACACACTTACACACACTGACTGCCAGGAGGATTGGGAGGGGTGCCCACATCCTGCTGGGAGCCCACACATAGACACATACACACTGTTCTCACTGTCTCACGCAGCTTGTGCTTTCTGTGAAAACGTCTTTACCCTTGTGATCTAACCAAAATCACATTCACTATTTTAGTCGACAGACCACTGAAATGAATAAGACATGGTTTAGGGTGGAAAGGAAGGTAGCGTGTGCTGAATTGGTGGCTGGTGCCCAATGCGGATCACATGACCAACTGAATGCCACGGCACCCTATGGTCAATCAAGCGGTTATCAGAGCGATCAGTCGTGTTGTTGTGTGTATGCATGTGTGTTTGATGGAGCGAGGATACGTATGTGCCAGTGGGTGGTAAGATGGCAGATGGGGATAGGTGTGAAAGTGTGTTTAAAGAGAAGTAGGCAAGCAAGTAAATTTGTGTTGAGAGTCTGTGTATGCGTGGGTGAGAAAAGCGAGAGAAGGGGACGATGGGGTTAATAATACCCAAAGGAGAGAAAAAAAATCACCAACGAGATAACTTGTTTCTTTTAGACAGCAATGAGATTAAATGGAGACCAAATGAAGACTAAAGACTCTTGCCACTCAGATTTTTCTCGTGGAAAAAAGTTTCAGGAAAATGTGGAAAGTTTGTGGAAAATTTGATCAGGAAATTCCCAATAAACATTACTAAAGCAAGAGGCACTTTGTAAATAAATATAATGGTTTATTTAAACACTTCTTAAATTAATGACAAGTATCTAATGTATGACATGTATCTAATTACAGTCAGTCACAACAGGTTCAACAAACAAGACTTCTGTATACTGTAGGATGCACCTGTGTTTTTACTCTAATGAGGAAGCATGAATTAGACTACTAAGAAGTGCACATGCAGAACCAAAATGGGTGTTTCTTAATTAATCAGTTGGCATTTTCAAACTACAATGGGTGTACTTCAACCACTTTACCTGAAGGCCTACCCATAAGCCAAGCCCCAAGTGGATTAGAACAAATCGGTAAAGTGGTTAAAAATGCCCCACAAATTGAGTAACACCCACTAGCATTCCACAGAGATGTAAGGCTTGTTCGAGATGCATCGGCACTGTGCCGACCGATCGGCGTGTGACATCAAAGTACCGTGAAAGCGTGTACTTTGATGTCATACGCCCATCGGTCGGCACAGCCGACCCTGCAAACAAGCCTGCAGCCTGCTCATTGGCAAAACGTTGGCCCCTTAGCTGGCCCTGCACGGGCAGCTCTCACTTAGCGCCCAAGAAGCCCTCACTAGGCCCGCACTATTAATCTACAACAATAAATCTGGCAGCACAGGGTGCCACACGTTTACCATTAATGAAAACAATGGTTAAAGATCAATAAAAAAAAGAAATGGTTAATGACTGGCAGATGCATCTGCCAAACAAAAATATCCTAAATCATACTTTGTAAAATCTCTTTGAATCTGATGCATTATGACTGAATCATCAATAAGTAATCAACTTCATCTGACCAAATTTTCTCTTGCAAGTTATATTATACTAAATGTGCTTCACAAACACAGTTATAGCAGCCAAAGAAACATTAAATTTAAGAAGTCAAGGGTCAAGAGCCCAACTAAAGCAAATGCTCACCTCCATAATGGTGACATCAAACTTTATTATTTTCTATAAAACATCAACATCTAAAGGTTTTGTATGAAAGAAATAGTCAAACTGGATTGTAATAGGTGAAGATGCTGAGATCTACACTGCGTTCCAAATTATTATGCAAGTGACATATCAGTAAGATTTCAGTAGAATAAACATTCAGATTTTAGTTTTTCTAAGAAAATGTTTGTTTGTTTATTTATAATGTCGTTTTAGATAACTGGTATCAATCTCAGACAAAATAATTTGCCAGATCTATGGAAACCCTACTTAGAGGTTGTTCCACATTATTAAGCAAGTCACAGTTCTCATGCAATATGGGAAGGAAGAAAGATCTTTCTGAAGATGAAAAGCATGAAATGGTGCAATGATGTGCAAAAGGCATGAAAACAACTAATACTGTGTGAAACTGAATGGAGATTATTGAATTATCATAAGATTTGTAAGTGATTTAGAACACAGCAGAATTCGGTCAGATAAAGGCTTATTAAGAAAAGTTACTGTCAAAAAAATTAATCGTATTAAAAGGGCAGCTATAAAAAAGCCAGTGTTGAGCAGCAAACAGGTATTTGAAGCTGCTGGTGCCTCTGGAGTCTCAAGAAGCTCTCCATGCAGGCTGGCAGTTGTGTGTAAAGATGCATTTCAGCCACTCCAAACCAAACCTCACAAAGAGAAACATTTACAGTGGGTTAAGAAATACATGAAGACTAATTTTTAAATAGTTTTATTCACTGACTAATGCTGTACTACAATGGATGGTCTAAATGGATGGATTTCTGCATGGTTGGTGAATGGCCACCACGTTCCAACAAGACTGCGACGTCAGCAAGGAGCTGGTGGGTGATGATTTGGGCTGGAATATTGGGAAAAGAGATGGAAGGTATTAAATGACTTTTGCAAGATATGCGGAGTTCATATCTGGCCATTTTCAGCTATGGTATAAAAAGGTGGATAGTGCATAGTAGAATGCACTATTGTACAATGCACTATGCACTATCCCATGCTGCAAAAAAACACCACAGCAATAAAACTGTTTTAAAATGTATTTCTACACCCACTGTAAATGTTTCTCTTTGTGAGCTTTGGTTAGTGGTGGCTGAAATGCATCTTTACGCACAACTGCCAGCCTGCATGGAGCGATTCTTGAGACTCCAGAGACACCAGCAGCTTCAAATATCTGTTTGCTGCTCAACACTGGCTTTTTTTTATAGCTGCCCTTTTAATACAATTAATTTTTTTGACAGGAACTTTCATTAATAAGCCTTTATCTGACCGAGTTCTGCTGTGCTCTAAAACACTCACAAATCTTATGATAATTCAATAATCTCCACTCAGTTTCACACAATATTAGTTGTTTTCATGCCTTTTGCACAACATTACACCATTTCATGCTTTTCATCTTCAGAAAGATCTTTCTTCGTCCCCATATTACAACTATGACTTGCTTAATAATGTGGAACAACCTCTAAGTAGGGTTTCCATAGACCTGGCAAATTATTTTGTCTGAGATTGATACCAGTTATCTAAAAAGACATGGATAAATAAACAAACAAACATTTTCTTACAAAAACTAAAATCTGAATATTTATTGTACTGAAATCTTACTGATATGTCACTTGCATAATAATTTGGAACGCAGTGTAGACTGATCTGTTAGTGTTTAATGTTCTGTTGCTGCCAGTCATGTGACCGTGTTTTCAGCTTATTTAAATGAGGAGATTTTACTTTAATTTTATGTTTTCTGTTTGGCAGCCATTGCTGCCAGTTATTTGACCATTTTATCATCTAACTGTTTTGTTATTGTATTAATTACACTTTATTTTTGTAATTTTACATACATTTGAATGTAATTTAAGAAAACAGAAAATAATGTATAAAAATACAGTCATTTTTCTGTATAAAAATGTGAATTACAGTAATTTGTCATTTATTTATTTTTATTCCTTCTGTGCAGAGTTATAAATGGAAGGTCTTATTGAATTTTAAAAAGCAGCCAAACAGAGCATGGGAAATGAAAGTGGGCTGCCTACACAAAACCTGCATGGGCCCAAAGTTACAAATGTTGTTCTGGGCCCGAACAGACTGGCCCACACTGGGCCATCATGGGCTTAATGTGGGCAGTCTGCTAGTGTGGGCTGCTCACAGAGAGCCCGCAGTGAGCCCTAAGCTGCGGGCCTCACCTGGGCAAGCCCATACTGGGCCTGTTAGGTTTGGTGTGGGCTGGCCCTAACCCACTGTGCCTGCAAAAAGCCAGCATGGGCCCCGCAGGGGCATGTTTGCAGGGTATTCTTTCATGATCTTGTGGTCAACAACAACACCCATCTCCACCCATGTGTGCTTTTGGCTTTCATCAAAATTTCAATGCTGATCCAACATATTTTAAACATTGAAATGTCAGTCTCAACCAAAATGATGGTTTAGATCAAAACTCAACATTGTATCAATGTCAGCTCGTCCTCTCGGTAGCGTTGTAGTATCACTGGCATGGTAAGACTTAGGTGTCAAAGTGTTTGTTTAGGTGTGTATGGTTGGGTTAGGGAGGGCAGGCTAGTCTACAATTGGTTAAAGTGTTAGTGTCAGTGAGTACCTGCAGTGTGTGTTTGTGTCTCGGCCTGTGGTCTGTGAGGAGGTCATTCAATCAACAACTCTATCCACCTGACTGATATATTTAGAGAGAAACTGGACGAAAGACAAAATGAAAGAGAGAAGGAACACTTCAAGCAGGCAAAAGTGCAGGTGTGAGTAGGGGTTGCTTGTGTTTGTTCAGGTTTGGCTGTGTTTGCGAGTGCCAAATTTTTTGAAAATGGTCTAGTAAAACATGTTGAAAACTGACTTTTGAAGTGGTTTTCACTATTCGAAAGACTCATAAATCACGTCTTGCCTAAATCAAATCATGGTTTTGCATTAAATCTAATACTGTCAACAAGTTTCTGAAAAGGTTATGTTTAGAATGAGGTACAGTAAACATTATTTTCATACGAAAACCATTGCGTCCTCACTAACACTAACGTGTGTGTGATGAATGAGAGCGAGAGAGAGAGGATAAAGAGAGAACTCTTGAAAGATTGCTGTGTGTGTTTGTATCTTATCCAAACACACATATTCCCCAACCTCCGCAACCGCAGAGTGAGAACGAGATGATATCAGAATAAAGAGGTATGCTGAAAGCAGACAAATCTGACTGCAGAGAGAGAGACAGAGAGAGAGAGAGAGAGACAGCACAGTGAACACAGACATCACCCATCACAAACACTCCTTCACCCACAGCAGCCTGACAGACACAAAGGGAAGGAGGCGAAGATGAGAAAGAAGTGATAGACGGAGAGAGAGAGTGAGTGAAAGAGTCATCACCAGGGATCACTCCATTGCATACCGTGAAAAATGTGTCTCTTTTTGTTGGCGGAGGGCTGAGATTAGGCTGTAGCCCGTGGCCATAACAGTGCCGACTGAGACGCAAGAGTATTCTCTTTAACTAATGAAGATCCGCAGACCGTATGATTGTCTGTCTGACACTCTAAGATGAGTCCTCACTTGTTGGCACGGCTTTTAAACCGTGCCTGAATGTCTTTGGAGAGAGCATCAGTGTCTCAGCTATTAACGTCTCTGTAAAGCCTGTATGATTTCCTTCTTTGAACTTCTGAGTGGGGAGACATTTTTTTTTCCTTGCTGAAGACACTTTCTGATTGACAGTTTTGGTTTGAAGGCCTTGAAATAGGGAGAGACGGAGAGAGAAGGAGAGGAAGACTATCTCTTACTGGCAGCCTATCAAACTTATCTTTACCTCTGTGACAGGCGGAGTCTGGTTAGGGATTATGACTCCAGCGCACAGCCGAGGATGTGGAGTGGGCTGATCACAGTGATTGACAGCTGTCTCTGAGAGAAGGTGGACTCAGACGAGACATCTGTACCGACTCTTCCGCCCAGCAGACCGCTCTTGCGCTCATTAATATCTGTCATATCGCCCTCTTCCTGCTCTACAATGGCGTCATTCAGAACTGAACTTACAAACACAGTACTGTGAGAGAACTGTTGGCCTCTTTGTTGTGTCATGAAAGGAATTATTAGGGTGTTTATTCAACATACTTACCCAGAGGAAGGAAAAATCGCAAATGGGATCTCTTTAACATCACAATAGATTATTCTAGCCTGCAATACAATTAAATGGAGAGCAAATAGAGACTTCTGCTTCTCAGATTGAGAAAATGGCTCCAATGACCTCACGTGTCTCCTCTTGAAGCAATGTCAACAATGTTTCACACTGTGCTAATTTGGCAGGATACGAAAGTCTATCAAAGGTCTAAATTTTTCAATGACCAAAATATATATAATATGTGCTATCCACATTACATGTATAGTTCTATACACTGTAAATCTATGTAAATAAATCAAAGATTATTGGAGTATGTTTTTACAATAAAGTACTATTTCAGTCTTTCTACTTCAGAATTTCACTTTTCAATTCAATGTGTTACTTGCCGTTTCTTTGTAATTATTTGTGAAATTTACTAGCAATTTCCGAGTCAAAATTGTGTATGTCAATAATTCTCTCAACCATGTCTCAAACTGAGGTCCGGGGAGTCCACAAATCATTTTAGAGAAAAAAGGCCTTAATTTAAGAATTTCAAGAAGTTCAACACAAGTTTTAAATTCAAATAAACTGCAAAACTGCTTTCTAAAAACTGTCAGACGAGATATTTTATTACATGGAAAGCCAAAACAAAATCCGACACAGAACAAAATGCTCTTCAAATGCTCTGAAAGATAATATGGGTATAATGCACAGCTAGATGCTTTATAGTTGGTGTGTATGTGTATAATATCAGATGTGTGGTATGTTGTGATGTGATGAGTGAATGTGTGAGATCTAATGTGCGAGACATAATATGCCTTCAGTGTCTGTGTTTCAGTGTGTGTGCGATAGTGGGCAGCTTGTGTACATCTACCACCAGAAGAGATCAAACATACTGCTCAGCACCCCAGCAGCTGCCAGAGTCTGCCTTTTATCTCTCTCTCCCTCTCTCTCTCTTTCATACTTTCTGAATTAACTGTCTCTGGTTCACTTACCATGAGCTCATGTCTCCACCCATATCTGTCGTTCTCTCCTTATTCTTTTTTTTACTATCAATCTTTCTTCCCTTTCCTCAGTCTCTCATCCCTGTTTCTCTGTCTCGATCCTTCATAACCCCCCCCCCCCCTTTCATCCTACATCACAATTTATCTCTCCCCACTGTCTCCCCACTGACTCCCTCCCTTAATCTCTCTCTTTCTCCTCTCTCACTCTTAATCTCTCCGTGTCCCATCCCTCTTCTCTTTCTCTCTCTCTCTCTGGTGTTAATGTGGGGGTGATTGAGGAGTGCTGGATGTGTGCTGTGACAGGGCTCATCTCTTGCAGTGATGCATGGTCCGCCCGCTCCTCCCTGTAGCCCCATTACACCCTGATTAATCGCCCCTGTTTAACTCAATAATTCATCCCTTAAAAAACAAAACCTCCACTGGGAGCGATGCTGGGAAGAGGGGGCTGAGCAGAAAACAGGCACAAAAAAAAAAAAAAAAAATCAGCCGTAGAGCAAGAGATATGGGAGGAAGAAAATGAGGGAGGCAAAAGGAATGTGTCCTTGTTCTTTTATGTGATGAACTAGACCAAAATGAGGCGTGTTGTGATGTCAATGAGGTGATAATGGAACCTTAAATTTGATATGCTGACAGTGTGAGTCAGACGTGATTTGTCATGCTCCGTATCTCATAGAATAGCCTGTTCCAATAATTATGCAACTCAGTGTACTGTCAGTGGCAAGTTTGTGCTCTCTTGCAGTTTGTTCTTTGGTGTTTCTGTTTCTTAAAGGGACAGTTCATCCATATATGAAAATTCTTTCATTGTTTCCTCACCCATATGTTATTCCAAACCTGTGTGATGTTCTTTCTGCTGTGGAACACAAAATGTTAGGCAGAATGTTAACTGTTTTTTCTCGAATATAAGTTAATGGGGACCACAACAAGAAAAGACCAGAAACGCACTATTAAATGTAGTACATATTACTTACTCTATTATTTCAAGACTTCTGAAGTAGCGTTGTGTGAGAAGAAGACTAATATTTGTGTCATTATTTACTGAAAATCTTCTCAAATCTAGCAACACAGAAGTGACTTAAAATGCAATTAATCGACTGGCCACTAGAGACAGGCTCCAAAAGGGAGTCAGTTACATAGTTACATGTTAAAATGCCAAACTTTACAGCAGAAAAAAAATATGTTTACAGCCTGGTACAAAAAGTGGTTTTGGTCTATATAGCTAATTTGACCTTTAATGACAACTGTGAGGGGGTGTTTTTTTTTTTTTAACTCATCCATTTAAATTATATTAAGCCTTAAAGTTCTGCATAATTAAGGGCGTGGTCACTCGAGTGACAGGTGGATTGCAGCTGCTGTCACTAGCCGTTTATCTGCTGTCTGTTAGCCATCACGTCAGCTCAGCTAATTCCAGCCACTGAACTTGGCATCTCTGCCATGCTTGTGCTTTTTTTCGGGATTATTTCATACAATTATCAAATAATATGGCTTTCTGTGCAGTTAATTGTACTAAAAGACTATCCAAGAAGTCTGGGCTCCATTTTTTCTGGTTAGTGAAATTCTAACATAATTTTTTTCAGCAACCAGGCACCTCAGCTCCCCTCACGTTCCACTTCTTTGCCCATTTTTGGTTATCCAGGAGTAACGCGCTACCAAGATGGCAACAGCTGGCTCAACGTCAACGACACAACATCCATTGTTTTATACAGTCTATGGTCCTGAAAAGTGAAGCCAAAGCATCTCGATCGTCCCCAGGTGGTTGGTCCCAGTATAGGCCATAAACCCCACCCTCTCCATGTAATTTAATGGGACATGAGACAAACTAAACAATTAAATTACACTTCAAATAATTGTTTTCCAAAGATGGTTTCTGTAATTTTATGTAGGTTTAATCACACTGATGTGATAAGTTTGGTTTTAGTTAGTTATTTGAGTGTGACGTTGATTTTCGGGAGAGGACTGGAGCTTTAACTTTAATTTCTACATTTCCATAACTGTTTGTTTCACACTGACATAAATTGTATTACAGTAAACTGTACTAAACTCTGCGGGAGTGTGGGCTTGGCATTGATAGTGCATGGCTCCACTTCATGCTCACTACTGCGCAGAATCATGTCCCGAATCAGCACAAGATGTCAGCACCATATTGGGACATTGGCGGTTTCACTTTTCTACAATGAAAGAGAGTGGATGTGCGTCATCCATTTTTTTTTTTTTTTAAGTCTATGGTTTGAATATATTCATAAGCAGCCAGAAAAATGGAGCGCAGCTGGAAGAAAACAAAACTAGAGATTTTTTGCATTTTGTGGACAGAGAGAATGATTAAGTACAGAAAGGCCTAAAAAAGTTGCTAGATCTGCTTATTTTTCAAATCTTTCAGAAGAAAATAAACACAATCCTAGGTATTTATTTGATACAGTGGCTAAATTAACGAGAAATAAAGCTTCAACTTCTGATTTTTCCAAACTGCACAGCAGTAATGACTTTATGAACGTCTTTACTTGCAAAATTGACAATATTAGAGAGAAAATTATAACCATGCAACCGACTACTACAGTATGGCGTCAGATAGTGCATTGTAGTGTCTCTAAGGAAAAATTCAATTAATTCACTGCTGTACGAGAGGAAGAATTGTCTAAACTTTAAATCATTTTGTTAAATCATCAAAATCAACAACATGTATGTTAGACCCTATACCGACTAAGCTATTGAAAGAGATGCTTCCAGAGGTCATAGATCCTCTTCTTAATATCGTTAATTCATCTTTATCACTAGGATATGTACCAAAAACTTTTAAGCTAGCTATTATTAAACCTCTTATTAAAAAAACACAACTTGATCCTAGAGAATTAGTCAATTACAGGCCGATCTTGAATCTACCTGTCAAAAAAGGCAGTATCATCACAACTATGTTCCTTTTTAGAAAGAAATAGTATCTGTGAGGATTTCCAGTCAGGATTTAGATCGTACCATAGTACTGAGACTGCTCTCATTAGAGTTACAAATGATTTGCTCTTATCATCAGATCGTGGTTGTATCTCTCTATTAGTGTTACTGGATCTTAGTGCTGCATTTGACACTATCAATCACAACATTCTTTTAAATAGACTCGAAAATGATGTTGGCATTAGTGGAATTGCATTGGCATGGTTCAAATCATACTTATCTGACCGTTATCAGTTTGTAGTAGTAAATGAAGAGATGTCATATCGATCACAAGTTCAATATGGAGTACCGCAAGGCTCAGTACTAGGACCGTTGCTTTTCACTCTGTACGTTACCCTTGGGAGATATCATTAGGAATCATGGCGTTAGTTTTCACTGTTACGCTGATGATACTCAGCTCTATATTTCATCGCCCCCTGACGAAACTTACCAATTCACAAAATTAACGGAATGCATAGCTGATATAAAAAATTGGATGATCAGTAATTTCCTTCTACTAAATTCAGAAAAAACTGAGATTCTAATTATTGGACCAAAAACTTCTGCACATAATAATCTAGAATACTGTCTAACACTTGATGGCTGCTCTGTTAAGTCTTCGTCGTCAGCTAGGAACCTGGGTGTGCTCTTTGATACCAATCCTTCATTTATAGCCACATTTCTATCATTTGTAAAACCGCATTCTACCATCTTAAAAATATATCTAAACTACGACATATGCTCTCAATGACAAATGCAGAACAGTTAGTTCATGCATTCATGACCTCAAGGCTAGATTACTGTAATGCTTTACTGGGTGGTTGTTCCGCTCGCTTGATAAATAAACTACAGCTCGTACAAAATGCAGCAGCTAGAGTTCTTACTAGAACCAGGAAGTATGACCATATTAGCCCAGTTCTGTCAACACTGCATTGGCTTCCTGTTAAACATTGTATAGATTTTAAAATCTTGCTAATTAAATACAAAGCACTAAATGGTTTAGCTCCCCAGTACCTGAGCGAGCTCTTAACCCTTGTGCGGTCTTCGTTTAAGGGACTGCAAAATGCAATTTTGTAACAATATAATATATTTTTTAAAAACCAATGTAATTTTATTCTGTTTATTAATGTTTTTACTCAACATTTGTGCAGTTTTTGGAGGATTTGTGATATCTTTTAAATTTATAGAAATAAATTAAAAAATATATTTTTTTATGCAAAAGCAGCTTTTTATGTAAAATTCACTTTATAAAAGGCCCAGATTTCTAACTTTCATTCATGTGGATAACATGGATAATTTGACATGGTTTAGTGTAAGATTTTTGCCCATCTATTGGAAAATGCAGTTATAAATGTAAAAAAAAACTATTATTTTTACCAGTAGATGGCTGCAGAGCTCCACTATTTGCTATGTGCTATTTGAATGACTAAAAGATGTCTTTTCACAAGTTATTTTCAGTTGGATTCATATCTAAATGTCATGAAATCACAATTATAACAATAAAAATTACTTTTTGTCAAAATTTAGCATTTTTTGTACTGAAAAAAATCAGTTTTTCAATAATATCATCAATAATGTAACCCACAGAGACCCCACTTAGAAACTGGACAAAATCCATTCTCAAAATCAGAAACAACGCACAACACACATAGACAGAAATGAAGTGGCACACTTCCAAAAATGCAAAAAACATCCCCAATACAAAATGGACATGCTCACACACACACGCGCGCACACAAAAATAAAAATTATTTGTTGCATTATTTTATTATTTTTATTATAAAATTATTATTGAAAAACTGATTTTGCCCTGCACAAAAAATGCTAAACTGTTGCAGAGATTCTATTCGTTACGTTGAAATCACGAAACAAAATACACATAAACTTGTCCCTGCTCTTGATTTACAATCACTGATTGTAATCACTGATTGATTTGTTTTATGAGAAGAAAAAAAAATCATACATGGATGGATTAGAACCCAGAACCTCTTGCACGCTAAATGAAAATGCCACTAGTCCATCAGGACAATCTGTTATCAAAAGGAAGAAACTATCATATTATTATTATTATTGTAATAATACAATTACAATACCCCCCCCCCCCCCCCCCCATACACATTCCTGTCCCACCTACTTTTTAAAACAAAGTTAAAGTTTTTTTTCTTTTGAAAGAAATACTTTTATTCAGCAAGGATGCATTAAACTGATCAAAAGTGACAGTACAGACTTGTACATTGTTAAAATACTTAAAATAAATGCTGTTTTTTGGAATGTTCTATTAATCAAAGAATATTGAAAAAATGTCTTATGGTTTCCTGAAAAATATATAGCAGCACAAATGTCTTCAACTGTTTTTGCACTAAGTTGGCATATTAGAATGATTTCTGAAAGACACTGACACCGAATGGCTGCTGAAAATTGTGCTTTGTCATCACAAATGTTATTACATTTTAAATATATTAAAATAGAAAAAAGATTTTTATTGTAGTAATATTTCACAATATTATATTGTGTTTTACTGTAACTTCTGTCTGTTTCTCACACAATGCTATGGAATGAATTATCTGAAGACTAGGAATATAGCACAATGTCATAAAGACATTTTTATGGTTCTTTTGTAGTGCTTTTTTGTCACTTTTGAAAAAAAAGGACTACAAGCACTGGTCACCATTCACATTATGGAGAACATAACAATATTTCATATTCAGGTAAACTTTTCCTTTTGTGTTCCACAGAAGAAAGAAAGAAGTCATGCAGGTATGGAACAACATGAGTGTGAGTACATGATCATTTTGTGTGATCTGTCCCTTTAAGAGGATCTTTTGTTTTCAGGATTGTGTAAGAGCATTTTGCAGTGAAATGTAACTAACCGTGTCCTCTCAGCTTTCCATGTTTATCTCTCCAATTTCTCACCAACATTCTTGCCTCTACTGCTCAGTGCTAATAACCTTTCCCCAATAGTGCTCTAAGGGAAAACCTGAGCGATCAAATGAGGTCATGAGTTGATGGCAGAAAGGAAAAGGGCCCGGTGTCAATCACCCAATCCAGGCGAAGAAAGTAAACACAGGCAGGTTAGACATAAAAGACCTCATGGAGTTTTGTTATGGCTCATATGGCTTAGACTGACATGTTTGACAACTGCACTGGCTAGCAGCAACGTTATGACATGTCCAGCTCTGTCTACGATAGGGACTTGTTTTGCAATGTATTCAGAAATGTCAGTGCTTCGCTGAGAGGATCGGATTTCAAAAATGCTGGTTTACTCACAGTATTCATCAGGTGTATATTTGTTGGGAATTGTTCAAAGGGGAATCAAAATGTTTCCCTCAATCACGTGTCTTAAATATTTTAATCAACATTAAAAAGAATTTTCTATCAGATGCTGTAAATTAAGCATTATCAGGATTCCTGAGAGAGTCGTGCAGGGAATGTTCAACTTTTAATGACTGCTCATCAAAGGCTTAATAGTGGACAAGTGCAACATTTTTAAAATTAATAAACAGAACATACATGAATCAGTAACTAAATCACTCCAATATCTTCTTTATATCACAGCAAGTAAATAAACATCAGACTGAATATTATATTACTGGACAGCCGAACAATAATTTCTCCAACATACATACAAAGCTTGAGGTTGGTAAGATTTTTAAAAGAAGTATCTTATGCTAAATAAGGCTGCATTTATTTGATCCAAAATACAGTGAAAACAGCAATATTGTGTATTATTATTACAATTTAAAATAACTGTTGTGGAAACCGCACTACATTTTTTTTCAAGATTCTCTGATGAATTAGAAAGTTCAAAAGAGCATTTATTTATTCATTTATTTTTGCAACAATGTGAATGTCTTTGCTGTCACTTTTGATGAATTTAATGTGTCTTTTCTGAATAAAAGTATTAATTTCTTTAAAAAAAAAAATCTTTAGTGTAACAGTAGTGTAAATGAGAATTTTTGGTGTTCAATCATGTCTACAACAATTTTAAACTTGCAAGGTTTCTACTCAAGTCACAGGGGTGAAACCTCCACCGTTGATTTGAGCATGAGTCTGAGTGTCTAAACACACAACACAAGACAATGACAGTAAATGTGTATTCTGTCTGTCTGAGTGATGGTATCAGCTGTACTCCTGCTGTACGCCAGCTGATAACAGCCAGACTCTGGCTCCTTCCTCTCACAGATAAACACGTCCTCCATACCAAACTGAGTGCATGTGAGTGATAGGCGATGTGTGTGTTTGTTGTGCGAGTGTGCACAAGTGAAGTGTGAGGTTTGTTGCACAGATTATCCAGCCGGAGTTCATCTCACAGATGTACATCACGCAGATATACACAGCTATCTCTTCATTTGCTGAGAGACACGTCTATCTCTGGTGGAAACAACAAATCACTGTTTAGTGTGAGAATTCTTTGGTTTCATATAGAAGTCCAAGACAGAAAAACAAAAACACAAGTTGTGAAATGTAGCCTAGTGATTAGTATACACTGAGCTGTGGTGTTCATGTGAGAAACAAGGGTTTAAAAATAGTCTGTGTCACATTCTGATCTCATTCCCCAATCCCCTCTGTCATTTCTCTATTTCTGTTAATCAATTAAAGGATTGATTCACTTCTGAATGAAAATTTCCTGATAATTTACACACCCCCATGTCATCCAAGATGTATATGTTTTTCTTTCTTCAGTCAAAAAGAAATTAAGGTTTTTGAGGAAAACATTCCAGGATTTTTCTCTATATAGTGGACTTCACTGAGTACAACGGGTTGAAGGTCCAAATTGCAGTTTCAATGCTGCTTCAAAGAGCTATAAATATATAAAAATGTATATACTTTTTAACCACAAATGCTCATCTTGCATTAGCTCTGTTATGCGCCACGCATTGCGTAATCACGTTGGAAAGGTCACGAGTGACGCAGGCGGAAGTACCGCGGTAGGGCAAAAAACTCATTCATCTCATTTTCTCCTCTAGCTTCAAAATCGTCCGACATTGATGTTTGACTTAGTCTTTGCACGTTCGCTTTGTAGACAATGGATCGGTACTTTCCGGCTACGTCATGTGTGCCCACACAGCAGGAGACTCCTAGGCAGATCCGCATTCAAGTCGCCAAACCCGCGTGACTGTCACATTCGTTTTGGCGCCGTACAGAGTATCAGCTCTGCCTCCGGGTGGCGCCGTAAATTCTACTGTCAATCAGCGGATCCTGAGCGGACCCATGTTGGATCCTTGGACACGCACGCACGCTCCTTTACTTTAACGGTTATATCAATTTGCGGGTCCCAAACGGACCCGCCGCAGAGGTAAGGTTTTAATTGTGGATGCGGAGCGGATGCAGCGCGGAGCCACGGCGGGTCTGCGATCCGCCTTCGTTGCAGATCCGTCACTGCGCACAAGTGGACGCCGATACGGGTCCATTCGCGGATACGTTCCGGAAGCCGCGATACCTTTTGCTGTGTGGGTGACCTTTCCGACATGATTACGTAATGCGTAGCACATTGCAGAGCAGTGCCGAGCATTTCTGGTTAAAAAGTATATACATTTTTATATTTTTTAGAAAATCACAGATTGTTTCACTAGATAAGACCCTTATTCCTCGGCTGGGACCGTGTAGAGCCCTTAGAAGCTGCACTGAAACTCTAATTTGGACCTTCAACCCGTTGTACCACTATATGGAGAAAAATCCTGGAATATTTTTCTCAAAAACCTTCATTTCTTGTGGACTTAAGAAAAAAGACATGAACATCTTGGATGACATGGGGGTGAGTAAATTATCAGGAAATTTTAATTCTGAAGTGAAATAATCCTTTAAATGGTAAAAACATTGAGCATGTTTAGAATGGCATACTAGCTTACTATTTACTGAGTACTGTGCTGCATACTGCCTACCACTTTTTAAATAGTAGGTGAAACAGTAGGTAAATGATAAATGAAGTTGAAAGTAAACACATGAGTGAAAATGAAGCATGCAAAAAAAAAAAAAAGTGAGCTCACTGATTGTCACATGACCTTACCACCACATGGCAGAATTCAGAATAGCATGCATACTGCTTGCACTATTCTGCCATATGGTATATATGCTAGTATGCTATTCTGAATTCAGCATTTAGTGAGTGGTATCCAATTATGTTTCAGATCAAATAATGATTTAGGAAGGAAATCACAACCAATACTTCCAGTTCATCCATCCCTTTGCTAACTAAGTGCATGGGAAACATTACTCCAAAATAAGCTCTGTTGTGTACTGCACATTTTGGCAAATCTACATACTATGCACAGCATCCATTCTATATACTGCAGAAATAGCAAGCGTACTATGATAGTATGCTATTCTGAACATGTTGTATGAAACGCATTCAGGCACGTGATAATGTTCAGGGGTGTAGATTTGACTCCTTCTCTTTTTCTATCTATCTCTTCTTGTCACACTGAGTGGAGCTGTCATGGCATATATCAGCAGTGCTACATGGCCTGGGGAAACACAGGGCAATTATGCTAATAAATAATAATAGGATTGGCTACATGACATCATGAGTGATGGGGCCTCTCAGAACTCATTTACATGACTTTGTGCAGCAATCATCGGCCCCACTAATGTAATGCTAAGCAAATGAGCCCTTTCTGAATATTGTGCAATTTATGGCAAGTCGACTGGCACGGAGAGCGAGTCTATAAATCATGTTGAAACACATGCCCCCAATGACAGCTAAATCAACATAGAGTAATTGCTTTGAAATGTGCTGGAACAGTGCTGGCTGGACAGAAAGAGAGAGAGAGAAGGAGAGGAAGGAGGAAGGGATTGAAAAATAGAGGGAAGCAGGCTTTGAGTGAGCGTGTTGTGCTTCTGACCTCCCTGTGACACCTCAGATGCACATTACAGAAGTTTTTTGGGCTTCTTGGGCGTTTTTTTCCCCAATAAGTTGCATGACAAAATGCTACTTCGCAGTTTATAATGTCACGTATTGTGCATGCAGCCTTACAGCTGAGCAAATTGAGGCAATAATCAAGTATGCTCTTCTAAACTGTCTACTCTTTCAAGCTCTTGGAAAGTCCAATTTAATCTAGTGAATCAGTTTGGATGATTCATGTCAATGAACTTTTTTTATTATTATTATTTAAAACAACAACAACAACAATAATATATTTAATTTATATAGTGCCATTCCAAATTTCAAGGTCTCTTCAAGAAAGTACCTACTCTTTGATGAAATATTTCAATATTTATTACTATGTGTTAAGGTCTACCATATAACATTTGGCCCTCTAGGTTCAAAAATAAAACTATGAATCTTGCGATAACAAATCCATCCCGACCGATCTAAAATATAAATCATCATTTTAGGTTTATAAGTGCATTTGGTTAAAGACATGGCTTGGAAGATGGAAGAATTTTTTGCACTCTCTTATTCTTTTTTTTATTTTCCATAAAAGTTACATAGTGTAGCTTTAAAAAGATATTGACCTCTTACTTTTTGTTAGTAATTTGTAGAAACGTAGAGTGACTGTAGTTTAACAACACCTTAATTATGAAGCAAAAGTTCACCAACAATGCACCATGCAAGATTTTTTTTACAGAGCTCATACAGAGAGATATATCTAACTGCAGAACCACAGAACCACACGTCACAGCAGTCTGAGGCCAGCAGTGTCAGACAGAATGTTAGGGTGGTGCTGACGATTGCGTATCCCGCCCCAACCACTAACCCTACCCTTCACTATAACTATAAGCTGTACATTTACCAATGCCCAACCCCACCCAACCACTAAACCTACCCTTAATGATGAAAAAAGTTCCACCCCAACACCAGTCTGAAACTGCTGGCCTGGCGCTGCAGTTGATTATTATTGCATACAGAGAGTGAGAAGAAATCATTGCCCGAAGTTCCCCACTCCACCACCAGAGGGGGGTGGCTGAGGCCCAGGCATTAGTGTTTGCCTATGTGCCACAGTGAGTTAGTGAGCTACATACAATGGCCATGCTGTATCATAGAAGGGGCTTACTGCTAACACTTCACCTCTACACCACACTTCCACAAACACACACACTTCAACATTACACACACAGAGCGCAGATTTAGCATCAAGCCACTGACTGATTGCTTTAGACACTGTCAACAACTGAATGACTGAGGGTGTGTGTATGTGTGTGGAACTGTCAGTAGGGCACCATGAGTGTTTCTTAGAGTATGTGTGCAGTGATACGTAGCAAACACTGGCTTGTCCATCATCATCCATTACCCTGACAAGGAGAGAGATTAATGACCACGGGGTCAGCGAGGGGCGCCCACTGCACCCCCCGCCTCCCACATACAATCTTTGAAGCAAAGCAGGGTGTGCTTCACACACACACACACACACACACACACACACACATATCCAATAATGTATACAGTATTAAATAAGTACAGAGTGTGAAGGAGAAAAGAGAAAGATCTGGATTAATAGTCATTTTCCCTGGGAAGTATTGTGGTTATTCTCTTGCATTTCCATGTCCTTTCCATTTACTCATGGTAGCATATTAGGTTACGCAGCACTGTCAGGTCTTTCAGCAGTGTTAAGTCAGCTTTTGAGTTTGAGGGCAGGTTTTCGTTCCAGCTCTGGACTTTCTCCTGGTTTCAATTCATTCCCTCTGTCTCTTTCCTCCTGCTTGCTTTGGAGATTACAGACCTTGAGCCACACAGAAATTATTTTAAGTTGATTAATATTTGTTCTACAGTCAATTGACTGGCTATATGGACAGAAAATTAGCCTTTTTATGACTGGGTTTTTTTTTTTAATTAAGTACTGTGAAGTTAGAAAAGTATGAGTATTATGTCAGAATGATGTTAGCAATGCAAGGTGATGGGTTTAATTCCCAGAAAATCCCAGAAAACTAATAAAATCTACACATTGAATCCACCAGGTCAATTTGGATAAACAGCATCTGCCAAAAGGGCAAATGTCTTGGAAAATCTTCCCTCCTAAAAAAGAACTGCTGGTTTATGCTGGTCTGGTGCAGTGATCGAGCATAGCAACTACAGTTGCCCTGGTGGTTATCTTTTGTCTAAGACTTCCCTAACAAAAAAGAAGTATACATCAAGTTCATTTGATTAAGTATACTTAAGTAAAGTTCAAGTATATTTTTAAGTATACTTTATGTAGTAAAATACTAATATCAATGTACTAATAGTATACTTGCAAGTGTACTATTTCAATGCTACTTGGAACTAAGCCCATTTTTTGGTGTATAAAAGTATACTTTTAAGTGTACTTTAAGTGTAACAATGTACTTTGAGTACACAACTAGTTTACAGTGTTTAATTTGTACTGCAACCATACTACCAGTGAACTTAGGTATACTGATAGTTTACTAGTTAAATACTTGTAGCACATTTTTAGTTTATGGAAATGAATACATATGCAACTAGATCATCTAATTATATCTCTTTGACTATCCCTAGAAAGAAAACTACTCATGGTCATCCCGCTTTTGAATTTACTGGCCCAAATGATTGGAATGTGTTACAGAAGCTATTGAAATTAGAGACATATGTTTCAGTTTGTGCATTTAAAAAAATATTAACAAGTGCTTTTATTACAACCTGTAAATGTTTTAACTGATTCCTTTTTTTTTGTATTGTAATGTATAGCTGTATGTCTTTCAGGATACCTTTACTCTCCTGCCAGGCTGTTATTAAAATAAGAACTTGTTCTTAATGACTTGCCTGGTTAAATAAAGGTTAAATAAATAAATAAAAACTAATGACAGAAATTTTTGTTTTTGTGTGAACTAACCCTTCAAGTAGATTTGAAGTGAATTCCTCCGTACATATACCAGTGGACAAAACATAAAAAATTCACATTCACATAAGAAATCTGTTTTCTTTATAAATCAATATTTTAAGACAATGTAAGTTTATAAGTAACAATATGAAAAAGTATTTAATAGGCTCAATCAAAAGAGTAAACACAACCACAAGCTAAGTATGCTTAGAATACCTAATTATACTTTTAAGTATATCTTGATCAAAAGATTGAGTACAAGTATAGTCCAAATATACTTTTTGACTTTTGACTATAAACATGACTTTTCTGTCAGTATAAGTCAAGTATACTTAAGTACTATTTTAAGTATATTTCTGAGAAGTAAATAAAGTATATTTCTGAGAAGTAGACTACACAAAAAGTAGTCTGAAAGTATATTTTCTTATGTTTAGTTTATAAGAAGTATACTAATATCACACTTGAAAAAACTTCTTTTATGTAAGGGTTAACAAATTGACAGGTTTATAAACATAGCTCATGCCTGGATCTTGGTCCAAAACCTGCCCTCAAAACCACCTTTAACATAAACCAAATCATGTCACAAGCGTGGTGAGGCGATACAAAAGCTCTGAGATCCATTAAACAAAACTTGGCAGCCACTTCAGTTATTAATTTCTATGCTGCTTGATGATCTTTATTATATTTGCATAATGACGGAGACTGCTGATAAGCAACATATCACGGCTAATGCAGTGGGCCTTAATTAAAAACAGCTCGTTAAGATGAGTGTGTTCATTACTGGGACAGATGGCTTCTATTAGTTCTCTTGCCATCACTCATTCCCATGTAATCACACACAGCGGCCATTTTGAAATGTCCTCCTCAATGAGCCTGAAGGTCTCATGAAGATTGAAGAAAGGAATACTCTACACTTAATGTTCATTGTTTGTTTTAATGTTAGCACTTGTACTTTGTTCGTTAACTAAATATTTGATGGTGTAACTTGCGGTGTCATGTAAGTTGGTGCTGGATCTCATTGCTAGCGATGGCCTTATGAAAATTTACCTTTGTAAACAGTCCAAAAAACACTCTTACACACAAGAATGTGGGAGTACCATTGTTCAGTCATCAGAAAATTACATGATACATTGATATATATGAGGTACTGAATGCTATAACCATTGTATTAACAATACCATTGTAGTAGTAACCAATACCATAGTATTCTATTATAATCCCTGGGTACTTCAAAGAATACCATGGTACAATTACGACCTTAGACTCCATGTTCCATATCTAAAATTTTACAATCATAGTTCTTTTTGGTACTTTTTGTTAGTGTATATTAGATTAACTTTTTAATAAAGCATCTAATAAAAATACATTTTAATACATTTTTAAGTGTATATTTTTTGTATTTGATATATGTATTTTTTTAGAAGATCTCTTTTATTAAGCATTGAATATAATATAATATAAAGTTTAATATAATGTAACAACTTTTTTAATTTTGCATATAATATATTTCTATTATATATACATTTTTAGATGACCTTTTATTAAACATCAAATTTTATTAAAGGTGCCCTAGAACTTCTTTTAAAAGATGTAATATAAGTCTAAGGTGTCCCCTGAATGTGTCTGTGAAGTTTCAGCTCAAAATACCCCATTTTTTTTTTTTTAATTCATTTTTTTAACCGCATATTTTGGGGCATCATTAACTATGCACCGATATATAGGTTGCGGCCCCTTTAATTCTCGTGCTCCCCCTCCCCCGGTGCTCGCGCTTGCCTTTAACAGCATAAACACAGTTTACACAGCTAATATAACCCTCAAAATGGATCTTTACAAGATGTTCGTCATGCATGCTGCTTGCATACATCGGATCATGTAAGTATAGTATTTATTTGGATGTATCACATTTGATTCTGAATGACTTTGAGGCGATGCTGCGTGGCTAAAGCTAACATTACACACTGTTGGGGAGATTTATAAAGAATGAAGTTGTGTTTATGCATTATACAGACTGCACATGTTTAAAAATGAAAATAGCGACGGCTCTTGTCTCTGTGAATACAGTAAGAAACGATGGTAACTTTAACCTCATTTAACAGTACATTAGCAACATGCTAACGAAACATTTAGAAAGACAATTCACAAATATCACTAAAAATATCATGTTATCATGGATCATGTCAGTTATTATTGCTCCATCTGCCATTTTTCGCTATTGTTCTTGCTTGCTTACCTAGTCTGATGATTCAGCTGTGCACATCCAGACGTTCTGCCCTTGTCTAATGGCTTGATCATGGGCTGGCATATGCAAATATTGGGGGCATACACCCCGACTGTTACGTAACAGTCGGTGTTATGTTGAGATTCGCCTGTTCTTTGGAGGTCTTTTAAACAAATGAGATTTATATAAGAAGGAGGAAACAATGGAGTTTGAGACTCACTGTATGTCTTTTCCATGTACTGAACTCTTGTTATTCAACTATGCCAAGGTAAATTCAATATTTAATTCTAGGGCACCTTTAAATATAATATAATATAATATAATATAATATAATATAATATAATATAATATAATATAATATAATATAATATAAATCTCCTTTAAAGAGTGTTAGAGACTTTCAGGACCATGTCATTTTTGCACGACACTGGTAAATGAGATCAATTTAACAATTTTATTGTAGTAACTATGATATTTTGGCTTTTGATTACCATGGTAAATTTCGAATGTTAGCGTATATGCTAAAAGCATCACCACAAGCAGAGGCTAATGGCAGGCCAGCAGTGACAGCACTGCAAAGGCCTACAGCCTGAACTCTCAGCCTCGAACGGTGACTCTGTAGGACAAATCACATTCAGCTGCCCCAAGAGAGATATTACATCAGGTTAACTGGAAAGTAGCGCGTGTGTGTGTGTGTTACTGGGGAACATTATTATCCTCTGAGTGTTACGTAGTAATTGTGCCTCGTGCTGTTCAATCGAACTGTCGCTTTAGCTTAGCCCTCTGCTCCCTGGCCTGACAGGTTCATACACACACACATTCGCTCAAGTTCCCGAAGGCTGAGTAGACTTGACATAGGAGTCCTTGGAGCTTGGCAGTAGCGACTAGCCAATGCTGACTATGAGCTCTAATTATCCACTCTTCGTCCTCATCTTCCTCGTCATCGTTAGTGCCTGCTCGCCTTGTCAGAAGTAATCGGGCAGCCGTCACCTCTCCCCGCTGCCCACAGGGTTGTCAAGGCGACCATGGAAAGGTCAACGCCACGCAATTAAATCTCCCTGCGGTGGGCTGGAGAGAGAGGAGGATAAGACAGGGGCACTCGGCGCTGACTGTGACACCAGGCCCCTAATGCCTCACACTGTAGCCTACTTATGCTGCTCATCATAAGAACACACACACACACACAGGTATATCTTTCCCTCTGTCCCTTCATTTATCTTCAGCCTCCTCTTTTCGCTCTATTTTCACCTCTTTACTTTTTCTCTTTCAATGTGAACCACTTGTAAAAGAAATGGATGTGTTTGTTTGGATTTCTCCAAGTTGAAAATGGAATGTATTCTAGATTACTACAAGATTAGACAGAGTGTTCATTTGTTCAAACTGTTTGCTTTTCTTTGTTTAGTTTGGATCTATTTTAGCCAAGAGTTCTGTCCCGGGTCTCTCTCTTTCTTTTTACTTTCTCTTTTTTTCTCGCCCCCTTTCCTTTGGTCCTTCATTTGTCTTCAGGGCTTCTTTTTATTAAAGGGATAGTTCACCCAAAAATAACATTTCTGTCAGTATTTACTCCATTTTATGTCAATATGTATTCCTCATATTTTGTATCGTTCAACAGTTCACAGCGCCAAAAAGTATACCAACACGCACCATAAAAGGACTTGTGGGCTATATTCAGAGCAGTGTTGTTATTGTTAACTAAAACGATTAAGAATCATTTTTAGTAAATTAAATAAAGCTGAAATAAAATAAAATAAAACCTTAAAAAGAAAATATTGATATTAAATGAAATGCCTTGGAAAGTAACTGAAATAAATATGCTTAAGTTGAAGTTGAAAATGATTAAAATTAAGTAAAAAATATGTAAGCTATATAGAAACATTTGTTTGGTAAAATGACAAAGGCACAACCAAATGCCTAAAATAAAAATAAAAACTAAAAATATAAAATTAAAACATAATCATAAAATGTATAAAACACATGCCATTTTGGCTTCGTCGTACCTGGTGCATTAAAATTGGAGGATCATTTTTGAATCATGTATACAAATAGCAAATATATACAATTTTTATATTTCTTTCAATTCCTCACATAAAGCTATCAGAAGTCTGTTATGTTTGGTTTTTGTCCATGTCCATTTTGAGTTTGACTGGTATAGTATGTAAAAAACTTTTCCTTCTGTATAATAATATGAGGGTGAGTAAACAGTGACAGAATATTACTATTCATTTAACCTTGTTTCATGTAAGCATCTTACAACCAATCCATTCCTTCCTTATTGGCTGTAACCAAACACACACATGCACACACCTCTTTCTTTGATCAGAATCTCCCCTCTGACCTTCTTCTACACACACACTTTCTTGTGACCTTGTTGGCTCTCTCCCTCTCCTCCCCTTTCTCGTGCGTGTGTGTGTGTGTGTGTGCACGCCAGTGACTAGCCTGACTAATGTGCGTGCAGGCCCCCACCCTCAGTGTGTGTGTGAGTGTGTGTCAGTGGCCAGCCTGACTAATGTGTGTCCTGGCCCCCACCCTTCCCATCCATCAGGCCCTGCACATTGTTTTGACGTCTAGTTAATTCTCGCCTGATGATTTATCAAACTCTTATTACGGCCCGCTGAAAGCCTCATTTATTGTCTTGATGTATGGTAATGATAGGCCTACTGCAGCCCTCCTGAATCTTAACTAACTCCTCTACTTCTCTCCTTCTCTCTCTCTGCTTTTATCATCCCTTCCTCTCTCTCCATCTCTTCTGCTCACATTAGGTCATTGCCAAGTGCTTTATCACTTTCTAAGTCATTGTTTCTACAGTAATCTCTCTCTAGTTTTAATATCCTCTCTCTTTCTCTCTCTCTGTTTTAGTTGAATGTCTCACCACAGGAAATTATGTGTGAGATTATTCTGTTCCACCTGTGACTGAAACAGCTCCTCCATCTTTAGCCTATTACACCAGTAAATGTCATAGATTTCCACGCATAGATTTCGCCACATCACATTAGCTTTATGTTAGTCTGTAAATTCTATAGGCCATTGGTTCCCGTTCTGCCTGACTGCCACTGACAGCGGATCAGAGAACTGCTGGTGTGTGCGACTCTTCGGGAGCATCGGATATCAGCTACAATAAATCTACAATGACTTTGTTACTGACACATAACAAAACACTCTGTTTAATAATTCACCATACAGAAGGAACGGGGGCTATTAGCTATTTGCTGCAATGCAATAAAAGGCTTGTGAAAAATCAATACATCCAGACTATTTCCTGGCCAGTCTTTCGGCCATGTTCCTAATGGATCTGCGATCATTATCGTTGTGCGCACGTCATTTAAATGTGTCTGTGTCTTGGATTTTTCAAGTTTAAGGTTCAAATCTATGTCTTGTGCTCTGTTTATCAATAGCAGGGATTTGCTTCAAGAAGAGCCTAAGATAAAATTGCATACATTTACAAATTTGTTAGGGCTTAAATGAATTTACTCATTTACTCACCATCACGTAGTTCCAAACCCTTCCGTGTAAAACAAATGCACTGCAGTTAATTACAACTGTCCATATTCTGAAAAACAGCATGACTGTGAATGTGATTTTGCTTTTATACTATTTTTGAGTAACTTACATTTTAAACATATGTTGCATGTTATTTTGAATGCTTTTGCTCTACCAATGAACAGAATTTCACATTTGAGGAGGTGCAGTCTCATTTGTGAATGAATCAGCATTTTTGAGCAAATCGGTTGAATGAATGATTCAGTGGCTGCTTTTGAATATGCATACCTCCCTATAGGCAGAAAATAGTATGTGAAAAAAGTAGCATGTTCAGTAAAAAGTATCCAGATGATCTACTACTTCCAGCAAGATTTATGAAGTGTGCATCTAATACTATATAGAGAATACTTTTTAATAGTCACAAAGAACCTACTCAAAGAGTATGTAATTTTGGACACAGTCAATGTGTCATGATAGTCACATGTCGCTACCTAATGGCGAAACAATATAACCTGCAGAAAAGTCAGTGAAAAAATATATTTACCACTAAATACACACAGTGACAACGAGTAAACACATACTGGTGGAGGGAACTGTAAAGCACTGTACACTCTTAAAAATAGAGGTTCTAAAAGAGTGTTTTCAAGGTGATGCCAAAGAAGAACCATTTTGGGTTCTCTGAAAATCCTTTCAGTGAGCAGTTCCTAAAATAACCCCTTTTTTTTTTAGAGTAAATACATTTTAATTATCTAAAGAATCTTTTTCCACTTTTGTGCAATTAAAAGTTTATATGGATGATAAAGGTTCTTCGTAGAACCATAAGCCACTTTTCCAAATGTCAGGCCGAGCGGTAAGGATTGGTTAGAGTTATATTTCCACTTCAGCTTGGTTCAGCACGGCACAACTACAAACCATTCTTGATCCGGAATTCTCAGCACGGTTAGCTAACCATGCTGAACCGTGGTGGTAGAATATGGCTGCATCCAAAAACCTAGGCAGCTGACTCATTGCCTCACTGCCCTGTCAGGCAATGACTTAGCAGGCAGCCTTTGCACACAAAGGTACCTCACAAAACTGATTTCGGACAGACTTCTGAGGAAGCGTGACAATTTAATGATAGATAACGAAACAGAGAGCACTTTGGTGACAGCAAATTGAATATTTCATTACTGCAATACTAACATTTTATAAATGTGACTCTTTGAGTGCTTTTGAGCGGTTTCATGAACACCTCTGATTGACCACTGTGTTGACGTGCTCATCGGATATGTCTGTGATTGGCTTTAATGATCAACGCTTCAAAAACGTTGTAAATAGTCATTAATGACGCTCTTCACCGAGCGCTTACACAGATACACACAGGAGCGTCTGACCAGTCCGCTGATAGACACCTGCTTGATAAATGCTCCCGCTTTCAAAATGCTTTCAGATTCAAACACTTCCGTGTTCTTTCAAACACTCCCGTGCATTGATCATTGTAGCCAATCACAGACATATGCGATGACCGTGTGAACACAAAGGCCAATCAGAGGTGTTTGTGAATCTGCTCAACAGCGCTCAAAGCATCACATTTTTAAAATTTCAGTACCAATAGGTACCGAAGTCAGTACCTTTGACAACTCCACTAAAAATGTAATCAAAAGTTGGGAAAGTTGGTCAAAATGTACACTTTACACACAAACTGACCACTAACCTCAAATTTCAGACGCCATCTTTATTTTTTAGCTCAACAGTCAGGGAATGGAACGCTCAGGATTGCGGGATATCAAAGGCAGCGAAGGATAGAATCTATGCTGCCTTCAAAAATCAATCAGATGAAGGCATCTCAGGAGACAGGATGTGGCTTGATCATTGGATTCGGACTTGCCTTGGTAACTTCCTACCTCCTTATCCTGCCTGCGGAGGCAGCATTTTCAGCAGTTTTCGAACACAGCCTATGTGTTGTGACATCGCCACTCAGGATTGGTTACTTGTCTGTTGCCTGGCTACCAGTTTATCTGTAGCTGGCCAAGCATGCTATTTGAGCTAAGAAAACACAAGTTAATAGTAAAATTAAAATAAGTATCTGATCATCCACCATAACGCGGTCCCTATTTACATCTCATACCTCTGTAAACCAAGGCAACGACTGACGCATTTGTATTACATTCCAAATAGCTCTGTTATCAGGCCCACTGTGGAAAACGAAACCATATCCATACCGGCTGGACCAGATCGGCACGGAATGAAGCAGTTAAGCAATGAGAACGATTTGGCACGACAATGGAAATGCAATGCCAATAAAGAACCTTTATTTTTAAGAGTGTATATCAGTGCTCTTGGAATGCTGTTTGTCCAATCAGATTTGAAGACTGAAACTAATTAGTATAAGTAAATATATGTGGCCACAAACAAGATTTGAGAGCTGTATGAAAGAAAATAGTCACCGGTAAATGACAACTTAACTTTGTGTGAGGAACAGACTGAAATGTATGACTTCAGAAGACTTAATATAGTGTTAAATATGTTTTATAGTGCTTTTTATCATTTTAAAAGCTTGGCAGTAAAAATAACAAGCCAGTTTCAATGTATGCAAAAAACAGCCATTTCAAAATGATTTAACATAAGATTTTTTTTTTTTTTTTTGGAATTACATAATGACAAATGACAGATGTTTTTTAGGTTAACTGTCACTTTAAGATGTGATGTTAAACATCATACAATATAATTCCTTTTTTTAGCTGCTATTACACTGAGAATAAACACACGACCATGTAAAGACGGAAATAGAGATAATCAAGGTCCTGTAGCATGAATATCCTTCTTTTTCACTCTTTCCACTCGTTCCTCAGTCCCCAAGAGAGAGAGAGAGCCCCTGGGGGTCTTTAAATACTTTATTGGGCTGTAACATTACCTTAATGTCTCTCAGCATTTCATCTGCCTACAGCCTAATGGGAAGTGATGGCAGCCATGTTCCTCTGCAACAATGACCTGAAACATGTGGGTTCAGTTTCTGTTTTACAGGTGTGTGTGTGTGTTTTCTTTTAGGTAATGGGAACATGATGATGTCACTTAGCATTTGGAGTATCCAGTGTTCCTTTATGTGCAGGATATTTCTATGACTTCTATATCCCGCTAAGACTGTGCACACTTACGTAATCTACTGTAGATTTATGTCTAATCTAGACAGGAAAAGAAATTTAAGCAACTTGTTTTCCTCCTTTCATCATCATATCTTTCTCCACTCTCTCACCTTCTCTCTATCTCTCCTTCTTTCTGCAGATGAGCGATGAGAAGAACAGTGAAAGAGGTCAGACATTAGCAGGGCTATCTAATGACTGTTGCAGCTCGGCATTATGGGATGGGTGATCTGTCAGCGCCTGTCAGAGACAGGCCTTCCATTAGGGTTGCACTTGAGTGATGGGACACACATACACTCACACGCACACACACAGCGTTCCAGACACCTCACAACATAACGGTTCCACCGCTGCTATGCATCATGTGTCATTCTAGAGCCCTCTATTTAATGACCCTGTCCATCCACACACACACATCGCTCAATGTAAATTACACCTGACCCAAGGGGACAAGCAGGAGGACAGTGAGAAGACAAGAGAGTGAGACAGTGTGTGAAAGGAGGAGATGTCTTTATTAAACTGAACATGAGACGTGGGTTATCAGACATGCATGCATGGGAATACATGTTATCAGTCATATGCATAGGTAATCTATGTACTCTTTGAGGGTTGTACATCGCTTTTTGTGGTGCTGATATGTTTACGATGTTATCTGTGAATTAGTCAGCAATGTAGTATATCTAGAGGGGACAGCACCTTTCTGGAAAAATCATTATATATACATATATATGAAAGAATTTAAGACCAAGCATAAGCCTCTGCCAACCGAACTAAATGCATATGCGGTAAGCAGTAACGTACTTACTGTTTATCCATCTATCTAACCATCGATATATATATACTGTATACATAGCTAATTGCATCTATTCATCCATCCATTGCTCTATCCATCCCTCAATCCATCCATCCATCTATACACTGTATGTTATGACGAGATCATCAGCCTTTCTTTCCCAATAGGCCCCTCAGTCCTTGTTTCTTGATGAGAACGAATCACCTGTTCTTTCATTCCTTCTCTCTCGCCTTCTCTGGCCCTCTCTTTCACTGTCACCCCATCTGTCATCTTATCCCCGGTTATAATACAGCCCATATGAGTTGATTGGCCTGAGATGGTCTCTACACACTTTCATTTAGCCTCTCTCCCCTCACACATATAGTCTGTCTCTGTCCCTCTCCTCTATCCTTATTCCATCTTTCTCCCTCTCCGTCCCTCCTTCCTCGCCCCAGCTCCTTATTGCTCTATCAATCTCTCCTAGCAGAAGATCAATACATGCTTGCTTGCTTTCCTTCTCTGTCTCTCTTTTTTCACTCACTCTTTGTCTACCTCTTCACCCGGGGGGACTCTATCGGTAAAAAGAGAAAATATTGATTTTAGGCTGCCATTATCATTAAGAACAACTGTTTTTGCACCATAGAAATCTCTTAATTAAATTTTAAATTGTGTATGATGTTTAATCAGTCTGTACTGATGAGCACTTGTGAGCACGATTGTAAATGTGACATTGATTTTATACAACAAATATTAAGTGAATTGCACAATATTGACTGTTTTTGCTCTGTTGCACATGAAAATAGTTCCAAACAAAGTCACAGCAGAACATTTGCCGTCTTCAAGCAACACAGCGGTTTTTGTTACTGAATGAATCAGCATTTATAAATGAATCAGGTGAGTCAATGATTCAATGACCCATTCATAAAGACAGTCACTTGCTTAATTCTTGAATTAGTCAGCCGTTTGAACAATCGGTTGATGACTCACTGATTAGAACACATATATATTGTATATGTGTGAAAATATATCAGAAACGCAATTTCAGAGGCCGAGAAAGTTATAAATATACATCTTTATAAGATCAAGCACATGTATTAAGACATCCATTCTGATTTTGTATTTACTTTAAAAAGGTCTTTAATGTTTTCACACTTGACATTGTGTCATTACTGATCATACAAAAAAACGAAAAAAAAAACAAAAAAAAAAACACCTGGCTAACAGGAGCCTGACATAAAAGCCTTGAATTAAATTTAGCTTTGGTGACATCTTTGCAAAGATAGGACACACATGACAGCCCAGCAGTAGACAGACAGGCCTGCCAGCTCTCCAATTACAAAAGGCCTACAAACACACACACGGGAAGGTAACACACAGCCTAATTTGACAAGCTGAAATGATGCCCATTCATATCATTTTACTCCAGCAGCCCAAGGTAAATATTTCCACTACCCTAGTATAAATAGCACACCAATATTTGAACAGCTGAGAAAGAAAGAGCGACAGAGAAAGGGAGAGAGATCTTTATCCTTTATACATGTTTATACATATTCATAAACTGTCACTCTTAACAAGACACTGAGGTTGGAATATTGACTCACTGCCCCCTTAGTATGTGTCTCTCCGGCTTTGGAGGAGAACGAGATAATGAAAAAGTATCAGTAGATTTTGAGCCGCTTGTCTAGAGAGCTGAATAGTTGTCTGACAGCTTTTGTTGTAAGGTGCAGAGGATCTGAAAGTAATTCATCAAACCCTGATCAGTAATGAATGCACACTAATCCCTATAGCAGTGTTAGAAGGCCTGAGGGATAATGGGGATTCCTGTCCAGAAATGACAATGGCCTGTCAATCAAACTCTCCCATTAGGTGCCACTTGCGCTGCCTGTGTAAAACTTCATAAAGACAAAACGGTCCTGACATTTCACCATGAGAGAGTGTGGGAAAGAATTTTAAGCGGGCGAGTTATTTCGTTTGCTTTCTACATGCCGACATAGGACAGGTCCAGGGGTTCCGTTGCAAGGACATACAATAAGGCAAAATCTTGAACAAAGCATCTCTCACCCGCCTTCCTTCCAGTCTTCCAGTTCACTTTTCTCTGAGTCATGTGTCCCACAGAGAGTAGAATTCCAGCTCTCCTCTCACTGGCTTTCTGTCTGAAGTGGAATTTGGTGGTGCGGGTTGAGCTCATTGTTGTGGAGAGGCCACGATTGATTCTGTCAGTCAGGTGACTGCCTTACCAGCTCACTGAACCACAAGACTATTGATTGAGAGTGATGGATACACGGCTAAATGGTGAAACACTAAGAGAGAAAGAGGTGCTTGTCAAACTGTTATTGATACTGCACACCATGTACACACACACGTTGTGAGTTATTTCAGAGGTGGAAAATTCCTTCTATATCCAACTATGAAGTCCCAAACTTCCACAACTAACTAAATGCATCTTACTATAACTCAATTGGTTTAATAATTCCTGCCAGTATATTACAAGTACCAACAAAGAACTTCCTTGAAGGACAGGACAGACGTTATCCAATCCTGACATTCAGGCTTCTGCTAGTGGAGAAATTACCAAAAGAATTTAATTGCTCAGAAGGCACTACCATTCAAAAGTTAGGGGTCAGTAAGATTTTTTTTTATTTTTTTTTTATTTCTGCACAACTGTTTTCAACGTTATATCTGATGATAATAATAGCAGTAAATGTTTTAATAAATAAATAAATTTGAGCACCAAATCAGTACTGAAGACTGTAGTAATGGCTGCTTAAAATTCATCTTGGCCATCACAGTAATAAATTAAAAATGTAAACATTTAAAATGTATTCAAATTCAGTTACTCAAAATTATTCACAATATTACTGATTTGCTTTATTTTTGAACAAAAAAAGAGCCTTATTGAGCATAAGCCTTCATTTTCCATTTTCCAAACAATTAAAAAAAAAATCTTACCAACCCCAAACTTTTAAATGGTAGTGCAGCTCAGACTAGGTCTCAGTTATGTTCATTAATTAACTTGGTCTCAGATAGCCTCTTTAAGGAATATTCTAGGTTCTGCGTTGTCCTTTGCTTATTTTTTCAGTGAGGCACATATCTTGGAAGTAAATGGGGCCCATTTTAGACAGTATTTGGAGGATTTAAAAGCAGAAATGTGGAGCTTTAAATTTTATAAAAGTAAAAGGAGACACATGTGAGACTGGGGCCTTTTCTGTCAACTGAAAAATCAGACTCAATGTAACAGTCATGTTTAGTTCTCACTGTCTTGTTTAGTTGTAGGGCAAGTTTACACGACAACAATGTAATAAAAATTTCACACACGGACGACAACGTTGTCAAAATGATCCCGTTCACACGGATCCGCGAAAACAACTAAAAATGCTGTATTATGCATGCCAGGCCAGTAGTTGGCCATGTCAGTTTGTAAAGAAACACTATGTGCCTATAGACTGAACACATAATGCACATGACGTCACAGTTTTCACAAATTTGCATTTTTGTAGTTTACACTGAGGCAATTGTTTTCAAAAACTTGTTGCAGGCCCCCAAAACGCCACTGTTGTGTGAATGAATGGCCAAAACACATAAAAAGTTTTACGTTTGTGCTTGCTGTTTAATAATCATTTGAAACTTAACAAACTGGCAACTCCAGTGGTAAGATGAAAGGATTTATCTTGAACTCTGTCATGGAAATTATGTATAAACAGTAGATAAACAATTTAATAATCAATTAAAAATGAATTCATACCTGTATTATACTATGCTGTACACCGTGGACGAGCGGTTTGTAAAATGAATGAACGGATGAATGGATTATTCAGCTGCAGACGCCATCTTCTGGCGAGACGTGGGAATTCATTTGGCTTGCGACTTTCATAGTGCATTATGGGTATTCTCTAGCCATTGAGCGTACATCAGTTGTACACTCGTTATTGTGAGCATTGTGGGATTGAATGAGTGCACTTGATAAAGTCCACTAAGGTTTCGGATACCACTAAAAATGGCTGTTCCCTCAAATTATGCCTTATTTAAGGGTATGGGGGCAACTTCGGACACAGGGCTGGTTCTTAATTTGTTGCCATAGTCCCTGATTAGTGTCACACCTGTTCCCTGTTCCTTTGATTACCTTCCTTGTGTATTTAAGTATTTAAATACACTATTTAAGCCCTGAGGCCTACCTCAATTCATGGTTTCTTGTTAATGTTATTGTTATGTGGCTTCTGTGTATGCTATCGTTCTTTGAGTTTATTAAAGACTAGTATCATTCATTCTGCATCACACATCATCTTCAGATTATCTACATAGCCAGCCAATGACACCCATAGTCTCCATTCGCTCTCCATTTCATCTGACTATTGTCTAGGGGAAAGAACTGAGATATTAAAGAGACATAATTTGTGATTTTACATAATGCAACAATAAATTATTTACCAAAATGTTACATCAAGTTACTTTTTTAGGTAATTGGAAAAGCAGATGTTCTCTGAATGCCACAGTGCGTTGAACTTCAGCATGTGCATCAGCAAAGGGCCAGAATGAGAGCGAGAGACAAAAGGAATAAGGGAATTGTGGAAGAATAGAGCGGAGGGGGATGAGAGGAGGGATAATAGAGACATAGCGGGCTGTCAGATGCTGTTAGACAGCCATGAGGATGGAAATGATGGATGATCTCCCCCTGGACCACCGACCTCCAACTCCACTTCTGATGGCTACAATATGTCAGCATTTGTCAGGTTATAGCGACACACACACACACACACACACACACACACACACACACACACACACACACACACACACACACACACACATTAACACTTATAACTCAACTGGACTCTTAATGTAAATGTATTCCCATGTAAACATGCTGCTATCACATCAACACAAGTGCTCTGTGTTTATATGGTAATTATAATGTTTTATTAACTCAAATTATGTCTAGCACAGTTTATTTACATACTCTACTTTGAAATCCCAAAAAGTTGGTATTAGCGCAGATGCTTAGACAACGTTCTGTCAAAACAGAGCTGTTTCTGCACGTACGTGTGTGGAGTATGTGGATGTTTTCGTGTGGCTTGACGGCACTAGTCTAACTGATGTTGACTGGCAGGTCACGCCCACCTGTAACTCACCTGCCGTGACACATGCCATAGCTGTCGTCCTCGTCTTACCTGTCTCCTGTCACCTGTCATCTGTGCCTCTCTGTCTGCAAACACAATGATAATACGGCACACATTTTCCACGGAGTGTGTGTTATGAAAAAGGAGTAAGCCTGTTTTATATCTGCGGATGAGATGACAGAGAGAGTCTGGGATGAAGTGAGTATGTGTGTGTGTGTGTGTGTGTGATATTGTGCATTACAGTGCATGTGAGTGCAGAAAAATCGTTTCCTGTAGTCAGGTGATCTGTGTGTCTGTGTAAATAGCCACAAACTGAACCGTCTTGGTGAAAAATAACATGCACTAGATTCAGACATACACCCGCTCTCAAACACACGCAATCACTTCATGGTTGGGAGCTTATATGTTACAGCATGTGAACCAAGCAACATTAATATGTGGTGGATCAATGGCCACAAGTGAGTAAGATAATGTTCTATACCTACGCCAAATCCCAATTTACATATTTCAACTGCACAGTAAATTCACTGGCCATTGGAAAGTACATATATATGTTCACTATTTATAGGTCACTAATCAAATTTGTTAATTTGTGACACTCGCCATGTGAACTTTTCCTTTCAGTCAAGCACAAGATGCTCTTTGTACATTCCTAATAAAAATCAGCCACACAAATCATGCAGGGATAACATCTCACTCTCAGGCCAGCTTAAGTACATGCTGACATTAAAGCACAAGAGGGAGATAAAAAATACTAAGACATTACAAGCCATTACTGAGACATACCGCCAAGTTATAAAATTGTGCCTTGATAGAAAAGACCATCTTTTTTGCACTAAGGCATAGGGTTTGTCTGTGACTGAGGGCTTAGAAAAGATTTCAAATAAATCATGTTATTTAAAATTTTTATACATCAATCCTAAGGGGAAAATGTATCATGCTTTCTACAAAAAATATTTAACAGCACAACTGTTTTCAACATTGATAATAATAAGAAATGTTTGAGCACCAAATCAGCATATTGGAATGATTTCTGAAGGATCATGTGGCATTAAAGACTGGAGCTTCAAGAATGCAGATTTTCTATTACAGGAATAAACTATGTTTACATTTTTACAGTTATTTTAAATTGTAGCATTACTGATTGAACTGTTAAAAAATCTTACCAACGACAGACTTTTAATTGGTAGTGTATATTTAAATGTTGAAATTTTCCTTAAAAAATCTTACCCAAGTGGCAACATACCAAAATTAAGGTGTTTATATATAAAAAAATAAATAAATAAATATAAATAAAATGACTGAAAAAACAAAACTCTAAATCTGTTTCACATATAATGCAACTATTAGCATCTAGCTAAATTTCTTCATCTTAAAATACATTATTACTTAAAGGGTTAGTTCACCCAAAAATGAAAATAATGTCATTTATTACTCACCCTCATGCCGTTCCACACCCGTAAGACCTTCGTTAAACTTCGGAACGCAAATTAAGATATTTTAGTTGAAATCCGATGGCTCAGTGAGGCCTGCATAGCCAGCAATGGCATTTCCTCTCTCAAGATCCATTAATGTACTAAAAAACATATTTAAATCGGTTCATGTGAGTACAGTGGTTCAATATTAATATTATAAAGTGACAAGAATATTTTTGGTGCGGCAAAAAAAAAAAAAACGACTTATATAGTGATGGCCGATTTCAAAACACTGCTTCAGGAAGCTTCAGTGCGTTATGAATCAGCATGTCGAATCAGCACTGTACTCACATGAACTGATTTAAATATGTTTTTAGTACATTAATGGATCTTGAGAGAGGAAATGTCCATTGCTCCCTATGCAGGCCTCACGGAGCTAACGGATTTCAACTAAAATATCTTAATTTGCGTTCCGAAGATGAACGAAGGTCTTACGGGTGTGGAACGACATGAGGGTGAGTAATAAATGACAGAATTTTCATTTTTTGGGTGAACTAACCCTTTAACTTTGATGTTAATATATTTAAAACCCTATTGCAACAGAAGAACTAAAAGCAGCTATAGAAAACTGTTGCAAACTCCTCTTCATCTGCAGCACAATATTATTATTTTAAATGTATTATTCTGATTTGAAATAGCATTGGTTCTCAGTCATGGTCCTGAAGCAGCCCTGCACTGCACATTTTGGATGTCTCCCTTATCTGACACACCCACTTAGGTTTGGAGTCTCTATTAATGAGCTGATAAATTAGGTGTGTTTAATAATGAGACATCCAAAATGTGCAGTTCTGGGGAACTCCCACTGTCATATACTATTTAGGACAGATGGCATGTGAATTAAGGCAGCCATTCACTTTGTGCATAATGAAGTTCTAAACGAATTTTGGGAAGATAATATTATAATATTCTAGTCCTGTCAATCACAACTCAAGTGCATAAGAGTCACTCACATCACTGCTGTGGCCATTCTTCCTGCATCCCACCATCTCTAATTCTATTCATTTCTATCATGTCATTAATTAAAAGGTGCAAGGGAGTATTAATATCTTGAGTCAAGGCTCATGTTCAAATCCTCCATCACAGGCAGCAAAATACGTTTACCTTTATCCTTACAACTAATACTATGAAGATTGAAAAGTGGAAGCAGCTGTAAAATAAAGAACGGAAAACAACGGACAAGCGTGTTTACACATTCATGACAGTTTTGTTGTGTGGCCTGAAAAATCTTTCTCTCTCTTCCCTTTTTTTCTGTAGCCGCTAACCTCCTCACCTCTCCTGCATTAATCCGTTGTTGGTAATAAATCAAATGTGACAGAAAGGCTTGCGCCGGCGCGATTAAAATCGTTTGTTTAAATTCACATAGTTTCCACTCCTGCCATAACTCTGTGACAGCCCTGCAGAGAGAGGGAGAGAAAGAGCTGGGAGGAGCCTCATGGGTAATTACTCTGAAGTTTGGAGCTCTTTATTCCTATTCCCCTGTTTTCATTTTTCCCCCTACAGAGAATTGTCTCTTTTGTATTCTACTTTGGAGGGAGGAGAGCTAAAGGAGGATTTCTGTGATGCTAGCACACTTCTGAAAGGTTTACGATTCTTCTAGGCCTCAGAAAGCAAACCGCCTCCGAGTCCAGCTTTTTGGTTATCTGAAGAAAGAGCAAGTCGAATAAATCAAAGACTTGGCTGACTTGCGGTGCTTAAAAGCAAAGTCATTCCACTAAAGAACTTTCAGTTCTTTTTGGACGAGGCACACAATGCCTCGTCAGGCTTTCCTCTTCCGTCAGCCTGTTCTCCTCACCGCGACGCCTCCTATGACCCTCGAGAGGCGATTGGAATTGTCGATGCTTGACGGAGCTGATCTGTGATCAGTTCCTTCTGTAACAGTCTACGTCGGGGTTTGAGAATGTTTCTGCTCTGGGATCTGCGGCTGGGTGGAAGTCAGAGATGAAAAGCAGATGCTTGCTTGCTGACGACGACTCGATCCAAGAGAGGAAACTTTTCATTCCTCCCCATCCATCATCCAGGGAGAGGAGCGAGCAACGCCTTGGTTTCTTCAAACTGACAAAGGCATGAGAAGACACACTGATGCATATGTGAAAATATTTGTCCCCTTATTAATGGTTTTGTCCCGCATGCTGAAAGCACTCCTACTCGCTGTCCAGAGGGAGACACATGTTGTATCCTCCACCTTTTTTCATTCTTCTCTTTCTGTTTGTGTCTGTGGTGTCTCTGGTATAGAGAGACAGAAAGAAAATGTTTCAGTGAAAAGGAGAGGTCATGTGAGTAATGTACCTGACAGCTGAAAATCATTAATCACTGTCACACTTGAAAGGGAGGGGGGAGATGCCACACACACACACACACACACACAGTGAGGTTGGGACGCCTTCCTGTTCTCTGAGTGGGCCTGCTTGCCCTTTTCACACTCATAATCCCCCTTATATGATAGCCGTGTGTGTTTTTCTAGGTGTGTGTGTGTGACACTAATGGGCCGCTCTAGCTGTTTGACTTCACACACACAGAGCCGTCTCGCAGCAGGAACTGAATTCACGACATGTCAACATGCCTTCACTGAGAGGAAAAAAGGGGGGATAACGATACGCCCCCTGTCTCTCCCTCTCTTTTATTCGCAAATCCACAATTTCTGTCTTCCTCTCACTTTGTTTTCCTGTTTTGATCTGAATTCTCTCTCTCTGTTATTATGTCTGCCTCCTCGCAGGACAGACAACCAGCTGCCTGTGTGTGTGTGTGTGAGTGTGTGTGTGTGTGGGAGAAGCCATTCAGTATGTAATGACAGCCCTGGCAGGTCCCAGTGTAGTCAAACCGTCCCACCTCCACCCCCCTGTCAGCAGATGAATATGTCACACTCCAGACTCCGGCACTGATCGTGGTTCAGAGAGCAAACACTGCCACTGATCTGAGATCAGGCCTGGGTTTTTTCGTTTAATAGTGGAGATCTGAATCCAGATTGGGTACAGCTGTTCTCGCATCTGGATGAAGGAAATAAAGAAAATAATAAATAAATAAAAATATAGGTTCTTCAACTGTTTTTAGACTCAGCAAAGTACACTTATTAAAGGGACAGTTCACCCAAAAATTCTGTCAACATTTACTCACATCATGTTGTTCCAAATCTGCATGACTTTCTTTTTTATCTGGTTAACTCAAAAAATGTCTCTTTATTTTTGTCAATGTTATTTCAGATCCAATATGGACACAAACATTCAGAACATTCTTCAAAATACCGTTCAAACGTTTGGGGTCAGTAAGATTTAAGAACTGTTTTTTTGTTTTTTTCTCCATGTCATTCCTGTGATGGCAAAGCTGAATTTTCAGCATCATTACTCCAGACTTCAGTGTCACATGATCCTTCAGAAATCATTCTAATATGCTGATTAGAAAACGTTTCAGTTATTATCAATGTTGAAAAGAGTTGAGCTGCTTTATGTTTTAGTATAAACTGTGATCCTTTTTTCAGGACACTTTGATGAAAAGAAAGTTCAAAATATCAAACAACATTTATTTGAAATAGAGAAAAAGTCTTTACTGTCAATTTAATGCATCCTTGCTGAATAAAATAATTAATTCCTTTAAAAAAAAACATCTTAATGACCCCAAACTTTTAAACGATAGTGTATCAGAAGACAGAAATTTATTAAAAAAAAAATAATAAATGTCGCAACATGAGGTAACATGAATAAATGATGACAGAATTTTCATTTTTGGATGAACTATCTCTTTCATTTTGAAGAGTACATCTACTGTTTTACAAATTAAAACATATTAAAATAACCCTTTTTTGGTACTATTTGGAAGCTTTTCAAGAAAATATAGAGTCAACACCCAAACGAGACGTATTTATAAAGCCTGTTTACTTTGGTTTGAGCAGTGGTCTGATACAGTGATTCTTAATGAGAAATAATAACCCAGAAAGAGAGCTAAATACAGAATAAATGTTTATGTTTGGGTCACACTCTCTGTGGTGGGCTTGATTGGACATGAAACAGGCCTGCAGAATAAGCACACTCGTCCATTCTGGATTCTGTAGCCACAGTGTGATTTTCCATGTTAGGCTTGGAACGGTACGTCTGAACCGGCACAGGGTGTGCGGTGGATAGGGTACGTTTACTGTGTGCGAGAGTGAAAGCTGCAGTGACCTCAAGGCTTGCGTGTGTGTGGCTATGGGGTGGACGGATTGATGGGTGGTCCTTGGGACAGATAACATACACACAGACACACACAATATTTAGTTATGGCGGTCTTCACCACATTACAGTTATTATTCTCTCATTTGGGTGATTTCTAGCTCAATGTACTGTTTGACAAATTGCACTGATGGAGAAACATGGGAATCAGAGGTTTTATGGTTTTCAGATCCGTCTTTTGTGGTTTTGGGCAAGTATGCAGCCTGAGCATATTCGCTTTGAACTTCTATGAATAACTACAGAGCACAGATATAGTGAACTGCCATGGAAAATGTCAGTAAATTTCATTCGAATATTTTTTTTTCTGTCAAAATAACGCTATATTCCACAAATATTTATACTCACACACATAGATAGATAGATCGATCTTGGAACTATACTCTGGAATAAAATAAATTAATAAAATAAAATATATAATAAAATAATTACAAAATAAAACATTGATTTATTTTATAATAAATGTATAAACATTTTTTTGTCATCTTTGTCATTTGGTCATATAGTGAAATATTTGACAGATATAGTATATTATGACAGATGGCCTTATCCATGAAACAGCTAAGAAAAAAACGTCAATGCGTTTCTTCTATATTAATACAGGAGCGCAACTGCCCCAATTTTAATCAATTTTCACCCAACGTCCCTCCACAAATCATCTTGAAAGTAAACATACTGCAATTTTAGGCAATTTTTGCATGAATTCCTCAAATCAACAGTAATTTTTTGGCAAGAATAGAGGAACTGACAGTGGATAGAAACAAAACCGTAACAGTGTTTGCCCGGAGGGCTCTCACCCACACTCTCTAACTGTATACAGGTCTGACCACTCTTTAAATCCACATGATGCAATGAACCCCACTTCCACAGCAATGATCTCCTGCACCCACAGCTCCTCTTTGCTCACGTGCTATTGGTCAGTCTTACATACACACATCTTGCAAAGTCAGTGACTTCCTGTCTCTCACGGCTTAGTCCTGGGCACACACACCTGCCTTGCCAGTCCTTCTTTCTCCTCCATTCTGTAGATCTGGCCAATTACAGGCCTTATCTGTGAGTGAGAATAATGAGGTTACACACTGAGCAAATTCTATCATGTCTCTGTAATGAGATTTGGGTTGAGCTGCGTTGCCGCTGTGGACGGGGTGGAGGACAGACACACTCACGCTCATGGCACGTTATCTGCTCCCCATCTCTCTGCCTGACATTCCAGGAAATTGCATTCCAGTGAAGGAGGGAGCAGAGGAGTCAGTGACAGTGTCACACACACACACACACACACACACACACACATACACACACTACCTTTGCCTTTCTGTCTCTCTCCCTCTCTCTGTTTCTCTCTCACTCTCTGTCCTCTGACAGCCTTTTTGATTTATGGCTCCAATTCCCTGGTGCAGATGCAGTCTGCACTCATAACCGTGTATATGTATTTTATTTTGCTGCCCTCTCCTTGCCTCAGCTTCTGTGCTTTCACATTCTCCTGCACCGTCTGATTGATTATCCCATCCACACTGTCTACAGTGTTTCTCATCTTTCAGAAGTATAATCTCTCCCAACAGCATGAGAGAAAGAGAGAGAGAGACTCTGAGGCCCGAATGTAAAGCACCCATATTAGTTTAAGACCTGTTTCAATCTGGAAAAATTCCAAGCTGGCTGAATGAATGAATTGGGCATGACTATATGAAAAGGTATTGGAAAGTGAGTGTCTGTCTCAAAATGGAGTTCATAAAGTTGATATCTTGGGATTGTGGCTTCACTGGGTTCAGGGAGATTTGGCAAGGATGACTATGGCTTAAATGCTTTGTCTCAACTTGTATACAAAGTGCTTGCTTGTTTCGAAAGATTTCAAATATTAAAGTGTGTATTTATTTATACTGCCGTTCAAAAGTAAGATTTTTAAAATGTTTTACGCTCACCAAGACTGCATTTATTTGATTAAAAAATATAGTAAAACAGTAATATTGTTAATATTGTGAAATATTATTATAATTTAGAACATTTTTAATTTTAATAATTTTACTAAAATATAAATCTTTACTGTCATTTTTTTATAAAATAAAAATATTATTTAATACAAAAAAGTAAGTTGACCAATGTGCTTTACAACAATAATAAACAAAAACTAAAATAATAATAAAGATGATAATAACATTGGAAAAATAATAACAATAATAAAAGTAATAACAAAGATTAATAGGATTAAATAACTACCTCAAATAACGACTCTCTTTACAGCTGGCCATATGCACACTTAATAACAACAACAACAACAAAAACAATAATTACATATCACAGACTTCAAAAGTGTCATCATCTGAACTCTTTTTAATTATGTCAACCCCAGAGCTCTAGGATGAGCCACAGATGAGCTAAGGACACACCCATGCTAACCGCCACAGCCAATGACTGTGGTCTGTTACAGCTTTGAGTTTAGCTGCTCTCAGAAGCTAACACAGGCTTCCCATGCTTTAGGCCATAGTTAGCATCTCATAATGTTCACTGGCTTTTAGAATAGCCCTTTGAGCTTTTAAAATGGTGATGTTGGGCATGCAAGAAGACAGCAAAAGCAGACATCTCTCGACGCAGACAAGGAGGTGGAAGACTCAAGGGGACAGTCTGTGCCAGCAATTATAGTAGAGATCACAAAGAATGCAATTAAGCTGTCAAAAGTGTTGTAAATGGAGTGTTTTTTAAAGTGGTTAAACCATCATGGTCACAAGAAATGCCCTTGTGCTCATGATTTTGCTGTGAACACAAACATAAACTTTTGCCATTGCATGTGTGTTTATGCGTCTGCATCTTAAGACATTTTAAAAAACCTCTCCAGACCCTCGTCATGCTCTGTTTCGTTCACCATAAGCCAATTTGATGCTAATTACAGTACCATTTCTTTTACTAAAGATAAAGTTCCCAAAAAGCCTTTGGACTCCATAGTGAGGGGTTATTATATTCCAGCCTTCCTCTTACCCTGTTCACTGACAGATTTATATGAGTCAAATTAATAACGTGTCTAAAAAGCAAGCCAAACGAAATATGGGACTCCTTAAATGTCTCTCTTTATGATGCCAGGCTTGGCCAATCAGAGCGCAAATACTGCTGATTTGCATACATTCTCAGTTGTCTGTCATTAAATTGTTCCTAAGTTTGTGTAAATCTTACGTAAGTAGGCTGTACAGATTCAGATGAACTAGTACAGGAAAACCTTGTTAGTTGAGTTTATTCACAAGGTTTATAATCAGAGAGTGAGCTCAACAGATTGGTTTTCCACTCTAATAACGTAGTGGGGTTTCCATGTATTAAAGAACTGCTGAGAAGGCAGTTGTTTACAATGTGTAGGATAAGATGGGAGGAAGTATTTAAATGTTTTTCTACTCCTCTCCTCTTTCCTTATGCATCCCCTCCACTCCTGCCCTCGTAACAAATCTCCCTCCCTCTCTCTGCAGTCTCTCGTGGTCCGTGTAGGCAGCAGTATTGATAGGGTAATTCAGGCATGATGAACGACCCGATAATCATGAGACGGCTGAAATAAATCACGCTCTGATCAATACACACACACGCACAGATCATTACCCTGCTGTAACGCATCCTCCATTAAAGCAGCACACACAAACACATATGCACACACAGAATGGAAAGGAGAGGGAAATGAAAATATTGTGTTACTATAATGTAGAGGCAGAGATTGATGAGGGGTTTGGGCTTCTGTTGAACGACAAAAATGGAGACCGAAGTCTTTTCCCAATATCTTAGAAAACCTTACCAAGGTTACGTCGGGTAAAGGCCATGATGCCTTTGAAATAGCACTGGAATATTCCGTCCTGTGTGCAGTGCAGTGCCTTGGGACGTATTTTGCAATTCCATCTTAATATTGTCTCTATTGCCCTCTACTTATCTGTCTGACTCATAGCATTAGCGACATGTCCGACGAAAACGGCCGGCACGCAGCCACCAACCCGGTCTCGCTACAAGGAATTAAAATATAGCTTAACAACAACAACGGTGAATGCAACCAGTAAAAATAAATATGAAGGCAATTTATCTGTGCATATTCTATCTGTGTCATTCTGTCAGCCTAACATGATTAATGACAAGGTTCAGCCCAAAATAAAAACTCTAATATTTACTCACCTTAATGGTATGACAAACCTGAATGATGTTTTTACTGTGGAGCACAAAAGGAGAAGTTTTGTGTTGAAAGATAGTGTTGGTCTGTTGGTCTCAGTCACAATGAATCGAGTCAGAAGCTTTTAACCTTCTTTTAAAGTATCATAAATATAACTTATGCATAATCCTCTAAAGCCATATGATTACTTTGTAGACCAAAATGCAGCCATTATTGACATACCTCCACTGTAGCTCTCACTATTGTCTCACTACACTTCTGCATATTTAGATTTGCTGCATCACATGATACATCACGTTTGTGTCGAACCTGACATTTTACATCTACAAGCACATTTTTGAATTAATGAGGACAGCAGATGGTATCATTTTTGGGTGAAACACATAAAAAGCTATTTTACGGCTCCAGAAGACACGTAACAATATATTTTATGATACTTTTATAGTGCGTTTCTGTCATTTTAGAGCTTGACAGTCTGGATCCTCATTCATTCTCATTATATGGAAAAGAGGCACCAGTGAAACTGTCAAATAACATGAAAGTTACTGGTATAAAGCAAACGGTCATGTGATTTCAAAATGTTGCCCCCATGAGGTGAGGAGGTAAAATAAATCCGTGTTTATTAGGCTAATGATGCGAGTCTTCGTTTTGTGTGATTATACTGTACATGAAATTTAAAAAAGTACTATTCATTTTATGTGTGAAAAAAAAAATTGAATTCACCTCTACAGAAAGTGAGACAAGAAAAGACAAGAAGACGGAAAAAGGAAACAAGCACAGAGAAAGGGAAAGGTAAGGCAGAATGAACAGAGAAGGAGTGGAGAGGAGAAAACAGAAAAAAGGGAAGGGAGAGAGGCTTTGTCATGCTGAATGTAATAAGCAGTAGGTAGTGTGTCTTATGGAAGGTGATTTATGGGGCCTGTCCTGAGCCAGCCAGCACTTTGTCTCCTCTAGCATGGAGGATGAATGGGCTGCTGTCAACCCAGCCAGAACACCCCTCCTCCTTTTCTCTCTCTCTCTCTCTCTCTCTCTCTCTCTCTCTTTGTCACTGCTTCCCTCTCGTTCTGTCTCTTTCTCAGTGCCTGGTTTTCTCCTCTAGTTTCTACCTTGTAGAGGTTGGTGATCCATCCCTGAAAAATCTGCCAAACTTAAACAGCTCGACCCCTATCATGTAATGCCCGATGTCACTGCTGACAAACTGATAGACATATTAAATGCTTTAGTCATTAGTGTAATCCCCTCCATCATCAGAGCCCCCCCGTAGTATGGCAGGAATGCTAATCCATGGCAGCTGATCAGCTGTTCTCATTAAAGCAGTTTCCTCGGTGAGCCAGCAGTTATCTCTCGACCTGTCATTGACCTCCACTCTAATCCAACAGAGACTCTTGACTGACCTGAGAAGAAATAGCAAGACCTCAGTTAAATTGTCCTGTGGACTTCAAGTCCTGCTTTTAATTTTTTTTTTCCCAGCAGAAAATGAGAGATGGGCCGATAACCCCTTAAAACCTTCCAGAGACTTTAAAGTCAACATGAAACCAAAATCTATTTTTTTTTCCTAATGCACATTCCTGGTCCAAATTTGAAAGATTTACTGGTGTATATTATTCCAAAGAAAAACATTGTTTTTCTTCTTAATCAAAATTTTATAACTTCTTCTTCCAGTTGAATGTCTTTTCATTTCTGCTGACATCACTGATGCGGCATAGGTTATTAGATAATGTTAACCAATGATATTTAAGCATGTTTTTTGCAAACACACACTCACACAGAACAAAAGTGTCCTGGCTAAAATTTCACTATCCAATCAATTCCCATTTCTCTCATTGAATATCCTGTTTCAGCCAGAAATACGTCACTATGGAAGAAAAAATGTGTTGCAAATGACAATTTTCTTTTAATTAATATCCAGTTATGATATTTTGAAAAAAATATTAAAAAAGAAGCATATGCATGGATGAATCGTTCACAACATGATCAACAATATGCATTTCAAAAACAGACGGAATTACCATTTCATGCCGACTTTAAAATTTCATACATCTGCATGTGTTTCTTGGACTGACTTGCACAAGCGAGTGTGCAAATGCATGTTTTGGTGACAATATATCTGTATATTTTGGTTTCCCTGTGATCATTTGTATTTCATTGTGCATTCTCAGCTCTTCTGCTGACTGCAAGCATGTGTGTGTGTGTGTGTGTGTGTTCACAGAAGCAGATGGTGTATTAATAGTGTAAAATATGATCTGCAGGAACCCAATATGCTTGCTTGCTTGTGTTTATGGAAATAACAGTGCACCATGGGAATAAATAATTACCTTTCTGTTCGACCGTAGTCCAAGCCACAAGCTAGCAGAGAAGCGAAAACAATAATTATAACAACAATCAACTATATATACTTCTTTCTAATTCTATCAGGTTTTGTGCCACTATAAAAAAAAGAAAAAAAAAGAAAAAAGAAGACCAACTCATTCTCCTTGTCAGATAGAGGGCAGCGTTGCTAAAACTGAGCAGTTATTCCCACGGTCTCTCTCTGTCGCTCCCACTTCGTCTCTTCCATCTGCTGAAGATCTAATGGTTGATTAGAGCTGACAGCAGAGAAACAAAAGGAAGGGGACGCTAACAGAAGGAGGCACAACAATTAGCACACAAGCAAGGTGAGTGTTTATCTGTTCTTGCTGCCACTCGTACCCCCGTCCTTCTGCCGCTCTCATGCCTGATAACTGATGAGGAACCCAAGAGCTCTTGAGTCAATTCAATAAACATGATCAATCATAACAGCTACATTAAGACATGCAGATTTAATTGCTTGACTTCTGCAGATAATGTAGTTTCTGAAAGACTAATGAGAATAGACTTTTTTCATGCACTGCAAGGGATTATCTGTAGTGGATCAGAGTCAGGAAACATAGAGAGGAATGGTTGTTGAAACACATATTCCAGCTTAATATGTACAGACAACTATAGGCCTACAAGTAAGTTGTTGATTTGCATAAAAAGTGTAAATGCCACAACTCTGCCCTAAACAACGGTGTAAGGTAGGGGCGGGGCTCTCTGTTGGTCCAACCAACAGTATATCAGGGGAGTGTTCAGAAACCTGTGTGAAAAACAATCAATTTGCAATTGCATTTAATGATGTCAATGTTCATTTTATGTTCTACCTTTGAAACACATTAACAAAAGGCGGCTCAGCACAACTGTTCATTGACAAATGCTGACCGAGACACACGCGCGCAGCCCATGGGATCTCGAATGGATACCCCATGTACTGTTTTACTGAGCAATCATCAAAGGCCATTAAAACAAGTGAGTGTCCACAGAGACAGGAAATTGAGGAGGGGATTACGATCTTTGCATGATGAGGAGGGGCAAGATTTATGTGTCATTTACTGAGAAGATTGTAAAACTTAATTACAGAAAGTTCCCTCACACACACCCCTAACTGCACATAAAGCACAATTCATCTATACACGCCTTCTCTCACATTCTCTCCATCTTTCCATTCCCCATCCATTCATCCATCCATCCATTTATTTATCTAATCATTCATCCCACAAAGCCAAGCCCTGGAAACAATGGTAGAAATGAAAGAACAAGAGTAGAAATGAAAGCAAGAACCACAAGTTATAACAGGCAGAACACCTTGCTTGGGTCAGTTTAAAGTCAGAGTGAAAATGTTTGCTTCTATAATACAAGGTATTTTCAATACATTCAATGAGGTAAAAAAATCGGGGTGGGACTTCATTTGTTCTATTATGAATCTATTTGGTTGTGAAAAGTGGGGGTTACACTACAGGTCAAAAGTTTAGAATAATTATGATTTATTTATTTATGAAAAAAGTCTCTTATGGTCACCAAGGCTACATTTATTTGATCACAAATACAGTCAAATTTAAAAGAACTGTTTTCAACTTTAATATATTTTAAAATGTAGTTTGTTCCTGTGATGACAAAGTTAAAAAAAATAAAAATCTGCATTATTACTCCAGTCTTCAGTCACATGATCCTTCAGAAATCATTCCAATATAAGATTTGGTTACCACAAAAATATTAAGAAAAACTGTTTTCAATATTGATAATAAGACAAGTTTCTTGAGCATGACATCAGCATATTAGAATGATTTCTGAAGGATCATGTGACACTGAAGACTGGAGTAATGGCTGCTGAAAATTCAGCTTTGCTATAACAAGAATAAATTACATTATAAAACATATTCAATAGAAAATAGTTCTTTTAAAAGGTATTTCACAAAATTATGATCAGATTCTGAATGGAGCCAGATTGAGTACGAGTCTGCTAAAACAACACCTAAATAGCTATGTGGTTATAGTTAACATTGCCCAATAGGCCGCATGGCCTTAATGACATCAGCAAATTTTTTGCAATAACATCCTCCAATTAATCATTCACAATAAGACCAAAAATGTGCATTAAAAAGACTTCAATTAAATTAACTTGAGCAGGCTCTTTCCATGAACAACGTGCCCAGAACCTTTGCACCAAGCCTAATTACTCTGTAGCTCTGAGGAGAGGGCGGCCCTTTTCTATTCACCCCGGCCGGCCTGAAAGACCCTGCACCAGATGTTTCTGAAAGGGGGATCTCTTTTCTTCTCTTCTCCTCTTCTTTCATAAGTCAGTGACTAACTTTTTGACCTCCCCTCCTTTCTCCTGCAGGTCTTGTGTGTGAGGGTCAGGGAGAGGTGGTGAGGTTATAGTGAGGTCGGGGCACATTCAATACAGCACCAACTGCACCTCCCCTCCCGGCCTCCTCCATGCCACATCCATCTCTCCTCTCGTCTCTCTCCTCCCCCTGTTCCTTCAAACAGCCCTGAAGAGCCACAGATGCCGTTCCCCTCTGTTTTCTGTAATTCGTCTTCAGGAGGGGGGACACAAAGAGGATGCTTGTCGGACCGAGAGGAAGAAATATGGCTCTACCTACCTTCTCGCACAATACGACCAAACAATAAACACTGCTTGTGTACACACATCATGACAGAGTAATGTGGCCATAAATACCAATACAGACACTCCCTCTCGTAATGTCTCTCTTTCCTACATGCAGAGACACACGCATCGTAATCATGCTACACAGCTCTCGGCTACTTATGTGGCAATTTTTATTTATTTTGAAATTTTAATGCCAACATCTGATGCATATTTGGTACCATACAATTATCAATTTTAACAGCATTTCTTGGTATTTGTTAATTTATAAATATTGTACTTCTCATTATTAGTATGGAGCCACTGTATGTTAGCTAGAGACTGTTTATATTTTTTTAATTTAACGTATTTTGTTAAATCTTCAGAAATCAAAAAATCTAAATATCTGTACATTAGAATATTGTGATGCCTAAATCTACTTGCTAAATTGCTACTAAATTTTTTAGTGTTTTATAGACAAACTAGTATACATTATAATATTGGCCATAACACAGAAAAAAATAATCGGCTTATCTGTATAAACTATCATTTTTATAATTGGCGCATCCCAAACTATCAGTTCACAGTCATGCAAATATATTCACATGTACAACATAACATTAACCAAGATTAAAAAAATGCTGAAAAAGTATTGTTAGTTGTAATCTGCTATCGCGATAATGAATGCTGACATAACCTTTACTGTAAGTTCCTCTATTAATGTGTCTGTCAATGTCACCAACATTTCCTCTTATCACATGTATAAAACAATAGTGCTTATATTGAAAGGTGCTGTCTGCTTCTGTGTAAACACAACACAGCTGATTTACATAACCTAGATATAACTACAGCCCCGACACAATGAACGGTGTTTAGATAGACCTTAAGGGCTTTCATACAACAGCTATATTTGTGTATGCGCTGCTTGCTGATGTTATAAAGCAAATGGTATTAAGTCTGTTTTGCTCACTTCTACGATTTGTTAACAACACAAGGTGACTAATGGCATTTTAAGTGTCTCTCCATCAGTTTGAGCTTTACTACACCATTGGCCTGTGTAAATACTTCCACACATGCATAAACAATGACCTCGGCTCTGATTGGTCAGCGTGTTTGCTCTGATGGAGTGAGCGGTTTGGCTTGGTGAAGCACAGGCTGAAAATAGCTAGGCCCCTGGCGTGGGTTTGAATCACTCATGCAGTTTATAGGGCACTGAACAGGTTTAATGAGCCACAGATAAATCTGATATTTCAGTCGTTTCCCACAACACGTGGCCTCAATGTCTAATAGTGACTTATTTCACGATAGCGCTTTATTTAAAGTCACTCCATTTTAAGTACGAGTGCAAACACTGGATCCTGCAGCATGGATTAAGTGTAATTCACCAAGTTGCTTGAAACGATGAAATTAATGTGTTGTTGCTGTAATTACTGCATTTTGTATCTTAAAAAAAAAAAACTGGGTCTGTAGGCCTAAAATACAAAGGGGCCTGTTGTCCTGCAGAAGCCAGTTCCCCACCCATATACCGGCTCTCAGGTGAGCGAGGATGAGGTTAAACTCACAGCTTTTACCAAAGCCATGCGAGCGTACGCACGCATGCGTGCGCGAGCACATATTAGCAATGGCAGTTTGTTATAGGGAGTCATCAGTAACTGTCCCCATGATGCCAGAAGCTTAATTAACCCTCTCTCTCATTAACACTCTCTCTATATGGCTCTCTCTCAACGACTAACTCGCTTTCACCCTCTCTCTCTCCGCTCTAGTCTCGGCCAATTACTGAGCCCAAATGGAACAGCATTAATCAAATCTTTAGTGCAGCAGCATGCTTTGAAATATCAGATTACGCAGGGCTGCAAAACTAATATGTCACTGTCACCGAGCTCGCGCAGGCATTTAGAGGCTAGCATTAACAAGATGGCTAACGTCACGAGCGTCTGCGCGCTATGTGGAACGCCGCTCTAGGGGCCATTAGTAAGACAAGGAAGAGGATAGCAGAGGGTTCTGCTTTCACTCCGTGCTCATTTTTTATGCCCCCTTTCTTCTTTTGCTTCCTCTCTTTCCTCTTTGTCTTCAGCTTCTCTTATTGTTCTGTCAAAAGCCCTGCGCCACAGACGAGGAAGAATGGGCAAGACAAACGGCCCGGTGAGAAAGGCTCGAAGGAGATTAAGCAAAGGGAGGAAACGGGGGTCAGCGAAGGAAAGGAGGGGTGCCGAAAGGAGGACAATGACGCAAAAAGCACAAGGAAGGAAAGAGGAAAGGATAAGTGAAATCTCGAGCGGATGGACGGACGAACGAATCCGGGCCGCTCTTGTGGAAATGTGCTGACCTGTAGGCATATGTGCCTGGTGTAATGGCTCCTTCTACATGGTGTCAACAGACTTTTCTCAGGGTGAAAAAAGAGGGATTGAAGAAAAACGATGGCTATGTGAGAAGAAAAAAAAAGTGCTGTTACACAGGGAGTTTGGGCGTGCTCTGTGGCAGGAGGCAAAATAGATGACAGTGTAATGATATTAAAAGCGCAAAGTTGTTAAGATGCCAAGTCAAGGCCCCATAAATCCAGCCAGGGCTCCCACTGCCTGTCCCCACACCGCGTAATTAAATCTGATTTATGAGGCGTATTACAGCAGTGAGAGATAGTTCATATTCCAGCTCTGCTTTATTAGACAGCCTGACAGGCGCCAAAAAATATTGTCGAAGTTGCCTCGGCCCTAGCCGCCAAAAAGCCTTGCTCCGCACTCTGTCTTTTGTTGTGTCAGTCCTCCCTTCCAGTGATGGATTAGGCACTCTTTCTCACTCTCTCTTCTTCTCTCTTTCATTCGCTCTCCATCTCCTCCCTCAGTTAGAATGTGGTGGAACAGCCCCCTGTGACACAGCCAGACAGCTTCATCTTCATCAGTAGCCCCCAACACCTCCACGCAGCCCCCGCCCCCCACCGGGCCATGAAGGAAAAGAGGGAGGGCACAGGTGTAGAAGAAGAGAGCCGTTTGTGAAATGAGAAGTAAAAATAGAGAGAGAAAGAAAGTTTTCCATTCTTCCTGGGAGAGCACGGCATTTGATCAAACAGCGCTTGTTTTCACGGCTAATTGCACTGCTTTACTTTGATTGGAACAGAAGATAGTGAAACCTCAACATTTCTGCATCTATTTGCTGACAAAAACACTTCTGTCTTGTTGTGTTTTCAGCAGTTGTCCGGAGGTTGCTGCTTCAACAGGTACTAGAAATCAAGATCTTGTCTGATGTAGAAACAGACCAAATATTTGAGCCAGCTAAACTGATTATACTTTCTAAAATTCGCTATTATCACTTAGGTATATTCAAAGAACTCTCATAGTCACCCACACAGCTCTCCATTGATTAAACCCGAGAGACGCAGCAGGAGAGAAAAAATCTCACCAGCAGACCTCAAAGACTGGAGAGAGAGAGAGAACAAGAGCAGATAAAAGAAGAAAGGATGGGTGCAGGAGGAAAAAAACACCAGCTGATGTTAACGAGCTGGGACACTTTTATTATCATTATTAATTAGAGCTTTTCAAGCAACAGAATTAAATCAATACGCTGGAGTGAAACAAATTTCAGAAGGCCGCTCAGATCAATCAGGAAGGGTTTTTATCTGCGTAACTGCCACTGAGCTAAGCTCGTTAGTGAAACAGTCGTTAACAAGGCACTTGCGGCAAGAGGATAGATCTGAGCTATTTCTAATTAGGAGGACATAAACCCAGCAACCATTTCTCCTCTCTGATTAACTGTTAAGTTCATTTGTGATTTTACTCCCTCCTACTATCCACTTTCTTTGTCTGTCACAAACACACAGACACAATCCCAATTTCTCATGTAGATCTATTTTCTCTTCTCTTCGTCTTCTCACTTTCTCTCTCAGCGTAACCATTAAACAGGATTAAATGCTTGCAGAGATTCTTGCCTTGTGTTAAATGATTGCGTCCTTATAAGGGTAAATGAGACCATTTATCATGAGCCCGTCCTCTGGGTGCGCTGCAGGTCGTTAGCCATCTACCGTCATGAAATAATTAGTTTTACTATTAATGTAGCAAAGCTCAATGATCATGAGTGCCCACATGTCCCCTTACACTGGGATTAATTGTATTAATGTGCTCAGATGCTCACTAAAGGCCTTTAAAAAGGGATGAAATGTTAGCAAGGCTCTGAAACATGGAATAGTCTGGAGCAGATAATAGCACAGAAAGATTTAGTGCTGCTTCCCGTTTATATCGCATTTAATACAAATAGATTGTAATAATGCATATTGATGATAATGGCTGAATGTAATGGTTGGCAATATTATGAATACAACTCTTACATAGTACATGTAACACGTATATAATTCTAATATAACATTGTAAAACAGTACTGTGCTGACTCTAAATTCTGATTGGAAAATAAAATAGAGTAAAAAATATTTCATGATTATTATCAAATATTCAAAATATTTTAAATAATAATATTTATTACAATATCATTAATTATTAATAATAAGAAATTATTGTTTTTGTTATTATTAATAATTTCTTATTAATAAAACATTATATAAAATATAACATGGCAATATCCATCATGTCTTTCCATGCCAATTACCTGTAGTAACTTCTCTGAAAAACAGCAGAGCCTATAACATTTTTGCCATTTATAATTTAAAGCAAATTAAAAGAATGATTAAAAACAATAATAAAACATGAAGTGATTACCCAGCAGTAATCATTTCTAGATATTATAATTAGAGAGAATTGCTGAAGAATGCCTGACACCATTAGCGACTGTTGTTGATCAATCAGTTCTTGGGGCAGTATTATTAACCTAATGAAGAACAATGCCTGACCTAAAGTCCACAGCTGTTCCATCTTCAGAAAGGAGGATGGGCTGGAAAAAATTCCTCAATGTCAGAGGTGTCACTGTGTTGATGAGCAACCATAGAGGTGTAATGTTAGCAGAGACATGAAGGCTAAATGCAATGGGTGACACTGGCCTTTTGCTATGAGCTCTGTCATTAGCTTACTGCTCCTGGTCTGCCCTTTGCCCTGCTCTACATGCTGACCTCTATATTCTACCACACTTTCACAGTGTCTCTCTGCAGGCTGTAGCTGTAGTCATAGTAGGCCGCATCTGGGGCCTGTAATCAACGTCACTATGGATTAAAAACAGAGACAGAATATCTCCCCCATATTCACTGGAGCTTTACAGTGGGTCAGAAACAGAGCCAACCTCCCCTTAGCATAGGATGTCTGTTTTTGTCCTTCATTCATCCATTGTTTAAGAGTGTGATCTAGTTTCAGACTTCAAATCTGTCTCTCTAAATGTCTGTTTACACCAAGTCCAAAATTTTTACATGACACCTTAAAATAAAGTGTAACCCCAGCAGCTAAGATGATCTGAGCAGTTTACACTTATTGTATGTAAGTGCATGAGAGGGCATTACTAGGTGATTGCTAGGGTGTTGCTGGTGGTTGTTTAGCAGTCCAAGCTAAAAGAGCTCACCCAGACATTTCTATAATATTTTGACTACATGCCAATGTTATACAGAATGCTTAGGTTAGGAATTTAGAACAAATAACTAGTTGGAATGAGATGGAAATTCATCCTATCTAGATTTTCTAAATGTTTGTTATTTATCTTATTGTGAACATTTCATCTGTGCATGTTTAATTTTAAAAATTTTGACCTTGTAATTTTTTTTTATCAAAATTCAGAAAAATCTTTACTCTCTATGGTGATGTATGCCAAACTTCTCCAATCATTTTGTCCACTTAAACCCTGCAAGCTCAGATTCAGATCTATTCAGATCAAAATATAAAAGTGTAAGTAATAAACAACATTAAACTGTAAATACTAATTTTGTGTCGTTTATAGTTCCATTAAACTTTTGGTCCTGGACGAGTCAATGCAAAATCTTTACTAATGTAGTAAACACAGTCTGAACCCTTACTGAAATCAGTGATCCAGAATCATACTGCAGTAGATGAAACCTCTGTGGATAAATTCTTAACCATTTCTGATGAATTCTGCTCCCTCCTCCTAGATCTCTCTCTTTCTAAATCCTTCCGTGTCTTCCGATTGTTGTGTAATGAATAGGCCATGTCTGAGTGCAAAGATCCTGCTGTACTCTAAGACAGATCGAACATCTGGACCCAAAAGAAAGATATAACATCAGTGTCATCACAGCCTGTGATTGTGCAACCAATCCATCTGCATTACACACAGCACATGTGCCAGGGAGCTGAAGTGAGCTATTTTCAAAAGTCTGGTTTATGTGAATAAAATACACTCACATTTTTTGGTTGATGTGTCTGTGCACGCACAATTGTGAGCGGTTGCAACACTCGGCAACTATGTGCAGCAGAGTGCAACAAAGCCACTACATCACTGTAATTAGTTTTGTCATTCGCTCTCCCTCACTCACTCACCAGCTCTAATGTAATACAGAGCTCAGGCCAGGCCAGCAAGGCCATTAATGAGTCACACTGACACAGCCTCCAGGACCCCAGTGCTTTTTACTGTCTATCCACAGCCATGACATCAATTAATCACTCGTTAATCCTACCCCCTACACCGGACTTACAGAGAGGGGGCAGAGGAACTGTGTATGATCCAAATTTTATCCATGAAAAAAGTAGAATGGCTAAACGGGTAAAAAATTATATACATATAGAGTTTACAGGCAGTAGACAATTAAGGTCACAGTTCCAATGACTTAGGACAAAAAAGAGACATTTATACTGACTCTGAAAAATGTCTTTGACTTAGGTTTGTCTTTAAGTCTTTGACTTACAGAAGTGTATCTCATCTCCTATCGATCTCAAGTATCATCACTTACCTGTTTACAATGGACCACAAGCCTGAGCCCACTGCAGACACAGAACCAGAGCCTGCCGAGTCTGTCCAGGTGTGTGAGCCTGCCCCAATGTCCATCCTGGAGCTCGAGTCTGAACCAGTGATCATCCCAGAGCCCAAACCTGCACTCACCATGAGCATGAACCACAAGCCAGAGCCCGATGCAGACCCAGAGCCGAAGCCTGCCAAGTCTGACCAGGTGTGTGAGCCGGTATTGATGTTCATCCCTTAGGGAGTGTTGGTGGAGTTTGACATGGTGGAGCGGAGTTCCACTCATCCTCATGCCCCTGAAGTCTGTACCTCCTCATGTGTGCTCCTTCATTTCCTCCTACATTCCAGCCTTGTCACCACAATTGGTCCCAGTCAGTCCCAAGTCGTGTTCATCAACACTGGCTCTGCCTAGTTTCAAATCGTCGTCGGTCAAGCCTAGCTCTAAGTTGGCGCTGGTCAAGCCCAGTTCCAAGTCTTTGTTGCCCAATCCCAAGTCTCCTTCATCAGGTATGTCCCCCCAAGTCTCCCTCTCCCTCCTCCACTGCCAAAGACACCCAGTTCCTCTGCCTCGCCTCCGCTGTCTCCCTTTAGCCCCTAAGCTCATCCAATGGTTCCACCATGCTGCTTAGGTCCGCCTTCTGCTACTCAGTCATCAGCTCAGCCTTGGTGTGTGGATCCCTCAACTCCACCTCTAGCCTCCGATCCCCAACCCTCCACCTTGGCTCCACCGTGGTCCATCATCCCTCAGGCTCTGCCAGGCTCTCTGTCCCAGGAGTGACATCCGGTGTGGTCTTCTGCTGCTGTAGCCCAACTGCTTCAAGGTTCGACGTGTTGCCCATTCAGAGATGCTCTTCTGCATTCTGCATGGTTGTAAGGAGTGCTTATTTGAGTTATTGTTGCCTTTCTATCAGCTCGAACCAGTCTGGCCATTCTCCTGGCCATTCTCCTCTGACCTTTGGCATCAACAAGGAGAACTGACGCTCACTGGATATTTTCACTTTTTTGGACCATTCTCTGTAAACCCTAGAGAAATCCCAGTAGACCAGCAGTTTCTGAAATGCTCAGACGTTCAAAATAACCTTTCTTTCCCTTTCTGATGCTCAGTTTGAACTTCATCTATTTTCATTGAGTTGCTGCCATGAGATTGAGCATTAATGAGCAAATCTCGAATCATATCTATTGTGTCACATGTCTGTTTGTTTTTGCACCATGTTTTGTTTGTCACGTCCTCCTTTTTTTAGTTTTCCCGCCATTAGTTAGTTTTCATGGTTTCTGATTTGAATAGAGTCCTTGTTTCAGATGTGTCTTGTTTATTATCACATTAGTTCCCTCATTAGTTCTTGTATAAGTACTCCTTGGTCTGTTCACTCTTTGTCCTGTCACTGTTGTATTTTGTATGTGTTTACCTGCCCTTTGAATTATTATTAAACCTTTGAGTTCTTTTGAAAACCTGCTTCTCCTGCCTTCTTCCTCCTGCGGTCACACTCTGTTACAGATGACAGGACCTAAACAAAACAACACCATTCTGGCTGAGGACCACCTGTGGGGTTTGAGGCAGAATGGCCGCCCTTTGGAGAGGTATGTGGAGGAGTTTCTCAAGCTCTCCCATTGGGTGAGCTGGCCTGACGCCTCTCTCGTTGTGTGTTTTCACTTGGGTCTAGATGAGGATACTATCCGCTATAGCGAACCTGCTTGTTATTTCTCTCTAGTTTAGTCTATTAATCTGATTCTCTATTTAAATGGTTCTAATGTTGAAGTTAAAGAAGTAAAAGAAAGAGAGTATTTTCCTCATCCAGTCCCATCAAGGACACACATGGCGTCAGCAGCTCACCCAAAGCCGGTTCCCTCCACATATCCCTCCAATGGATCTGTCCATTTCTGTCCTCCTGCACTTCCCCAAGTCCTCAGTCCAGCAATAAAGATGGCCGCGATCCCAGAGCCTCGTCGCAACATGGCCCCGATCCCAGAGCCTCATCGAAAGATGATCGCCATCCCAGAGCCCTCGGTCAAGATGGCCGCCACCATGCCTGAGCCCTTGGTCAAGATGGCCGCCGCCATGCCTGAGCCCTCGGTCAAGATGGCTACCGCCATTGCTCTGTATCTCTTACTCACCCTGGATCCAGTCCCTGACCTCAGTCCAGTGATGGTTCCCATCCCTTACCTGAGTCCTGAGGCGGCTCTCTCCTTCGTCCCGAGTCCAGGGATGGATTCCGCCCCTGACCTCTTCCGAGTCAGCTCCAGATTCCGTTCCTGTCCCCGAGTCAGCTCCAGACTCCGCTCCAGAGTGGCTGAGCCTGGGGTCCACACCGCCATGGCACCCCGAATGTCCTGATCTGCCATGGCCCCCTGAACTGCCCGACCCGCCATGGCGCCCCGAACTGCCGGTACCACCATGGAGGCATCCTTCCACTCTGCACCTGCCCACAACCTCCAGGGTGCCCGCCCCCCCTCCCTGGTTGGACTCTTTCTGGCGCAAGGCCGCGCTTTCCAGGAGGGGGGAGTAATGTCACATGTCTGTCTGTTTTTGGTTTGTTCACTCTTTGTCTTGTCACTGTTGTATTTTGGATGTGTTTACCTGCCCTTTGAGTTATTATTAAACCTTTGAATTCTTTTGGAAACCTGCTTCTCTGCCTTCTTCCTCCTGCGGTCACACACCATTACATAATGTAACTAATAAAGTGGTCGTTAAGTGTATATACAAACACATATGCACAAAACGGCAAAACTAAAATAAGAGCGCACGGTTTATCTGTCAATCAGTTGCACATGAATAATATATATGCCTAATTGCATAATATTCTAGGGTAAATTACCCATTCCCAATGGAATAAAATCTACGCCTACATTTTTTCCCATTAAATATCCTCAAAATACATCACATTACAGAAGTAAAACAGGGCCAGAACAGAAAATCATTACAGGACAACTTTAATTAGGACAAATTGTTTTAAACTCAGACCCAGTGTAACCCACTGCAAATTTTATTGTTAATTACAAGCTTTATAAACAACACAGATAAGCAAAGAACATGTCCTTAAAAGGTGTTGTGTCATGTTTATTGTTCAGTGTGTACATCAGATCCTCTCCTCCTCCACAGGGAGTGACTGAGGGGATGCAGGTGCTGGATGAACTAATGTTGTGCTAACAGGTGTTTTGGAGAGCCTGGCCATGTATGGGAAGAGTCGTCCACTGTGAATGTTGTGTTTATCCTCTCTGTCTCTCTCACTCACTCTCTCTCTCTCTTTCATGATAAATTACACACTTTCTCTGGGCTGACTTTTCACAGCACTGGAATCTCTCAAAGCCGTTAGTCTCTAACATTTTGTTTCCTCCTCCAAAAAAAAAAAAAAAAGTAGAAGAAATCTAGTCATTTCCAGACGTCCCTTCAACCTGTAGTCTAGAGCTTTTGGGGTATGAGTATAGGCATGATTCCTGTTCTCTGATCAAGATTGGTCATCACACCATCTGAAATATATATATATATATATATATATATATATATATATATATATATATCTCACCTGGTCTCTTAAAAAGGCCACACTTTTAAGAGCACTAATATATTGATAAAATAGTAAAAGATACTATAATAGTATAGTAGTACTATAATATAATGAAATACAGAGATTTTTTGATTAGGATTGGAGAAAGATGATTTTTGCAGTCAGATGGTGTAGTTACAGTGATGACCAGCAGGGGCTATGATAGCTAGCCAAACTTAGGTCAATCATTTAGATCAATAGATCTGCAGGAAGAGAAATATACATTCAGTAAGGTGTATCCAAACATTTAAATGGCACTGACTATATAAGAATGTTCAATGAATTGCTTTAGTGGGAGATACTGGTTGTTATACTTTTGCCACATCTTAGTTATTAATTTGTAATTGTTCAAATTATACACTGGCCTGTACACTGCAACACAAAACACATGATCTGTTTCATGTACTTAATTTCCCCTACATGCTGTATAGGGAAGATACAGAGTGATACTACAAGCAACAGAATGATTTAATTATTTAAATGTATGCAAATTAATCCAATTAATTTGTAAGCAAAACTGACAAAGGTCGAGATGACATTTCTAATGAGTAACAGACAGTGTGAGCGGCCATGTTGGATTTGAAATGTGTTGGGGACATGCAAAACCAAACTGCAGTTATATATTTTGTCAAAACACGGGTTTCTTAAAGTGCCCCTATTATGCCTTTTTTAAGGTTCCTAATATTGTTTTGGGAGTCTCCTACAAAAGGTTTACATGCATGCAAGGTAAAAAAACACTTTAGTTTTCTCATAATATGCATTTAATTTCACCTCAGTTCACCAAAGATTGGTAGACGATTCGTTTGACTCAATTCAATGAATCAGTCTCTCTAAACCCCTCCTTTCCATGAGCCTACACTGCTCTGATTGGTCAGATGGCCCAATCCTTTGTGATTGGTCTACTGTGCGCACCGTGCAAAACATTGTATACAATGTATGGATAGAAATGATGTCATTGATTTCACCTTATAAATTCGAGCCCGAGTCCGATGATAAAACGTCTGAAGTAGTCGATCAACCAGAGACTGATTTTCAATCACAACTGGAGTACGAAGTTTCTATATGGTAAGTGTCACCTTAGTTATTTATAAAACATGATAGCAGCGTCACTGTTATACTTTATGTAGGTGCACCTGTGGGAACTGTATCAGAATGCCAAGCGAAGCTGAAAACATAAGATAAATATTTAGGCCAGATGTGTACAGACTTCTTCGTCATAACTATAAACAAAGAAAAATGGCTATATCATTGTTTGATATTACAATGGGTGTTTACTGTTTACAGAGAGAATACTTCAACTAGTTAGCGCAGACTAACATCTCAACATCCTATTACAATACAGACAGAGCTCCACTCTACTGTAATAATTAAAACGCAGGGGAAAAAAACAGTTTGTTTTGTATGTTGTAAACTCCCACGTTAGCAGAGCACAAATGTGAATAGCTGAAAATGCATTAGACTTTGTATACAAAAGTCATGCTCCATCCTTGATCATTACTCCAAGTAACAAGACAGACGAGCTGCATTAATCGACACATTTTTAGACAATATTGGACCCACATCTGAATAGCAGAACTACAGAAACCTGAGTTAACCGGTTAGCAGGAGACAGACTAGGGTGTATGTTACACAACATAACAAACAAAACTACGAACTTTGAACGATCGCTAGAAAATATAAACATCGGTTATCAATCATACTTACAGGCTGAGATTCAGAGGAGCAAGCTGGTCCAAATAAACTGGGCATTGATCCATATTTTAAGAATAAGCATTTTGTGAATCCTGCGTTAAACTCCTTGAGGTTTGAGAAGCAGTCATCAGTAAAATGACGGGAACAAAACAAAAGATTGTACTGCTGTGGTATTGTTGAAAAAATTATTTTTCCCTGGAATCTGCGCACGCAATGAGTGGGCGGGCAATATGCTAATGTTTCGTTGTGACGTCACAAAACGGCTTGGGATTCGTTTTATAAAAGACTCGTTTAATGGACTCAGAGTCGACTCTCTTTTGAGAGACAACTTTATATATGGTGCACTTTCAGATTTAAAACTTTGCAGGATGTTTTAATTCACTTAGAGCTATGTTACACACTACATACATGAAAGGTAATTTTAAAAAATCCATAATAGGGCACTTTAAGACTACAATCTGACCAGTGACTCATGTCCAATTCAGAGAAAACAGAGTGTGAAAAATGATCAATCAATAAAAAATCAACTGAAAAAATATGCCATTTTAGTTTGAATGTTGATGTAGTTGCGCTTTGCTTTTTGTATGGTGCTGTATTGTATGCAACTAATTTTGAGTTACACGTGAACAAGTATTAAATCCTTCATTTCAGTTACACCATTCAAAATTTTGAGGTCAGTAAGATCTTTTTTGTTGTTGTTGACTTTTTATAATGTTACAAAGTATTTCTAATTTAAATAAATGTTGTTCTTTGAACATTCTATTAATCAAAGAATCACAGTTTACACAAAAATATTAGGCAGCACAACTTCTGATGATACCAAATTCACACCAAATCAGCATATTAAAATGATTTCTAAAAGATCATGTAACACTAGCCAGGTTTCTATCCAAGGATTTTTATTTATTTATTTATTTATTTTGCAAAAAAAGGTTTAGTGCTTCAAAATAGTTACAGATATAGCTGATGGAAATGGCATTTTCTCAAAGAAATTCTCAAGTGTCGACACAATCTTTTCCCATTTAACTTTAGTGCATAAATTCTATATCGATACTTTAAATGTAGCAAAAATTAGTTTAGAAACACTTTATGTTGAGAAAATAGGCTTTAGTGCAAATAAACGTGGTGTCACATGACAGCAATAGTATGTATAGCAATAGTATTCTTTTCAGTTGCTGCACAACTGTGCTCCAAACTCCAAATCTATAGCGGCTGGGAAAAGCTGTGCAACTGTGCAGCTTTATTTGGCATTGACTGTACAGTCTGTAAATTATCAGGAAAAGATGTTTGGGTGGGGGAGGGCTCTGCACTTTTCTCGTGTCTCCTGCTTTGTTGGGGGGTTATTTCATGTATGTTATATGTGTAGCAGCAGCATGTCTTACACGCTCACAGCAGCATGTCTATGAATGTATTTGCAGTAGTAAGTCTCGGTACTTGCTCTGCAGCAGCAGCTGCGTAGCATACCTATTCCGCCAAGGCCAAATACATTAACACTGCCATATACATTACCATGCCAAACTCTCTGAGAGCTGTCATGACAGAATTTATGTTACGTGGTTGTTATAACTCTTCCCTGAGTTTTCCTATGCTATTTGGAGTTATTTATTAAAGGACTGTTTTCTCTGACAATCTCGGTCTAGGGGTGTTCGATTCCAGGTTTTTTGGAGTCGACTCCGACTCCGACTCCCGACTCCCACTGTAGGAGTCGATGGAATCGACTCCTCAACTCCATTTACTGTACATCAAAACAGGGTCATAAACAAGCCAAGATGGCAGTCCTTACACACTTAATTTATTTTTCCCCCGACGTAAAGCCTTTAAATCCCCTCATTAAAACAACACACGTTTAGCAAGAATGTCCAAATTAGTCCAATTTAGAGATGATTGATGAGTAGCCTATCAATGCTAATTGCCGATACCTATTTTTACCGAGAGAAAAGTCATGAAAAACATCTGTGGTCGAATATTATGTCAGAATTAAATAAACGAGAAAGCAGGGATTCTTTAATGAATTCATCTCATTATAATGGTCGGGGGATGGCGCTAAACGCACATGATCATTGTCTTAAAAGTGCTTGGACACGAGAGTTATACATAAAAATGCATACATGTACAGTTATTAATGTGTTTATTGTTGATGTGAGTTTTTTAAAATTATTTTTATGTATGGTTAGTTTAATGAACACGGTTAACTATGGAAAATCAAATCTATATTTATTGCAATAATATAAGCTACCATCAATACTAAAGCTGACACGGAGGTATAGTTACAAACTAAAGTCACTATGACTGTTATCTAAAAGTAAGCTACATAAATGTAGGCTATGTGACAAAGTTTCTACGACAGCTCTGAGCTCTCTGATGTGATTCGTTAATGTCTGAATTCCTCGCTTCATTTCGTTCCTTGCTTAGTGCACTTAACCATAGACATTATGCACTTAACTGCCATGCATTATGTAGGCTATGGATTCGAGAATCAGTAAACAAGTGAGCGATTCCGGACACAGCAACAGAGTCGACACCGAGAGTCGATTCCTGTGCTGGAGTCGACCCCGACTCTGGGGCTATTCAGAGTCGAGGAATCGACTCTTTCAATTGTCTTATTACTATCTACATTTCACAAATATTTGGGATGCAAAAAATACATTATATTTTGCGGTATATGCAGAATTATGTATGGAAACGGCTCAAGGGCAGATTTTTTAGTGATAAAACAAATGTATGCGACAATGCGTTTTTTTTAGGTATGACATCATTACACACACAATTTTATCGGTAAAGGGGCAATTGGATAGAAACAGGCTGGAAATAGCAAATTTCACAAACTTTTTTTATTTGTCAATAACAAAACAGCGCAAAGACTGGATGGAAACCTAGCTAATGAATACTTGAGTAGCCTAATTGCTGCTTAAAATTCAGCTTTGCCATCACATGAATAATTACATTTTAAAATATTTCCAAATAGTAAACAATAATATTTTACAATATAAGTAGTTTGATCAAATAAATGCAGCCTTGGTAAGCATTACAGAATTCAGGTTGCGGCCCCTTTAAATTGCGCGCTCTCCGCCCCCTCCCGAGCTCACAGCATAAACAAAGTTTACACAGCTAATATAACCCTCAAAATGGATCTTTACAAAGTGTTCGTCATGCATACTGAATGCATGCGTCGGATTGTGTGAGTATTGTATTTATTTGGCTGTTTACATTTGATATTGAATGAGTTTGAGGCTATGCTCTGCTCTGTGGCTAACTGGCTAACATTACACACTGTTGGAGAGATTTATAAAGAATGAAGTTGTGTTTATGCATTATACAGACTGCAAGTGTTTAATAATGAAAATAACGACGGCTCTCTTGTCTCCGCGAATACAGTAAGAAACGATGGTAACTTTAACCACATTTAACAGTACATTAGCAACATGCTAACGAAACATTTAGAAAGACAGTTTACAAATATCACTAAAAATATCATGTTATCATGGATCATGTCAGATATTATTGCTCCATCTGCCATTTTTCGCTGTTTTCCTTGCTTGCTTACCTAGTCTTATTATTCAGCACTGTACATCCAGATGTTCTGCCCTTGTGTAATACTAACTGCCCTTGTGTTATACCTCAATCATGAGCTGGCATATGCAAATATTGGGGCGTACACCCCGACTGTTACGTAACAGTCGGTGTTATGTTGAGATTCGCCTGTTTTCCGGAGGTCTTTTAAACAAATGAGATTTATATAAGGAGGAAACAATGGAGTTTGAAACTCACTGTATGTCTTTTCCATGTACTGAACTCTTGTTATTTAACTATGCCAATATAAATTCAATTTTTAATTCTAGGGCACCTTTAATCGCTAAGAAGTAACACTGAATCTTTGTAGTGTGAAGGTCATGTAGAGTTTGTGGTGCACTCATTCAGAAAACAGGCTGGCTCGCAAAATCAGTCTTTCAAACACTGACACCCACAAAGTCTCACCCGTGTCCAAAACACACACGCACGCAAACTTTTTTTGGCCACAGAAACAGTTCCCCCAATCTGAGTGTCACATAGCTCTCCCTGCTGCGGTCAGAAAAGTGTTTCCCGCTGCTGACAGGCAGGATAGATGACCTCCATTATACACAACTACAAATACATTCCAACAGCTGAAGGAGCAGTAAATTATCCCTCAGCAGAGATGGGAGGAGAGAAGAGAAGACAAAAAGAACAGGGAAAAAACAGGAGCGAAGGTCTAATATTTCAAGCTGGATTCCCTCCAAGAGAAGAATGGAGTCTTAAGTTTGTCTACTCTAAAGATTGTCTAACAATAAGAGTTATTGGGTTCTGATGACTTAAAAGAAAATCAATCAGGCAACCACAGAGTCCTCTGTAAATGTGTTTGTATGTATTAGCTATTTTTCATGAGGCTGAGAGTTCAATTTGATCCTCACTGGTTGACATTAGCATTAGCTGTTCTGCCCATAAGGCCCATATTCTACATTTTTGAGGCATTTTTATTTTTACCTGAAGACTTCTATTTTCCTGTAGCGGCAAAAATTATTCTAGTTTACTCTTGCATTGTGGTGCTGCTAATACCGTTTGCTTCTGTATGATAAACTGCTTGTATTTTTCCTCATTTGTACATTGTTTTTTATAAAAGTGTATGCTAAATGAATAAAAATGAAAAGTGTCATATTTTAGATTTATGCAACCAATTTCCATCTTCTCTGACTCTTATAGTTACACAGGCTGTTTTTACTACTGTACCTTTAAGACGTATGTGTATAAATGACCTCTGTTTTGATTGGCTAACCTCCATGTATCGGTGTGTTTTACACTAGTTGAATAAGCGTTAATATGCTATATATGATATATACACACAACCCAAATCTGTGTGTGGGCAGGTTTAGTTATGGTTGTAGGGACAGTATTTCTAAAAACATTTCGCAGAAATGTGAAACCTGACCAAACCGCTTTGTGGAAAAGTATGTGTGTTTGCACATGTGCTCGATTGTGTATGAAATATGTAAAGGCTTGACCTCAGAAAGCTGGTTTCTCTGTGAAGAGTTCTCTGTCACACACACCCTCTCTCACTGTTACACTATAAATTAGCTACAATCCCTGCAGCATCAATCTAATATAATTGCTCTGACGCCAGTTGAGACAACAGTTCTGTTTACGAGACAGTTTTCTCTTATCTGTTCTTATTATCCTATTATTAATGGTCTGCTTCATAAAAACACTTACATTCATTCTGAACTCTCAAACAGTCTCCTAGAGAAATAGACAGTAAACATACACACTCAAGTGTCACAGAATAGCTAAAGTGTCTGGCTTTGTCAAACTAATGTGCAGAGTGTCACACTGCGATGTCAAACACGATCAAATCAAACACACACTCTTTACCCATGGGGCATTTCATCGTAGCAGCTTGACAACACAACCACAGAAACTCAAAACACTTGCTTATCAAAAATATCACTGCAAGTTTATGGGAAATGTGATGGAAGCAAAAGACAAGAATTCCTTTGATATGATGGCCACAATAACCAGATTTTGGCACTTATAATATTTTTCATAAGAAGTTATGAATGCAGATCAAAGCCACTGAGAGAGTTTGTTTCCTTTCAATTTTAGAATTAAAAAGTTTTTACCTTTTAATTAACATCATACTTCACACATAGAAGAGACTGATGCACATTGTCACAAAGTAGGGCTATATCAGTGTTAATTAAAAAAAAGTTGGACTGCTCTAGTCTATGGTGGACTACCAGTAAAATTGATAAAAATTTGGAACCAAAAATTATTCAGACACTTTGCCCGTGACCATGTTTTGCTTAAGTGTTATCTGACATAATTATGATAAATTTTTTTCTGATACAGTTTAACTCTGAGATCTTGTCATATTTTATTACCATTTTTTTAAACTACAGTGAATAAACATTAATGAATGAAATGTTCAAGGTGTCTGAATAAATTTTGGTTTGATTGTATATTCTGCTGCACTCCATAATCCTTAAATGGGAGACGTTTGGGATGACCAGAACCCTTCCTAGAGCTGGCCGTCCGGCCAAACTGAGCTATCGGGGGAGAAGAGCCTTGGTGAGAGAGGTAAAGAAGAACCCAAAGATCACTGTGGCTGAGCTCCAGAGATCCAGTCGGGAGATGGGAGAAAGTTGTAGAAAGTCAACCATCACTGCAGCCCTCCACCAGTCGGGGCTTTATGGTAGAGTGGCCCGACGGAAGCCTCTCCTGCTTCACAAGAGTGGCTTCACAACAACTCCGTGACTGTTCTTGAATGGCCCAGCCAGAGCCCTGACTTAAACCCAATTGAGCATCTCTGGAGAGACCTAAAAATGGCTGTCCACCAACGTTTACCATCCAACCTGACAGAACTGGAGAGGATCTGCAAGGAGGAATGGCAGAGGATCCCCAAATCCAGGTGTGAAAAACTTATTGCATCTTTCCCAAAAAGACTCATGGCTGTATTAGATCAAAAGGGTGCTTCTACTAAATACTGAGAAAAGGGTCTGAATACTTAGGACCATGTGATATTTCAGTTTTTCTTTTTTAATAAATCTGCAAAAATGTCAACAATTCTGTGTTTTTCTGTGAATATGGGGTGCTGTGTGTACATTAATGAGGAAAAAAAAATGAACTTAAATGATTTTAGCAAATGGCTGCAATATAACAAAGAGTGAAAAATTTAAGGGGGTCTGAATACTTTCCGTACCCACTGTATATATAATATAATATATGTGTGTGTGTGTATATATTTAATAGAAGTAAATCATAGAAAAAGTATAGAATAAAAACTTTGAATATAATATAATATAATATAATATAATATAATATAATATAATATAATATAATATAATATAATATAATATAATATAATATAATATAGTATAATATAATATAATTATTCCAAACCTGTATGACTTTTTTTCTTCTGTGGATCACAAAAGAAGGTAATTTGAAGAATGTTGGTGACCAAATAGTTTCGGTTCTTATTGAAGTCCATTGTACAGTATGGACAGAATTTTCTTGGGTGGACTATCCGTTTACATCTGCAGACATTTAGCGCTGATGTTTTGTGTGAATAATGAAAAAGCATTTAAAGCAACTTAGCATATAAACAGAAAGAACAATTAAAAACTTTCTTTCTCTTTCATTTTTACTCTCTCTCTCTTCCTCTGGATCTCAGCCTTCAGTTTCCTAGAGAAGAGGGTTGAAGACAGATTTTAATGAAACTGTCAGAGAGTGTGTGCTTTTGTGTGTGTGTGTGTGTGTGTGTGTGTGTGTGTGTGTGTGTGTGTGTGTGTGTGTGTGTGTGTTTGCCTCACTGCTGAGAGTGTAATTATGCCTGTTGCCTTAACAGACAGTCTGACAGACATATTCTCTCCTCCCTTCTTCTGTCTTTCCTCACTCTGTCCATCTCACGGGCCCCTTAAGACACAAATTAACATTGCATTTGGTTTGTCATCCACCGTTGAAAGACAACAGAGTTTAAAAAAAAAATCACTAAAACAAACCAATGTTTTATTCCTACAGTAATGCCACTATAATGTCAGACTGTTGTTCCCAATCAGCCGTTAGATCTATAATGAGCAATATAGTCACTGAAAGCTATTCGTACATGAATGAGTCATGTCAACATGCAAAAGATGGCACTGTAAATCAAAGCAAGCGGATACGCAAGAGAAGGCAGGAAAAGAGAGGAGAGAAAAAGAGCCAAAAGAAGAGAGAAAGCAGAACCAATAATTAAGAAATACAGATGGGGCTTTACTTGAGATGGAGGGACCATAAATCCCATCATGTCTCGCTCTCTCTCACTCACTCTATCATCAGCGCTGTAAGTTTTTAATCACACTGAAATGATTTATTTTAACGTCAGCCGTGTGTCACCGCACTTCCTTTCATTTTTCAAATTGTTTGTGTTTTTTCTCGATGATAAATTTATCTTCAGACAACCCCAATATGACTAATTAACTCTGAAATATAGGAACCAGATGTTCGGGTGAAGGAAGTTTCTACGCAGCAGCCAAGAGAACATGCCAATCTCTCTCTCTCTCTCTCTCTCTCTCTCTCTCTCGTTCTCTCCCCCTTACTCATTTAATGTTAAGTCAGGCTCTTTCGGCTCTAATGTGTGACCTGTCATATTGAGGTCCAGAGTAAATTTCCTGGCTACACTGCACATCCTGCAGTTCACAGGCACTTTCCTCTCGTTTCCATCACCTCTCTTCCTCCATCGCTCATCACCCCGTACCTAATAATCCTCCTCCGTCTCTTGCAGACCACAAATTTCACAAGAGCATTTATAATTATGTCTAATTTACCATTAGGATCAAAACATTTACACTGAGCAAACAAAGAATGGAAGCAATCAGAAATCACTGCTTTTAACCACCAAACTTTGTAAGAAAATCACATATATAGCAGGTTTCAATTAAGTAAACTGCATATTTAGACGTGAACATGAAGTGCTAAGTTGAAAAGAGTCTTTTAGGGCCGCGCTTTGGCCTGTGGAGTGTGTGTGCGTGTCACTGCTAAAGCAAAGCGTGATGGCGCCGGGCCCCAGAGGGACGCGTTGCTCTGACACTCTGACAGTTTGCTATGAGTGACGTGTGATCCGTACAAATTTCAGGACTAATAAATCTACCTGTCAGTGCGGGGGACTTGAAAGGGCTGAGGCCCTCGGGCTGAGCTTTAACACAACTCGTGTTGATGAAATTCTGTAGGCTGGAGAATTATAGCTGTCAGAAAAACGCCCACGTCAAATCTTGAGCTTTTGGCTCACTTACTCTTTTTTTTTTTTCTCCCTCTCTCTTTCCTCTCTTTTCCCTTGCTCTCTCAACACTCATATATCGCTCACATACACCCCCCCCCACCCTATCGCCACAGCGAACTCACCATCTCTCTCTTCCTCCAGCCTGATGTAGAAAATGAGACGCAGACTTCTTTCATCGCTTGGTAACTATTATTACATCACTTTGACACCCTACAACCTCAGGCCTGCCAAGCTGCACCACATAACACCGTTCCTCCTCAGCCTCCATTACTGCACTTAAAGCACACACACACTCACACACACTTGGGGTGACGTCGGTGTTATCTGTGTCTGGCATGGTGGCGTGAGAGCGAGTCCTGATCTCTTTTGTTTGTAGGTATGCAGGACATGGAGGATCGCTGTCAGCAGTTGGGGTTAAACGGGGGGAAACACGCTTTTTTCTCTCATTGTAAATTCTACACCAATACGCCAATAAATCACTAGTTCCTTCTCCTTCCTTGAAGGTTCACAGTGTTAGATTTATTCCTGTTTGTCTTTTATTTTTGGCCATGTTTGCTTAGCGTCTCCTCTCCGAGTGCTCTGAGTGTCCGCAGGGTGATAACTCATGTTGTTTGGACACTTCTCTACTGGTGCTGTCTTTCCCGTAAACTCTATAGAGGGGGATATGAGGGCGCTTGTATTTACACTATGGAGTGAAGAGTTCAGTAGTGTGTGTGTGTGTGTGTGTGCTGATTGCTGCCTGGCTTGTCTACTTAAATGTCAACAGCACCTTCCCTCCTGCAGTCACACTCATATATAGGAATGATCTTGACTCAGATCAATGAGATGATGCACACTTTCTCTCTCAGAGACTTGTTCAAAATACTTTGGCATGTAAATCGCAGACCTTTTGCTAAGGACTTGAATTATGGGCCATTTCTGCGTTGCCACTGAAAATCTTACATTCAGTTATCTTGTACATATTGTTTTATGCTTTGCAAACTTAAATTTAATTTAATAAAATTCAAACTTAATTCGTCACCAAGATCATGTTATCTGGCTAACATGGATGAAACTGTCAAGTTCAAAATAAAAGTGCAAAAAAAAAAGACTTGATAGTCTGACAGTTAAAAACATCAGTAAAAATTTGGTGAAAACTACATCAGTTTATGAATTTATGGAGTTACATTATAGCTGTATAATTTTGTTGTTGTTGTTTTATAAATAACAATTTACATAATTTACTCACCCTCATGCCGTTCCAAACCCGTATGACTTTCTTTCTTTGGTTGAACACAAATGAATATATATTAATGTTTGGTTACCAACATTTTTTATATCTTTTATGTTCAACAGAAGAAAAAAATATTACAGGTTTGGAACATGACAGCATTTTCATTTTTGAGTGAACGTTCACTTTAATGAAAAATATAAACATTTCAAGCAAATATAAAAATATATTGCTAAGCATTAAAAATAAGAAGATCATTCTTTATAGTGGGGCCAATGAAAATGTTGGCAGGCCAAGTAAAAATTGTACTGGCCCAGCTTGCCAGCAGAAAAAAAAAACTTCTTTGTTGAGCCCTGGCAACCATCCTGAACACCTTAACTACCACATAGTAATTTTTAAAAGACAAACAAACAAAAACCACTCAAAACACCATAATCTCAGGATGCACTAGAAAATGCTTTAGAAAAATGTATATTTTACCTGGGTGAAAGGTGGTGAAAATCCAGAACCTGTCGCTATTTTTCAAACCTTCAAAGCAAATCTGAATTCATCTGTTTGAAAGTCACATCTCATGCCAACTTTCTGCCAAGCAGCATATTTATGATGTTTTCACAAAGCTGTTTCCGTAAAGTTTGACACTGACAGTAAGTCTAGTTAACATGTCAGTTGTAAGTCTAGTTAACATGCCATAAAAATGTGTTCTAAAGCATTATTAAAAAGGGAGTTTCATAATATCAAGTGTTATGAAAAGAATTCACCAAAATGATCTTCCACACCCCTTTCAATGATAATGTCATCAGATGAAGGAAATGAGTAACTACTAGATTAAAGGCTAATCCCAGTCATTCATTCATTGACCTCACCCCATCATCAACAGGTAGTATTTAAAAAAAGTCTCTTCATGTCTCAATCTGTCAAAGTGTCATGCAGGGTGTGTCTGACAGTGTGAGTGTTTGACAGAGTGTGTGATCTCAGAGCTTTAACAGAGCTTGGGGTGAGGACCAAACGCGCCGCGCTGCAAATCCCAGCGATAAAGTGATCTCAGCGTAGGTCTTGGTAAGTACGCGAGATCTTTGAAGACAAATTAACAACCGGCATGCACACACACATGCGCATGACTCTGAAATGGGGCCCTGGCTAACTACAACCAGACCTGTTGCAAATGTGATTTCCGAGCCTAATAGACTGAAACTTCACTGATGGCTTTAAGCAGCTGAAACCACATTCTCCTGTTCCTCAGCCTCTTGACTCCTACATGAACTGGGGAGTTTGGCCCAGGGGCGTGCAAGCATTTGTGTGTGTGTGTGACAGCAGGGTCTAAACTAACAAACAGGAACCAGGATCCAGGGCTTTCACCCTAGTCTCTCTCTCTCTCTCTGTAGCCCTGGTGTTGACCTCTAAAGTCCTGCAGCAGTGGTCACGACCAGAGCCTGACCCAGACATCCACACCTGCCCGTCATTCTCACCTTTCACTTTTAATTCCTCCGAAAAGACACTTTTTGCTTCACTGAGTGAGACAGGCAGTATGTGTGTGAAAGCTTCATTAGAAAAATATTAGAAATAGAAGCAGGATTGAGCAAAATTCAGAATTGAATATTTCTAGTAAATAGAAAAATACATTGCTTTAAAAAAAAAAGTTGAAATTGATCATTCTTTTATAATGGGACCAGTGAAGATGTGGGCAGGGCAAGTAATATTTCTAAGCACTGGCCCAACTTGTTGAGCCCTGGCAAACACTCTTCACTCCAGAACGTGCTAGAAAAGTCTTTTAAGAAATGTACATTTTGATTGCATGAAAGGTGAAGGAAAATCCTGAACTGCTGTTATTTTTCAAACCTTCAAAGAAAAATCATGCAGGTTTTCCAATGATATAAGGGAATTAAACTGGTGACACCGCTCAGGAATGTGAATTTGGAATTTGAATTATGGAGTGACGAAAATTCATTTAAAACAAAATTGTTACGAATGATTAATTTAACGAAATTGCAATTTGAAATTTTACACAAATAATGCATTTGGGGAATTGAAATATAATGTATATAATATGATGAAATATAAACTAAATACAAATTTCTATAGGTAGCATTTCAAACTACAATCTAAGTCTAGATAATCTTGAATCTTCTGGGCTTTTTAAACTATTTAAAAAAAAAAGATTTGTCAAGCTAGCATTCAAGGTCTTGACAAATTTTTATATTCTAGTTATAAAGGGTATTTTCAAGTTATATTTCTAGTTTTATATATATATATATATATATATATATATATATATATATATATATATATATATATATACATATATATATATATATATATACATATATATATATATATATATATATATATATATATATATATATATATATATATATATATATATATATATATACACAGGTGCATCTCAATAAATTAGAATGTTGTTGAAAAGTTCATTTATTTCAGTAATTCAAGTCAAATTGTGTAACTCATGTATTAAATAAATTCAATGCACACAGACTGAAGTACTTTAAGTCTTTGGTTCTTTTAATTATGATGATTTTGGCTCACATTTAACAAAAACCCACCAATTCACTATCTCAATAAGTTAGAATACTTCATAAGATCAATAAAAAAAAAAAGGATATTTTAAACAGAAATGTCAGGCTTCTGAAAAGTATGTTCATTTCTATGCACTCAATACTTGGTTGGGTCTCCTTTTGCATGAATTACTGCATCAATGCGGCATGGCATGGAGGCAATCAGCCTGTGGCACTGCTCATCTGTAATAGTTGCCCAGGTTGCTTTGATAGCGGCCTTCAGGTCATCTGCATTGTTGGCTCTGGTGTCTCTCATCTTCCTCTTGACATTACCTTATATATTCCCTATGGGGTTCAGGTCAGGCGAGTTTGCTGGCCAATCAAGCACAGTAACACCATGGTTATTGAACCAGCTTTTGGTACCTTTGGCAGTGTGGGCAGGTGCCAAATCCTGCTGGAAAATCAAATCAGCATCTCCATAAAGCTTGTCAGCAGAAGTAAGCGTGAAGTCCTCTAAAATTTCCTGGTAGATGGCTGTGTTGACTGTGAACTTCAGAAAACACAGTGGACCAACACCAGCAGATGACGTGGCAGCCCAAATCATCACTGACTGTGGAAACTTCACACTGGACTTCAACCAACATGGTTTCTGTGCCTCTCCACTCTTCCTCCAGACTCTGGGACCTTGATTTCCTTAGCCCAGGTAAGACTCTTCTGACACTTCTGTCTTTGGTTCAGAAGTGGCTTGGTACGTGGAATGTGACAGTTGAAGCCCCTGAAGACGTCTGTTTGTGGTGGCTCTTGATGCACTGACTCCAGCTTCAGTCCACTCCTTTTGAAACTCTCCTAAGTTCTTAAGTCAGCTTCGCCTGACAATCTTCTCAAGCCTGCGGTCATTCCTTTCACTTCCTACCACACCTTTTCCTTCCAGTCAACTTTCCATGAATATGCTTTGGCACAGCACTCTGCGAACAGCCAGCTCTTTCGGCAATGACCCTCTGTGGCTTACCCTCATTGTTGAGGGTCTTGATGATCGCCTTCTGGACAACTGTCAAGTCAGCAGACTTCCCCATGACTGCTGTTGGGATTACTGACCTAAACCCAGTATTTATACCCTGAGAATGGTAATATAATAGAATTTGAAATTAAATATTCTAATAATTTGAGATACTGATTTTTTGATTTTGATGAGCAACCAGCTGTAATCATCAAAATGAAAACAAAAAAAGTCGGGAAATATTTTAATTTATGTCTAATAAATCTAGAATATATTTAAGTTTTACTTATATATATATATATATATATATATATATATATATATATATATATATCTTGTTATATGAATTTCTTGGAATTTTAATTGATTTTATTTTTTTCCCTTACATTCAAATTCAAATTGCAATTCTGCAATTGCATTCTCTTCACTAATTTAAATGGCATTCTTAATTCAATTCTGAATGGCATACAACCCTGATAGATAGATTTATGGTAGACAACATAAAATGAACAATGTATATTTCAATAAATATATCACAGCAGGTATCCCCAACCTCTTTTACCTAGAATATTTACTTGAAGTATCCCCTTGAGATTATAAGTTAATATTTCAATAATTTTACAACACATTCGGATGTTCACAGGTCTCTGACATCAGGGCTGCGTTCAGCCCCAACAAAATGTTTTTTAAACGGAAACGGTGGTGCGTTGAACACCCCGTTGTGATGATGCAAGAGATGCAACTATGGCAGCTGAGAAGGCCATTCTTTGTGTTCTTTCTGAAGAATTTTCGGAGCCTGATGAAATCGGTATAAATACGTGTTTAATACTGCAAAATATGCTCGATGTTACAGTCACTGCCCTGCTGTCCAGAATAAAAGAGGACATCGCAATCGAGTGAAGGGATTTGTGGAAACTTCTAATTATTGTGATACAACATTTGCCTTTGTTTATGAAAGTATCACTCCACAATACAATAGCAAAATAGTATAGTATTTTTATGTTACATTAATCAGTGTCTAGCACACATTCGGATATGGACCAGAAGACATTGCAAATAAATGATATTTAGACAGACTTAAAGAAGTTCCAGATCTATACTTGTGCTCTTATTGTTTAAGTTATTTTGCCATTAATGTAAATACACATGTGCAAACAATATACTTGCTCTAATACTATGCTCTTATGAATTTATTTTGTTGTTAATTACATTTACTAGCTGTCTTTAATACCGCATGGTTTATATGTATGTTGATGCTGATTGGGTTGACATTTTTGACACACCCACCAAACAAGAGAAAACGTATCTCAAACCTGTTGCACACCGTTGCACACCGTTTCCAGGAAACATGTCGTTCAACCCGGAAACCGTAGCAAAACGTTGCACACCGGTTTGAGCTTGAACGTGCCCCAGTTAATGGTCACATGACATGCAGGTAAACAAACTTTTTTTTTTTAAGTAAGGGTTTTATTTTGATTATTTTTAAATCATGCAAATATTTTTCATTTTTATGATTGAATTAATTATTATCTTTTCATCAACTCACAAACCTCCTGAGTTGGCGAACCCCAGTTTGGGAAACCCCTGCTGCATCCCAATTTGCCTAGTTATAATACACCCTAATAGTATGTACTCTTTTTGTGAAGAAAAAGTACATACTCTTGAGTGTGTAGCAGATTAGTAGGCATGCTTTGGGACAAACTATTATTATATCATAAAATTATGCCTTTAACAGGCACTCTGTCATATAGTTATGTGCACACTTTGAAAATTTCTTTGCAACAAACTATGGTTTGGGACACACTTATTATAATTTCACATACTATTTAGGAGGGACAGAATACAGTTTGGGACACAGGGCCTGTATACCCTTACAAAAAATAAGTATACTTCAAGTTAATTTTATTAAGTATGTAAGTGTACTATTTAAATACTACTTGGGACTAAATTGGCCCACCTTTTAGTGTATAAAGTATACTTTTAAGTATACTTTAACCCCCAGTTTCACAGACAAGGCTTAAGCTTAGTCCCAAATTAAAATGCATGTTTGAGTTGTTTTAATGGAAAGCAACTTGCACATATCTTAAAATATATATCAATGCCATTGTTTTGGCTCAAGATGCACACCAGTAATGATATTTTCTAGGGCACATTTATAAAAGCTACTTAAATGTCCTTATTGAACTAAGGCCTAATCCTGTCTTAGTCTAAGCCCTGTCTGTGAAACTGGGCCATAGTTTACTATTTAAATATTATTTTTGCACTTTAAATATACTACTATGTTCCTATTTAGGTATTAATTTTTATACTAGAAATATACCTTTAACTGTACTTTAACTCATTCCCCACCAGCATTTTTTCTTGCCAGCCAGCATTATCATTTTCACAAAATCTTTATGACCCCCAGAATATTTTGTTGTTGTATCTGAACATGCAATACATCAAAATAAAGAAGAGAGCCTCTGCTTTTAAACCACAACAATTTTACTCTAGCTTTATGCAGTCTTTTTTTTTTTTAATCAACAATTGAATGTGGTTAAGTTTCATAAAAAAGGAACATTTTGATCAAAAAAGCTTATAAAATGGTGTTTTTGTCAAAGACTACATACGGATCAGATTCAGAACGATAATCAAAACACAGATGGAGTACATTTCTTCTGTCAGCACATCCAAAGCTTCACAGTCCTATATCTATTCCTGGGTCAACATATCATTTGGTAGCATTAGGAAGTTTTGATTTATATACTGTTTAATATTTGATGATCGCGCTATTTTACATTTGTATAAGCAATGCTTCAATCACTTGTTTCTGCTTCTTCTTTGCCTGTGTTTTGATCCAGAGATTCTGTACTTTTTCAGAAGAGGTTTAACAGTGCCACCTACCATATAACAGTGAAAACATGGATTGCCAGAAAATTCCATCAAATTTAACATTAATTTCTATATAGACTACCAGTGGACTACACAAATGTTCACATACTCAGAATTAGGAACATCTGTTTTGTAATATATATATATATATATATAAATATATATATATATATATATATATATATATATATATATTTTTTTTTTTTTTTTTTCAAACAATGTAAGTTTTATATACTTAGACTTTTATGTCAGTATGAGTTATGTATACTTAAGTGTGATTTAAGGTATAATTCTGAGAAGTACATAAAGTATATTTCTGAGAGGTAGATTGAAAGTATACTTTTTAGTTTTAGTTTTTATTATTAATAGCACATGTGAATAAACTTCTTTTTTTAAAGGGTATACATGATATGTACTCAATATAAAAAAATGAAAGTAAACACAGGAAACTTTTTTTAAGTATGTGTGTAAATACCAATCTTGTAGAATAGTACATTCAACAATAACAAAATCCAAACTAATGTTTGAAAGTGCCGCAGATATTATGAACATAAGCTGTGTGTGGGTGTGTGTGTACAGAGTGACAACCGAACCGTGGAGACGACCTCTGAATGACCCTTCTATCATGCCTACTCAATCATACCTGTCTCCTCACACACCTCCAACACTGCTTGGTAATGCAACAGGATGACACACACACACACACACTGGAAAAGCATGAGAGGGCCCAATCATACTAAGAAGGGAGAAAGTGAACCCCCCTCCCACTGAGAAGTTCACACACACTCAAAGCGCTCTCAGAGGGTTGTGTGTCTGACCCGGCCTGTCAGTTGTTATTCATTATTCATCAGGCAGATCAAAGGACGCCCAGCAGGAACTCTGAGGACCCTGACAAGAGGCAGTCTGTCCTCACTATTGACAGGTCATCTCTCATTCCTTACTGACAAGGAATAGGAGTCACGGGAGCAAAGACACACAGGCACACACACACTCTTTCAAACCGCCAAACCCAAAGCGTGTGCTGATTCAAAGTACACAGAGTTTAGCTAACATACCGCATGGGTGTGTATCCTGGACTAGTGTCTGTATAAGTTTAGTATGTATGAGAATCTGTGTGTATGTATTTTCATACGGTTGTGCGCCTGACTGCGTGTTTTGCCTGTCTAAACAGTGACCCTTTCAGTGTGTGTCTGAGCGGCCCCCCTGCTGCATAGGAGGCATCAATTACAGCCTGCCGTCCCACTGTCACAGCCTTTAATTAATGAGCCCACAGCACACTCCACCACGGGGCTGGCCTCGCCGTGAACTCTGCAGGAATTCAGGAACACACACAGGCCCAAATACACACACAGATGCAGATGCACACACAGCCACAGACTCTCCTGAGCACAGAGAGAGAGGGAGAGAGAGAGAGCGCCTCCCTCCCCTGCTGACAAGCGCTCCATTCGTCCGTCAGACTGATACACAGAAGCTTGTGGTCTGTGAGGGTCACTGGGTCATGGGACAGTTGTGGGTGAAATACAACTTCTGCATCCCTTAGATCTCCCCATGCACTCCTCCGCCTCCTCTTCTTCTTCTTCCTCCTCCCCGCCGGTCTTCTGCTCTCATGATGATCTCATCCCGGCCTTAAACTCGAGCTAAGTGCCGCTGCGCGTTCTGACTTCTGTGCTCGTCTCGGACAAATTCTGCTGTGACAAAGTCTGTGACTGTATTTTAACAACCCCTGGCTTTGACCCTCCTCTCCCTCCCTTTTCTTCTGTCTTATTCTGTTACTCCAAAGGTTGGCACTGAGCATGACCCCTCTTTTATTATTCTAGAAGGACAGGAACTCTTGGGAGGGCAAGGACCGTGTGTGTGCGTCTGCTCACTGGCAGGCATTAAAGATAAACCAAGAATTTACGTCAAGTCACTTAAAAGAGCTAAAGAGATAGTTTAGCCAAAAATAAATATGTTATCATCATTTTTTCACCCTCATGTCATTTCAAACATTCTTTCTTCTTTTTTTGCAACACAAAAGCTATTTTGAACAAACAAAAAAAAACAAACAAACATTTTGTCCATACTAGTGTAACTTTAGTATTGTTTATATACCATAATAGTATTTATTAATTTTTTTTTTTTGAATTAGCTTTTATTTTTATATTTTCAGTTTTGATTTTAATGTAAGTTTTAGGAATTTTGTGTGCTTTCGTTATTTTTTATTAGTTAATTTATTTTTATTTCAGTTTTAGTTTTACCAATTTTAGATCTGCAACTAACCTTATTTCAGTTAGTAATTCTAATTTCTATTTTTCATTTAAAGGGTTAGTTCACCCAAAAATGAAAAATTATGTAATTAATTACTCACCCTCATGTCGTTCCACACCTGTAAGCCCTTCGTTCATCTTCGGAACACAAATTAAGATATTTTTGATAAAAATCCAATGGTTCAGTGAGGACTCCATTGCCAGCTAGATAATTGACACTTTCAAGGACATATTTAAAACACTTTATGTGACTACAGTGGTTCAACCTTAATGCTATGTAGTGACGAGAATACTTTTTGTGTGCCAAAAAAACAAAATAATGACTTTATTCAACAATATCTAGTGATGGGTGATTTCAAAACACTGCTTCATGAAGCTTCAAAGCTTTACGAATCTTTTGTTTCGAATCAGTGGTTCGGAGCACGTATCAAACTGCCAAAGTCACGTGATTTCAGTAAACAAGGCTTCGTTATGTCATAAGTGTTTCGAAATTTCAATGGTTTACCACTGGGGGCATGGCTTTGTCATTTTGATACACGCTCCGAACCACTGATTCGAAACAAAAGATTCGTAAAGCTTCGAAGCTTCATGAAGCAGTGTTTTGAAATCACCCATCACTAGATATTGTTTAATAAAGTTGTTTATTTTTTTTATTTTTTTGGCACACAAAAAGTGTTCTCGTGGCTTATTAAGATCAAGGTTGAACCACTGTAGTCACATGAACTGTTTTAAATATGTCTTTAGTAGCTTTCTGGGCATCTGAAAATGTTAATTATCTTGCTGGCAATGCAGGCCTCACTGAGCCATCGGATTTTTATCAAAAATAGGAAAGTCTTACGGGTGTGGAACGACATGAGGGTAATTAATGACAGAATTTTCATTTTTGGGTGAACTAACCCTTTAAGTATAATATTTATATTTTAGTTTAGTTTTATTTCGATTAACAAAAACATTTTTTTTAGTTGACAATAACAACACTGGTTCATACAATTTCATATAATTGTTATTTCAAAAACAGCTAAAACACTCTATAAAACATCTTATTTTGTCTTCAACAGAAAAATAAAGGTCATACAGGTTTGGAATGACATGAGGATGAGTAAATGATGACAGAATTTTCATTTTTGGGTGAACTATCCCTTTAAGAGAGTACTGACAGAGGAGAAACAGCACCTAAAGCCATAAAGCACACTGACAACCAAAACGTCCAAATTACTCTAGGTGACATTTGGACAACCTTACATGTGCAAACAGCGAGAAAAAAAGTCCTAAAACCAGGTAGAAAACCCTAGCAAATAAAAAGGACGCCTGTTAAGTTACGGTCAAAGAGAGCGAGCGTTGTTAGAGGTGACATTTCGACCATTATACTCGGTCTGCAAAATATTATCTTTATTAATGTGAGCAGGAATCAAGCTCTCCACGGCACTCTGGAGTATTTGAACAAATAGCTGTGTGAGAGCTCCAGGCAGTGAAATAAATAAAACAGTAACACGCTGCCTCCATATTTCATTTTACAGTCACCTCAGAGAGCTGAGGGGAGGCAGAGCTAAACGGCCAAGCCAAACACTTGGAAGTTTGCACACTCATAAATTAACAGCCTGACAGTTGAAAGCGCACTAACTAATTCATCACAAAAATCAATCCCTCTGCCACATGCAAACTTTTTTCCCCTCCTTTCATCGTTTACATTTATTACAGAAGGTTGTCTTTCTTCTTCCAGGAGGGATTCTGAGACGAGGTGGTCATTTTTTTCCAAGCAAAGGGGGATGTTCTTGAAAATTTATCATGGTCTGGTCTATACGGTGGGGATTTTTCATGCATAATGCCATAATTTACCATAAGTGACTTAGAAGTGACGGGAGGGATAGAGCTATAGATTAACCTCCAATGAGGATTTAAAGTCAAGACCGATTGCTATAGGAGAAAAAATATTCCGTACATTAACCCAATGATTTATTTTTGCTGTGTAAATCAAAACGTACAGTAACTGCAGCATAGTGGAGCTGATCCCAGCTGTGCTCTGGAGAATAGACTGGAATGAAAGCTTATCAATACGAAAGCACGCCAGCAACTTGTGTGGCAGAGCGACTTCACAACCCCCTCCACCCTAGACCCCCGCGGGGGTTTGGCATGTTCATGGCACATTAACGTCCAATTCATTTTGACAGCGGGGTGAAGGTAGGTTCGGAGAATGCGGAGGTGTCTCTCGGGTGATTCCTCACGTCACTACAATGATTCAGAGATTGACAGTAATACCGCCTGGCGTCCGTGTACGTGTGGGGAAGACAGTTTGAGCGCCTGGCCGAGAGGTCCGGTGTGAAACAGAGAAGGGTACTGTTCTCCCACATAGTGCAAAACAAACTGCTGTTGACATCCCTGTCACCAGCTCTCATTTCAACAGCGCAATAAAGCTGAAAGAAGCCTATTAAAGGAGAGAGATTGAAAAATTAAAGTGAAAGATGCATTTATTCCAGGCCTACCACGCATTAGTGCATCAACCTGATCAAAGATGCTACCTGGGACGATCTGTGGTAAGTTTCAATGAATAAGTCATTCAAAGTGTGAAACACTCGAGATCAAAACGTGTTACGGTGAGGAACTCTCACTTTTGCTTTGAACAGCGCAAACACACCAACACACGCATCCTTCCTTTCACATAAAGAGGAGTTTTAAAGTATATAAGAGACGACAGACAGCATATTTTCATAAATCTTCCTTGTTGGCTTGTAGTTTGCGGGCCTGTCAGCAAACTGTCTCTTTAGTTTAACAGTCAAGCTCGGGGTGGATGTGTTTGTAGCAAGCTCTCAAAGCGGGAATGAGAAAAAGGGAGTGAAAAGCAGAAAGAGGGTGAGCGAAAGTGGGAGAAGGAGAGGGGAAAGATAGAGTGAGGGAGAGATGAAGTGCAACTAAGATATTATTATCGATGCCAAACAGCAAGTATGAGGTCTTTTTTCTCTATTACTGGAACTGTAACTTAAGCCAAGGTGCTCGGAGCTACACGCGTCACTAAGAGTTTGAGTAAGTGACTTTGATGAGGTGGCCTGCAGCCAAGGCAGTAAGCCCACACACACTCACATACACACGTACGCCATAAACAGTATGCTTCACTTCACCTTTAGTTTGCTGCTATAAAACCTTCCTGTCCCCAAAACACACCTCTATTGTTCTTCAAAAGATCTCAGACAATCAAGTAGAACTCAACTGAAAGACTCAGGTTAACACACAAGAACACTCCTCACTGTTTGACTTTATGAATAAAACATGTAGCAGGCAGTGACACACACAAAGACATAATGTCATGTATGACATGTTGTGTTGTTCGTAAGCGTGTGGCAATATGACACTGTGACATGCTGAGCACGGCAAAGAAAAATGAATGGCATTAGAAAAGCTCTTTGTACTTCATGACTAAGATGGCTAAAGGCGGAACTGCCCATACCATTCAGTCCTCATCGTCCCCGGCCTGGAGGCTAACAGAGGGACTTTGCTATAAACAGGGGCAAGGGCAACCTACCTCATGTCTGAGCACACTACCAACAGGCTGGTATTAACAGTTTCTAATGGGTATTTTCCTTCAACACATTCCAGTATTTAAGGATCGTCCCAGCAGAGGCTGTTAATGTGTCTGTTTTAGTATTTCGCTTAACTCTAGGTTAAAGCTACTTTTAACCCTGGGTAAAGAAATGTTTTACGGTTGAAATTTTGCAAGCCAGTTAATGTACGGTTATGTAACCCTCTTCCAGAGAATTACTGCACCAAAAAAACCCCCACTACCGTTCAAAAGTTAGGGTGGGTGAGTAAGATTTGTTTTATTATTATAATTATTCAGTAACATGAATACTTCTATTCAACAAGGACACATTAAAGGCCCACTGAAGTGCCTTGAAATGTGTAGCTTTTTTCAAAGTGTTGACGTAATTTCCACTCAAACAGGAAGACAGGGCAGGACATATAGGACAGCTCCTCCCCTTTTTTTAAAATTGCCAATAGCGTTTATATCACAGCTTGGCCAGAGCCACTGAGCTCAGTAAAGCCGCAGTTTCCTTCTTACCTCTAACCGTTTCTCCTCCAAATCTCCTCCATATCGCTTTAAAATATAACATTCTGTGCAGAATTCAAATGGGTCCTATACGTTCTGTGGTATGCACCGACTCGTGCCTATAATCCACTCTGTGCTATCTTTGACTGGACTAGAGCCGACTGTGTTCGCTATGGCGGTTCACGTGACACTGACGTGAAACCAGACTTCATTCGCCTCAATGGAAAGCATAATTACACTGTCTGAATTGTACCTGATCCCCTATATAGCGCACTATATGCCATTCACCATGTAGAAAATAGTAAATGTGTGAAGAGTGACTGATTTTAGCCATAGCTTCAGCGTCTATTTAGAAAGTGGGGGGCAGGACGCTTTAGATCTAGAGAGCATTTGATTGGCCAGAAAATCTGATGAGAAGCTGAAGTGCAGTGATGTCATCAACATCATTGATCCATATTGGTGGAAGTGAGAGACTGCAAGTTTTGAATGCCTATATCTTCTAAATGGGAATTATGTCATTGTTTTGGAGCACACTAGCAACATTTCTTAAGTCATAATGCTACCATTTCAGCCTGTCACTCACCTCTGCCACAAACAACATCTGGTCCAGAGTGTGTGTGTGAGCACATGTTTAACAGGGTTGGATGTGAAAAGGGAAAATGATGGATAGCATTCATTTTCCTTTATTAGGGACTTTGGGTTTGTGAGCTTTGGCTGTTCAGAGAGGGAGAGAGAGAAGCAGGTCATGCTGGTAGAGCAACATGTTATTGGGTAAAAAATGGAGAAAGTTAGACCGCTGGCAAATACAGCCCATCTCCATAGTTGTTGACACATTTTGAAACAGTGCTGAAGAATAACTGTAATTTCTGAAGACTAAGAGATTTGCTCTGTTTGGCAGAACAAAACCTTCCTTTTGGGCTATAAAGTTCAAAGACTGCCATGCAAACATTACTCACTTCTTTCTTCTTAAAATCAATGCTATCACTGTTCATTAAGCCTATGACTCAAAAACACACAAAAACTCTGGGTATGAGGAGAGAAGATAACCATTGCTGGACCGTGTTGCCGCGAAATTTTTCAGATACATGATAATAGCTCAGCTGTTTTGAAAAAAAAAAAAAGTGTAGCTTTTTCATGAAAAGGAATAGAAAAGTAACAGTGACAAAAAATGTTTACATTGCAGGATGTGTGAGCAGAGGCACAGTTGGTGTACCATCAATATTAAAGGGTTAGTTCATCCAAAAATGAAATTTCTGTCATTAAGTACTCACCCTCATGTCGTCCCAAAGACCTTCGTTCATCTTCGGAACACAAATTAAGATATTTTTGATGAAATCTGAGGGTATCTGATCCACACAGACAGCAATGACATTGCACCTTTTGAGGTCCAGAAAGGTATTGTTAAAACTGGCGACGTGACTACATTGGTTCAACCTTTATATTATGAAGCAACGAGAATACTTTTTGTGCACAAAAACAAAATAAAAACTACTTTATTCAACAAATTCATCTGTCCCCTGTCAATGGTTTTAAGTCTTTAGTACCTTTCTGGACCTCAAAAGGTGCAATGTCGTTGCTGCCTATGTGTGGATCAGATACCCTCGGATTTCATCCAAAAATATCATAATTTTTGTTCCGAAGACAAACGAAAGTCTTGTGGGTTTGGGACAATATGATGTTTAGGTAAACTAACCCTTTAAAATTATGGCCAATAATTACTTTTAAGTTATAGCCAATAACTAATAAATGGTGATAATCAAATTTTATACTATGCGGTCAATATGTTTTTTTGTTTTTTTTTGAAAGATTAATTTTAAATTAGTGCTAGAAGACAAAAAAGGTAATCAAAATGTAAAAATAGGGGAAATATAAATACAGAATTGGTCAATCGATGCATAAAAAAATCAAAGATAACTGAAAAAAAAACAACTTTCAACTGCTAACTAACAGTTATGGTACTGATATATCATCCATCCATAGTTAAATACATGAATATCATTCAGTACCATATTAATATAAATTTACCATGGTATTACCATATGATACCATCCCTGTTCTATAATACCACCTCAGTACTTCACAATCTGTCTCTCCCCCAGCTCATTTCAAAATGCAGCCCTGTCCTGTCAAATACAATAACACCTCTCTTTATTTACCCTGCCCCACTTTATACTTTTGCTATTTTTCAATGTCAGCTGTGGACTTTTGAAGAATTTTTATTGGATGTCCTGCTGGACTTAACAGCAAGAGCCATTTTTCCTGTCTTGCTCCCTCCTCTCTCTCTCTCCATTCTTTTTCACAGGTGTGACAGCCATAGTTCATTGCCTTTTATTGTCGTTTTTTTCCCCCTTTTTTTCATTTTGCCCTTTATTTTCTGATGGCTCTCCAACCTCACTAATACAGGGCAAACCATGCAATATTAAATAATCTTAAGCAACAAATCAATGAAAGATTTATAATATACATACTCTCTCGCATCCCGGCATCCTCTCCCGATCTCTCCACATGTGTTAGTGATCACACAGTTAGAGTTTTGATTCAACATTAGCATCATCCCCAGGCTTCCTTAAGCATGAAACATCCAAATGTAAACTCTAGTGGCTAAAAAGCCTTCTTACCTCTTTCTTGTGGTAATACGTTTGCCGTTGCCAGTCCAGACTTTCCCTCAGAGAGCTGTGAGTGTAGGCAGCGAGGGCCATACGGCCGTAATCACATTACGGATGCCATATTGTGTGTCGAGCTGTCAGAGTTCATTTGAACCTCTCCCTCATGTGGTTCAGGCATTTCTTTTATTTATGTTTCTGTTTTGATGTAGGGCAGATAACAGCAGTAAAGCACATGTGTGACATTGATTATGGCAGAGGACTGTAAGTTTGTGATTAGTGTTGGTGGTTAGGGGCCAGTTTGTGTAACCTCTCTATACTCGAGGGCATGTCTGAAGTCATTGAGCTTTCCAGGCTGAAACTCTGTCAGGAGGTTGAACCCTGTCGATCTGTCAGAATGCATCCACTTCGTTCACTTCAGGGGGAGAGGATTGAGAAGAGCAGAGAAAATTACATAGACAAAGACTAAGAGAGAGCAGACTAACTGTATTCTTATCAAACTAGAGCTTGCAAATTTACCGGACGTACCTGCCTTTTTCTATTTTACCTCTTCTGTTGATTAGAAATGTATGGGTATAAAATGCATTGAATATGTTCTGCATTATCAAACATTATGAGGTTTTCCAGGTACAAACTACAGTGTGCATTTATAGTGGAGTCCAAAAGTCTAAGATCAAATTGAAACATGTCATTTAAACCTGAAAATAAGAAGAAACAATAAGAAATATTTAAGATTCTGCACTATTTCCAGGTCACTAATCAAATAAGTACAAATGTGACACTTCATGTAAACTTTGTACAGACAGTCAGATATCCTTCCGTTAAAGCACAAGATGCTCTTTGGATCATACTCAAATCATGCAGGACAACATGATCATCTGGTTTTAATCGAAGACATATACTGTATGTCCGGTTTCACAGACAAGACTTAAGCCTAGTTCCAGACTAAAATGCATGTTTGAGCTGTTTTAACTGAAAGCAATTTGTACTGACATATCTTAAAATATATCAGTGCCATTGTTTTGTCTCAAGATGCACACCAGTGATGTTTTTTTGTTTTGTTTTTTCTATGGCACATTTATAAAAGATACTTAAATGTCCTAATTGAACTAAGGCCTAATCCTGGCTTAATCTAAACCCTGTCTGTGAAACCAGGTCTTAGAAATTCTACTTTTTACTTAAAGGCACAATTTGTAATTTTCGCTGCTAGGGGTTGCTTATTTAAAACAAAGACGTGGGGTAACGCAGAGGAATACTAAAAATACATTTGAGTGTTGCAAGTTATGTTAACGTTACTCGTTATGTGTTATGCGTTAGCTCGGTGTCTGGTATGAGACACTTGTTGCACACTGCATACGCTAGATCGATATTAGAATAGCTATCATATTAATAAAAGCTGGATGACTTGTTGCTAAATGGCATGCAATTCATTTTAAAATATATTATATGACGGAGAATATACTGTATTACTGTTACTGTGGCTATGTTAGCCACTTGACAAAATAGCATTGTCTCAGAGGAATGGTACAAACATGTTATACTCACGGTAAATCAAGAAAACAAGATTCAAACAATAAATGAAACAACAATTTCTAACATTGTTAGAAACATTTGGGATAGTGTAGTATACAAGTAAACAAAATATATAACAATGTTCTAGTGGTTTTTGGATATTTTAATAAAAAAATCTTACATATTGTATTAAAACTGTATTAAATAGAAAAGAAATTTTCATTTGTGGTCTCAAAAATTTCAGTAAGATATCTTTTATGTCAATTGTGTGCACAAAACCGAAATGATCTGATAATTAATATGGTGATTAGTGAGGTTAATTAATAAGTAGGAAACAACAAGGGTGAATTAGTCAAGGTTTTTTACCTTTAATTAATTGGGCTGCTTGATGTAACTGAAGCTTCTGTAAAGACACTGCATTTGAAATTATCCGAACAGACTGTGCAGAAATATATATTAATCATGAGTGAGGTGTAAAAAAAAAAATCCACAACAATTTTACAACAGGTAGAAAAAAATGTTTGCTCAAAGCTTTATGGAGCAACTCAGCAGTTCTGGGCATGAGAGAAGATTAAATTTTTCACAAGCCACTTGAATTTATGGAGGCTTATAAATATGCGCACATGTGCAATGTGTAGTGACTTATTGGCATTGGCAGGTCACATTAATATGTCACATTAAAGCAGCAAGGCTGTTGACAGGTGCTGTTTGACCTCCATCAGAGCCGACACGCATACACACACACACAAAACTCAATTTAACTCTTTTTCCATTTCCTCTACCCTTCCTTGTACTCCGAACCACATTCTCACACATATGTACATTTCTGACACCCAATCTCTAACATAAACACACACCTACATTTTAGACACAAACACAAATTGTTTAAACCATCCGTGAAAAGATTAAAACCACAGGAGTTCACCAAAATAGAAAAGGGCATTAAAGAAGAGGGCAAACTCATAAGCAATTCAGTCTGAATTAACACAACAGAGAGGCAGGTCACACTTCAGCAGATACTTGTCAATACAGAAGTACACTCAAGTGGAACATTGGCCACTTGAATGCTCTTGTGTTAAGCTAGAGGGGGTTAAAGAAAAAGAAAGAATGAGAGACACAGAGAGGGGGGGGAAGAAAAGAGAGAGACATCAAAGGCCATGTTCCAGTCAGAGACCCCACGCAGACAGCGGCAGGTCCTCATCAGACAGGCCCCCTCATGAGTTCCCCCACCAGCAGCGAGCTGCTCTGCTTATCAAAGTGCCACAGAGCTATAGAAGAGCACTGAAGCAACACTCAACACACACACACACACACACACCTCAAATCCTTAAATAAGGCTGATTATCTCTGACCTCACCCATCAGCGGTTTTTCTGTACCATCTTTTACCCCCAGCTCCCTTAGACACACCCACACAAATGTCTCTCTATCCATTTTCCAGTTTTCTGTTCTCACTTTATCATTGTAGTTTTGGCCTTTTGCACACTTAAATAGATGGGGATATTCAATAGATTACAGGAAATAATGGGGAATTGCACCAGAAACAAAGCAAGTCAGATTCAAGCCAGGTTTGGGAAAAATGCAGAATTTAAGTACCAACTAATTCTACATTCATGATTTGGAATTTTGGAAGATAAATTGGAATTTGAATAACAAGGACAGGAAGTGGATTTTACCAAATTGCTTTCAAAACAATTCAACAGGTAAATGGCATTCTAGGAAAGGGGAAATGGGAAGTGTTCTTCCATACAAAGCCACTCTAATTCTTGTTGCTACCTCAATTCAAATTTTCAATTCAGTTCTGAATGGCGTACTCCCCTGATTCAAACTGACACTGCCCACAAGAGCACCAAGGCTCAATGTGTTCCTGTTGTACCTTAATACCTCACGTTTTTGGTCACATATACACAACTGTTCAAAAGTTTGGTTGGTGTCAATACATTTTTGAAACACTTTTATGCTCACTAAGACTGCATTTATTAGATCAAAAATACAGTAAAAAAAGTAATATTGTGAATTATTATTACAAGTTAAAATAGCTGTTTTCTATTGTAAAATGTAATTTATTCCTGTTATGCAAAGCTGAATTTTTAGACATTTTTTCAGTCTTTAGTGTCACACGATCCTTCACAAATCATTCCAATCTGCAGATTTGGTGCTCAAGAAACATTTCTTATAATTATCACTGTTGAAACAGTTGCGCTGCTTAACATTTTTTCGTTTCTTTCTTTGATCAAGAGAAAGTAAAAAAAAAAATTTGAGTCTTTTGTAATATTGCAAATGTCCTTATTGCCACTTATGATCAATTTAATGTTTCCTTGCTGAAAAAAAAGTATTAATTTCTTAAAAAAAAAAAAAAAAAAAAAAAAAGTACTGTTCTCAAATTTTTGAACGGTAGTGTAAACAGATTAAATCTTGTCTGGTTCCTGTACGCAACTTTTATGAGGCTGTCTACAATAAAGAGCTAGTACAAAGAGTTATCAGAAACCCAAACAAGAGATCCTCCTGTCACTGACCCTCCCAGCATCCATTTTGTAGTGTCATTAGCGCTAGTGTTGTTTCCCCTCCTGTAATTGCAGGTCTAGTTATTTTCCTGCAGTCTCTCAGCCATCTGAAGAGTGCCGTTTTACAAGCTCTCCCCCCTTCTCGTGTCCTCTAGTGATCAAAGCCTCCCTTTCACAGATACATTTCCCCATCAGACAATACCTTCTCACAAGCTGCTGTCAGCTCATCTTCTTTTCTTTAATTTCATCTTTTAAAGTTTTTTTTTTATCTCTCTTTCTTTTTAATCCTCATTCCCCTGCCTCTCTCTCTCTTCTCCTCCTTTGTGTGTGCTGTCAAGCATGACAGGTTGTAGCTGGGAGGGACGAGTGCGGAGAGAAAGGTAGAAGCAAATTTACAACAGGACGCCACCTGGCCTTGCCTCAGTAGGACTGTCAATCACAAACAACACACACACATACAGTTTCACACACATATGCTAAGCAAATCTGGTGTACTGCTACGGCAGCTTTGGCGATCAACAAATAGACCTAAGCTGCGTATCTGATCTCTCTTTGCTGTTGCATAACGTGCATTGTGTTTTTCAAGATCGCCATGGTGATAGTCAGGGACGAAACCTGAGTGTCAGTGTTTGTGCTCTGAGCAGCGACAGTAACCGCGGTAACTCAAAGTGACGAATGGCTGCCACGGCACATTGATGGGCTCGGGATGATAGACAGTCACTGACACAAGAGCTCAAGACATGGCTGCTGACATCATGCTGTCGCCCGAGGGGGATCGGCGGGCCCCCATGAAACTTGAGGACCTCTGTCGACTGCAAAGGCAAAGACACATACACACAGACTTAATCCAGCAGCTCAAACAGACGAATTTTAGCCCGGACAGAAATGAGAGGAAAGAAAAAGGAGAGCATATCATTTCAGACAGAGGAGAAGAGAGAACGATAAATAAAAGACAGAGAATAGAGGAGACTTGTGCCCTAAGGGTAAGGATTGGACAGGGGGAACATTAACTTTCTTTACTTCATCCTCCATGTCTTTTGTTCTCTCTTTCTCACATCTGATGCTTGACACCTCGGAAATAAAAGGAGAATGAGAGAAAAAGAAAGTGAGAGAGAATTGAATCTCTTTGCTCATATATAGTATGTTAAGTGGGACAAATATGATATTTATTCTTTCATTCTTGTAGCATCACATGCTGCCCTATAAGGCAAAGTAAAGAATGATTTACCAACAAAACCTTATTTTCAAAGGTCAACAACAAGTCTGGTCTAGTGGTTAGCTGCACATGTGGTGCTCATGTGAGACATGCAGGTTTAATTCCATTAGTTAATTTTCCATTTTTCACTTGTCTATAAAAAAAGCAAAACCTAAAATAAAAATTATTTATATTTCCAATGTGTTTTCTTAGAGCTCTGCAAACTACACTGGCTTAGTTGCTAAGTATACTGTGAAAAATAGTTTTTGCCTTTTTCCAGTAAAAATATCAAAAACATTCAGAAAAAAAACAGAAATCAACTTTTCCTCAAGCTTTTGATATATAAGAGGTCATTGTACTATAAGAATATACTGTAAGTTTCAGAATTGAAAACAACATTACCTTTCAAAGGATCCTAATACTAGGAATATGGTTATTTATTTTCAACCATGAGAATGTCTCAGTTGAGCTTTATTTATTTTTATTCAACATTTCATGTGGATTCTTTGGTAAATCAATCGCATTTCGGCGCAGGCTTTGCAAACAAACTTTTATGATATGGACTCGACAGTAATGCAACAACATGTAAGTAACTGTGTTAATTCTAATGCCTGATCTGATATGTAATAATTCATGTACAGTCAGATGTTCTTTGTCTATGTGTCAGTAAATCAAACCAGTGACTTAAAAGGTCAACTTAACGTTGTTTATCTTAGTAGGATGAAAATAATCTGTTATTTAAATGGTGATTATATATAGAAAGCGTTCAATGAACGCTCCCTTTACAATTGCTGGAGCTGTCAATCAAACAGCGCAAGTTTATCAGTGACTGAGTCTGGACACGCACCAAAACTCCCATTTTAGTCAACAAATCTCTTAGTTACATCGCGTTTGCACTATTAGTTGCGATGCAAAGTATTTGTTAGTGTGCAGAAATTGAGTTGCACTGACGATATCACTGCTTTCATGAGCTCAATAACATGTCTTTGATCGGCAAAGTTCATCACTGCATCCTTTCATGCCACAATCTAAATGTAATGCAACACTTTTCACGATTAGTTAACCTTGAGACGTTTTAATAATAAAAAGTGCTAAAATTTTTCGAGAGAGTAATACTTAGCTATTTCAAACAGAAAGATGTTAGCCAAACACAGCAATGGGCGTTTACACTGAATTCTCACAGCAGAATAAATAAGAGGGCTAAAATCAGGGTAAGAAAAATGCCCTTTATTTCTAAATGATGACAATTTTTGATGTAAAAAGCATACTAACATTATAAGAGCCCCCCAGGAAACATTATAAAACAATAAAATAATGCAGTTCATGACCCCTTTAAAAGATAAATTTACACAAGACGCAAATCTGCATTAGGTATAAAGACTTGTTTACAGAGAATATGTTTGTGAAAAAATCATATAAATCAAGTAAAAAAAATTGCTAAAATTTAAAAAAAAAAAAAAAAAAGAGAAGAAAATAAAGAAAATCAAGTAAAGTGTTTCAACAATGTTTAGATATTTTTCCACTGAAAAACAGGACAAAAATACTGATTAATAAAAATGTTTAGCACTAATTATGGGAGAACACAATGTGCTGTCCCTTAAACGAGAAGCCTAGGTGAACCACAGTTCCTGCAACAATCAATGCCTGCATAAGGTTCCTTTTTTTCCCAGAAATGTAGATCCTCTGATCTTCTGGAGTCCAGATGAAGTGCGGTCACTACGTGCATGAACTTTTGCAGGTTGTGATTTATATTCAAAGCCCTTTGACACATATATTCCATTTTGTACCTTTCATTCTCCTGACCCTATTCGCATACACTAGAGAAAAACTCACACTGACTCATGCCATCAGCTGCCATACCCCTCTACCCCTTGAGTTCACACATTAGTCTAACATGTCAACGTCATCCCTCCGTCACACACACACGCACGCACCCACAAAGCCGAACTGCTCACGGTGAACACGTGACCTCGAGAGCACAGCATACCTCACCTCCCTGCAGTGCCAACTCTTTCTCTTTAGAGAAACAGCTGTCCGCTATAAACCAACACCTTCTCTTCAAAGGTCTCGAGTGCTGGGATTCACAGCTTTATAAATGTGTGTGCTGACTTTGATGAGCAGAGGCGTCCCATTTAGCAGTTCTCTTTAAAACTCCCATAGACGGCCGCCCACTGTGTCAGGATGAGGATATTAGCCTGTCAATGAGGTGTAAACTTTGTCACAATGCTACAGTTGGCTTCAAGAGAACATTAAAGGGGAGGATGGTGCTACTCAAGGTTGCTTCACACATAACATCCCACCTCTGTGAGGAAACGGATATGAAGCTGTTATGGCTCTGTAAAATTCTATACCACCTAGTAAGCTGTGGTCATCATATTTGGCTTTGAGTCAGCGCTTACAAGAAGGTTTCTTTTGTTGTACGAATACTGAGTGTCATTCATCTCCCGCTTTTTCTGTAAAACGCTCTATGCTGTCAAAATATCATGAACCCCATATGAATGGCATATTTCCAGTGAACGCATATAATCCGATCCACATTATCGAGAGTGGAGAGGTTCCAAGTTGCACTCAGAATTGCTTGGACAAGAAACACACGGTGAGGTTTTATTCATCGGAAAAGTTTCCACTGGTGCCAGCTGCCAGTTTCTGTGCATGGATATGATCTGTCCTTCCTCACAGACATTATCTTGTCTTCCACAGGCTCCTCCTATCATCCATTCTGATCTGAAGCATTCACTCAAAGACTGAGAGAACTTCTCCAGACAGACGTAACTTAAATCTCACTAAATCCACACATGCAGCAAATTACCCATCCTGACAGCTGCAGTCAATCCAGGATATTTACTTTCTTACTTTTAAGCACAGAGTACACAATGACAAAGTGTCTGAGAGGATATAAAAAAAGGAAACTCAAAAAAAAGGACAAAAAATGCTCCTTCCATCAACCCTCCACCCCTCACTCACCCCAATCCCTCTCTTCTCTCTGTCACTCTTTTCTCTGTCAAATCAATGCCACCAAATCTGTTTTGCTGGCACATCACAGAGCGCACAGTATATAATCCCTGGCAGTTTAATGGCAAACCCCTTTTTTCATTTAGTCTTCCCACATGTGAGCCGTGTTTGTAGATAGAATCTGCCTGCAGACTGAAATCAACACATATCAGAGAGCAACCACACGTAAACACACATACACACTCATCGCAGTGACGAGATGTCAAAATAATGCCCCCATATAGGCCCTGTCACTGAAAAGAGCTCATTTTAACATACCACCCAAAAATTATATATATAAAAAACATTATACCACAGGAAAAACTTTTTGAAATAAGAGTAACATATTTGCTTTTTAGATAGCAGTCATATATCTTAGATGGATCCGAAAAGATTTATGATGGCATTACACCTGGACGGGACATCAACTGATCATAGTGGCACAATGCTAAAAGATCTAACAGACAACATTCCTGTTGTAGTTCATATTACAGAACTCGAACAAAGGAATGGTTCACACAAAAATAAAAACTGTTATCATTCACTCATCCTCATGTCATTCCAAACCAGTATGATTTCCTATCTTTTGTTAAACACAAAGGAAGATATTTTTTTTAAAGAAGTCTCAGTGTTCCCCCCCCCCCCCACCAAAATGAAAGTCAGTGGCATTCAGTGTTGTTTTGGACCAAACTAATTGTCATTGTAAGGACAAAACAGTGTTGTTATAGTTAATTAAAACTAAAACTATACTGTTAATTGAAATAAAGCTGAAATAAAATATAAATATTAGATGAAAAACATAAAAAAGAAATTAACTAAGCATTAAGCTTTCCTGCTTCCACCAGGAAAGCTTAAGGAGAGCGCTAGTCTACAAAAACAAGCATGAAACTAAAATCAATCATATTCCGTTGTGATTTAAATCAGGTTAAAATATTTTTCCCGTGAATTGAAGAAGGATGGGGGTGTAGGTGTAGGTGAAAATATGGATAGAGGTTTCAAAAAAAGAATGAAAAAAGCAAAAGTTAACAAAGAGAAAAGGATTAAGTACATCCTCTGTGGAGAAAAGAAAAGAGGGAATTGGTGGAGGAGTGGAACAGAGGGAAGAAGTGGAGATAAGGAGGAGGATAGGCCGTCTTCGCTCTACCCTGTGGGAAGAGATTTGGGTGGAGAACCTCCCTCGTATTCACACACGGGGAAAAGCGTATGTGCGTTTTCGCCCCGCTGCATGTGTGCGAGAGCATGTGTGCGTTTAACATCTACAGAGAAACGTGATTTATATTTTGGAACTTTGATCTCCTAAAAGGCTTTGAGATTTACACAACAATAATTCTTCTTGGCCAGCGCTGAGATAAATGATGTGCCTATGGCAGAAGTCCAGAGCAGATTTTAATAGACTGTAGGGAAAGAGGCTGGAAACAGAAGACATTCACCCTACATGTATCTGACAGGCTCGCACAGACTACGGCACACACTGGAAAGAGTCAGAGGTTAAAACAGTGTATAAATATCATAGGTAATAAAAAGCAAGGGCAGGGAGACTGCTGAATAACATTACGGGCATCCTGTCTTTCTCATCACTGCTTTAATATGAGCCAGTTAAGACCCTTGTGTTCCCCATGTTTAACAAATGTTAATGGACACAAATGATAGCTTTAGCTATGCTTGTGGAAGGAAAAGGGGTCATATATTGTAAACCTCGAGTTCTTTTAAGCTTACGAAGGTCAAATGCCTTTCATAAAGAGATGAAGGGAAGCTATTGAGGTGAACGGAACAAAATGGCTACCAGCATCTGGTTAAAACATTTCAACCAGCATTCCTGTAACTGACAGTAGAGCACAGCGCTAGCAACACCGAGATCATGGGTTTGATTCCTAAGGAACGCTTTGATAAAATGTATATCTTGAACAAAATGCAAGTCACTGTGATTGAAAGTGTCTGCCATTTTTTGACCCTTGGTGAAGGTAGGCACACAAATAAATACAGTACATTCTAGTACACATGACATCAGTATTTTGGCATGTCCTTTGACCTATGATATACTAACAACCACAAAAACAATTTACTCAGTTGTTGTGAAAGAAACACAATTAAACCACAAGGAACACCTTCACACTTGAAAAGACCCACCCGGTTGTTAGTTAAAGTGATAGTTCATCCAATAAATTCTGTCATTATTTACCCACTATCATGCCATTCCAAACCTTTATGACTTTTTCTTCATTGGAACACAAAATAAGATGTTTTGGAAAATGTTTGGGTCCAAACAACATTGGACACCATTTTTTTTCAAAATACAAAATATAGAAAGTAATAAAGGTTTGGAATGACATGAGAGTGAGCAAATGATGACAGATTTTCTACTATCCCTTTAAGGCCTTAAAAATTGCATATAGGTAAAATGCATATAGGCTAAAGTCACAAGCATTTAATTTTGACACATGCGCTCAAAGTCCTCAGACAGACAGAAAAAGAGAGAAAAGGCGGGGGAGAGACATAAACGAAGACAGAGAGAGCACGAGCACCAGCCTTTTGTCGTTTCATGTGTAATTTGTGCTCTCTTTCACCTTTTGCTGAGGGACTGTTTCTGTCAGGAGAGGAATGCTCTCCAGCAGCTCAGAGAATGAATGACTGACAGGCAGCTCTGGGTTTGGTTTCAATAACACCGAGCACAAACACTGTAAATTTACAGCTATGGATGACTCTCTGAAAAGATCACCCAAATCTCAGCAGTCATAACTCATTCTCTCTCTCTCTTTCTCCACCTCTCACTCTCTCTGTGTAGCAGCTGGTTGTACTCAGTATTGGGCCTGACACGGCACTTTGAAATAGCAATCAATGCCTTTATACTGCAGGGAGGACTCGTAAAAGTGTCATGGCCGGAATATACGGCACCGTATTTCATCGCTTTTCTCTATTTTTAAACGCTGAGTTATGGTGGTGGAAATGTGTACCTATTAAAGGTGATATGATGTATTCTCTGCCTTGTTCTGAGGCTCATTCATCAAGTGGGGACCGAAAAGAAAACTGCACCCACTTCTTCACCCTCTTCCCTCCCCTCTTCCTCTCCTCCAGCTCCCCAGTTCTAGCGGGCTGTCGAGGGTAATTTATAGCACGCAGGCAGTGTAACCTTCTGGCAGGCTTTGTGGAAGAAGCTTGTGCTCTCTCTCTCTTGGCAACTAATAACCTTTTATAAGGCTCAAACTTGGCCAGGTCATTGGGCACGGGAGACAAATCCAGACAGGACCAGAAAAGTAAAATGCGATTGAATCTGAGTTTGCTCTCTGCAGAAAAACAAAATCAAATGAATCATGGAAAACCAGGGGAATCGTGTCTAAACTAAATGGCAAAAGCAATCAGTGTGGACAGCAGTGATGATTTTAGCACAACATCAGCTGATTTGGTCTTAGGCTCTCTACTATGTGTGATTTAGTGTCATATAAAAAGACAGTGAAAGAGAAGGGGAAAGCAGATTTAACAGTAATGATACTCTGGGACCAAAGAAATATTTCACTGCTGTCAGCTTGCCCTTAACATTGCATCTGAAATGAGTATGCACATTCCCTGAGAACAAATGCCTTGCATATGTCTTTATCAAGATCTTGTACCGCAAGGCAGTTTACTTTTTCATCTGCTTGATAGTTCCCATCATTATTTAGCAAAAGAGTTTTTTATTAAAAAACATTATACAGTAGCATGTTAAAACTATACAATAAATTTCATTATGACAACAGTCTAGAAGACATGCATAAAAAAACACACATCACGATCTCCTGAGTGATCTCGCGTTTAAGTATTTCAAGTTAGACCAAATGTTTTGAGATCCGTTTCCTTTTCCAGTCTGTCTTATGAGTTTCTCAGTTGTGACCTCGTCCTGACAGCCGAACAGTGCGAGATTAATGAGGTGGGCGGAGCAGTATAATAAACGTTTGTTTGAAGTGACAAGGCTGATAGGTGTTGATTTACTTACACACTGATAGGCTTTTAATTGAGCGCCTCCATCTCTCATCACATCAAAGTCACTATGACCGACAGGGCGCTCCTTCATACTGCGGGCTGTGATGACTGACAGCTGACGCTCGGCCAGAGTTTTCCCTCATGCCTTGAGATCTCACTCCATAAATTCATTCAAATCCTGTACTAAAAAAATAACAATAATAATAATAAAACAAAAATACAAATAAGAATACTGATTACAGTACAATGGGTCTAAAGACCAAAAAAATTATCTGGTCCCAAAGTATATTACAATAGAATATTTTTTATATTTTTTACAAATATATCTTTTTTTTAAAAAACAATATTAACATAAATAAAATGATAATACTTTACACTTTTATAATACTTATATTTTGTATATAATGTATATTGTATTATACAATTATTTTAGATTATTGTATATTTTAAATGAATAGCGATGGAGTAACACATACTAAGAAATACTAAATAAGACATTTTTATTATCATAATAATAATAATATCTGAAATATGAATGAAAATGTAGTTACAAAAAGTTTCTTGACAATTTCACAAAGCCTTGTTCCAATACAATATACACCTTTCGTATTATACAGGGAATGTGCCATTACAACCACAAATTCAGCATTATAAGATCATGCATTTGTCAGTATATGAATATATGATGTAATCTTATTTTGAGAATTGATGGAGGACTCCAAGGAGGTGATGAAGGAAAACATCTGTGTTTTTACTGCAGTTTTTACAAGCCGCCAAGAACTAGGCTGTTGAGTTGTTATTGTTCAGGCAGCAAGTTTACATCTTTTCATTATGTGTGACACAATGACATAACCTGTTTAGAGATCTGCTGGCATTTGAGCCTTGTCAGTCAACTGTGAGCTGATTGACAAGACTAATACAGGCTAGGTCAGTATCATCTTTTACTTTGAAGTCTGTTTTGTGTGACAAAATTAATTACTTCAGTGTGCGCCAGTGAGTGTGACTCAGAAATGAAATGAAGGGATAAATGTGGAACTTGTGAACTCTAAAAGTGAATCCGACTAGCCTAAGGAATGGAGAGATTTCATTTGCCCCATGCATTACTCAAATGGATCGTGTCATGAGTCTTGTGAATGTAGTGACTGTTGCTCCATGCAAGCGTTTTCTGGGCCAGCAACAGATAAAAAAAACACCTTTTGATGTCTGCTTAGCTTTCACACAACAATATAGAGCAATCTGATTTGCGGCTCTGCTGTGTGTAGCCGAGTAGTTCTCCCACCCCTCCTGATAACTTCACCATGTGGAGGACAATGGGACCTTTTGTTTGAGCGAGAAGGGTGCATTTAAGTTCATTGTGCGTGTGCGCGTGTGTGTTTTGGTGCACATGACATGTTTGAAAGCTAAATAAAGATCTGTCATTAACTGTAGGGCATGTACATAATCACTCAGATAATCAGTGAGACAGGAAGATGAGTAGATCTGCAGGGCTCTTGATCAGAGATACAAGAGAGACGAGCCATTAAGCCTGTGAGAGCGCTTAACATCACTGATATCATAAAAACAAAACAAAAAAACATGGAAATGTGCTTTTGCTGGGTATATAACTATTAGTCAAGTCTAGTTCATCCATCTTATGGTATGATATTCCATTCCGTCACATGTGCATGTGGTTTCATACAAATATTTATCCTGTCATCACACCATAACTCACATCTTTGGATCAGAGAGTCTCAAGATGTTCAAGTCTGATTATACCAAAACACAGTGATGAGTCATTAAATCAACCTGAGAAGCTCCATTCTCAGAGAATTCTGGGAAGAGCCTTTTCTGTCATTTGTTACCCTTGAGTGAATGCTGTATGCGTAATGCTGTATACGAACTAAATAAATCTTCATTCTCTGCTTTTTTTTTTTTTTTTTTGGTTCAGTTGTTTCGTGATACATTCCTTGACTGTGTTTGATAGACTCTCTCTATCATCTCTTTCACACACAGGCACACACTCATTTTTCTTAGTAATACTCCACCATGTTTCATAGTGGAATAGTCCATTTTTAAATATTTGATTCCTAAAAATCTCACAATTACTCTGAAGGATTCTGAGGTTTCTGAAAGCAAAGAGAGAAAGAGAGTGCTACGTTTTACAGTTCTCCAGGGTTGGTCTCACATGTCAGCTACACTCCATAAAGCTGTCCTGTCCCTCTTTTTTCACAGGATTATTATTTCTGGAGAACAGACCAGGCATAAGAGGCAGACTCCCTGCCTCTGGGCTCCCTTTTCATACCACTCACCTCATAAATCAGTCACAGGTAATTAAATGCAAGTGATTTGCATCCTTTTTGTTTGTTTGGTTTTGCCGTCTCTCAGTCTGTACCAAAGAGAGACAAACTGTTTCATGCCAGTCAAGTATAAAAATATAAATTGTAAATTGAGAACTGTAAACACAAAGCTATTTACCAAGCCATTTAAGTTTGAATTAAATTTTTTTACTTTTCAAATCTATTCTTTTCCCCCCATATCCGTCTCCAAGTTTCATATCCGTCACTGTTTCACATTAACACGAATGATGGCCTGCTATTAAATTCCGGTAGGTTTTCTGCACTTCAGTAATCTGTTCTGAGTGACCTCTCACAAAAAGCAGTGAGGGGATATGAGTGGGCTACAGTCAAGCAGGATGTCTAGCCTCTGCTTTTAGCCCTTTGTTTAGTCAAAGTTATGGTAAAGCCCCGTGCTTTGATACAGTCATGCATAGGCGAACGCCTTCAGGCTTAACAGGGATTGGTCAGACAGGCCTCTTAAAGGGGAGGCCTGCCCCTTAAAATCCACAACAGGAAATGACCATCCGTCATTTATACGTCAAAACAGCTGTTAGCAGCCCACTTCAAGGCCAGACTTGAAAGGAGCAGTTCCCCGTTGTTCCAGCCCGCCCTCAGTTCTTTCTCTCACTCTCTTTCTCTCTTTTTTTATTTTCCCTTCCTCCTCCTCTAGGGTGCCTTTAAACTCCCTCCATTCCACCCACACCTTTGCCCCCTGCCAAACTCACTTATCCTGAAAATGTTTTTGTAAGGCAATCCATCTTAATTCCAAACCATTGGAATTCTAAGATTTGAGGTTTTAGGCTTGCATTTCATGTTTTTTGCTTTTTCGAGAAAGCAGTGATTCTTCATTTTCTTTGCAGTCCTAAGAATATAACAATGGTTACACCCTGTGATTCTGGGTTTCTGACTAGTAACATAATTTCTAGACAAACGGAAACATTCCAGACATCTTGACCAAACTTTACAGAGTGGCAACAGGGAGAGATCAACTGTAAAAGCAGAAAGAGTGTCTACCAACATTAATGCGCTCGTTGACAGGTTAGACCACACCTGTCATAACCTGAAGTATCTGTTTGTGTGGGCCAAAGACAACCGATGTGTTCAAAGGAAGCGATCGCATCATCTCACTTAACCCTGAGCACATCTGAATTTGCATGTTCCTGTAGTTTTATAGATTTGCACGACCATTACAGACTCCTGTATATGTGGCAAGTGATGGATGACACTAATAATGACAAAGCAAACAGCAGGGCTGTTGACAGAAGGAGAGGTGACTTCATACAACCACCGCTGCTATCTCTCAACACACACATGTGCGCGCACACATGTGCAGAACCTTAAATGTCCATAGGCCCCGCAGGTAAAGGGATCCTTGTTTAACCACGGCAGATGCGGCTCTATGAGGAGTTCCTAATCAAATAAGACAATGTGTGTTAAAAACCCAACAAACATTGTTTGACAAGATGGATCTCTGAATTCCTGTGTTGTGAGACAGAGTGACAGTTTAATTAACTTAACAGCTTAGATTAGCAAGACAGAAATAAGTGTTATGTATGATTGAGTGTGGTTTAATACTTTGCCACTCCAGTCAACTTTGATCGTCTGTAGGTACTTATGAGTGTGTGTGTGGGAGGCTGTTTGTGTGTGTACTGTATGTGGGATCTAAAATGACAGGTTGCTGACAAGCTTAAAACTCTTTCTGCCTCTGAAATGCAGTGTCCTGAGGCTTTCATTTCTCCCTGCACACCATTATTAAATGAATATTCACCTCTGCCACCCAGATCCGCGAGACAAAGCCCTGCAAACACGTTTGCCTGTGGCTCCTCCTCTCCCTAGGTCAACAGTTCATGCATTCTGTCTTTTTGTCATTTTTATTACACTAAGGCAGGCAACATCACCTTTCAAGAAGCTTCCCAGGTGCTCTTTGTTTTTAACCCCGAGAACAGTTCCAGAGATCAGGCCTTTCTCATCTCTCTGACTCACCTGACAGGTATTGCCATTCAGAGTAACATAAATATTCTCGTCCATAAATTTACACTGTGCAAAATGGGGCAATTATTATGCTGTCAAATGGCATAGCCTAACTACAATGCATTATCAATACATGAGTAGATGCAACTGATTATATTTTATTGCAAACAAAGTTCACAAAACAATTTAGTGTATGAATGCAAGACTTCAGAAACACACTTGGCAAAATAATGTAATACAACCCGATCCAATGTCTGGGGTTTAATAATGTTGGGCATAAGCACTTACGAACAATCAAAGCCATTAAATATAACTGAACTTCAAAGTTACTTAGACACGAATTAGCACAGTCTCCCTGTAATAGCCTCTGTCAGGCTTCATTTTTCAATGATTAAGCCAATTCATTGCATAATTAAGTTAGCTAAATTACTTCAATGGCAAAGTAACATGGGATAATGCAATAAAGTTATTAACATTCCAGAACTGCAGGCGCACACATTAGGCATGTGCTGTTATTATGTATGAATGTATTACTCAGTATCATTTGACTTGTTTGACCTAAAAAAAGAAACTGCTATCACAATCTCAGCTTTTCCTTTTAATACAACCATCTACTATTAAGATTGTAAGGTAACCCTAACTAAATTTGAATTATGTTTTTAAGCATGAAATACATTTTACATCCTATAAATACATTTTGGACCTTATGCAAAGACAAATTGCTGTACTATTAATGTGATTTTGAAATAGACAAAATATGTCTGAATGAGTCTACTTATGAATAACTATTAATGTGTGAATCACTGTCAACATTATAAAGAATCTGTCTTATTATTTAAAAGTAACTAGAATGTGTCTCTAGTACTTAAAATGAGTAATCCAACTGACTATTCCAATACTTTCTGTATACATTACTTTACAAGTACTGATTATCAGATAATTTGATAATATGAATCAATGTATAACCACAGATCCACATTGAATTAAACGTCAAAAATAAGCAGCTTGTTAAAATTGAACATAATATAAACAACAGGATATATACTAGGAGTGTAGCAAAGAAATAAGCACTAGTGTAAGGTGAAATCTAATGAAAGTTTACTATTGCAATAAAAAAGTAAACACAAAATGGGCTTCCGGAGATACTAGTCAATACTAGATTACTAGTGATTAAAAAATTACAAACAAAACCCTACTTGTGTCAAAATTAGATACAAATTAAATAAATGGTAAAATGGCATGCCACAGTCTCTGCATGTTTTGACATACAACGATCAAGCACTTGGCCAGCGGGTCCGGAGCGAGTCAGAGGAGAGAGGAGGACAATCCCCGCCTCTGTTGTGCCTACCCACTTATTACTAATGCAGACGCAGGCGATTGGACAGCGGCTGAGCGCTTTGAAGTTCTCTCTCAGATCTTCAGTACGAGCAGAGTGTATATGCTTACGGAGGGTGTAGTGCACACACCGGAGCGCACACGGACCAACGGAATGCCGTTATTTGACACGATATTTACCAGTAGTTCTTCTGTGTAGTTTCTTTCTTTTAATTGTACAAGTATACAAGACTTCTCTTATTTCCTAAGTCGTCGTTTGCGCGTAAAGGACTCGCGAGCATTTTGGGGTTTAAGGCAGCACTGATTCGGTGACGGAACGATGTGGAGACGGAGTGTACGTTCTTCATAGAGACTATTACAGCTCTCTTTCTCTGGACTACAGACCGAACTGATGTTTCAACGGGATATTTAACTGTCAGCAGAAGAGGATATAATGTCGTTTGGCTCTTTTTTGAAGACACTGGATATCTCTAAATGAAAACTGAAGGACACCCGCCCCGTCGCTGCCCTCGACAGGTCTCTGATCCGCCCCGATCCAGATGAGCGAACTGCCTCCTGGATTTGCAGTCAGTTCACGGAACCAGCAGACCCTTAAAAGTCGTTACATTAACAACGATAGTTCGCCCACCTGTTTAAGACCACAGACCGTCTCGATCGCCTCACTGCCGTACCGTGATCCCGCGCGTCAGGAAAAAAGGCTGCCTATAAGGATTCTCAAAATGTTGACCGCTCACACAAGTCATATACTTCACCCGGAGTATCTCCAGCCGCTCAGCTCCGCACCAGTGAGCATCGAGGTACGAGTAACTCCCTTCTAATGCAAACGTTTCTTACTTGTTTCTAATTGCATTTATATATAATTTTACTTATATTAAATTACATGTGTTCTTGTCCGAGTTTGTGGGTTTCTATTAAGCAAAAATGTTGTTAGTTTCATTTCATCGACATGACTTGTTTGCATTTGTAACGTGATTTATCGTTTCTCAGCATTATTTTGTATCTGGCGCGCCTCGCTTTAATGATTTATTTCGGAATTCACTGAAAGGATCCGAATGCTATTCAGCGCCTATTTGAAACGTTAGTCCGGATCTGGATAAGGCCGTGTTTCTCTATGAAGACGCATTTTATGGCTTCACATTTCCTAATCGGTACTGACGTGAGGTTTTACCGTACTTTATATTCCACTGTTTATCTACAAGCTTATCTAACATTTTTGTAAGCAAACATTAAGAACTCGATATTCATAAACTACATTGTGCAGTTTTTTTTATTTTTATATATAACGTCTTAAAACACCGCACAATGTACTTTGTGTTTATGGGGTGATAACAAAAGGTATAACAAACATATCCACCTTTTAAAATGTATAAGTTTGCCATGGAAGCATTTTATGATGATGTCATACTTTCGAACCTAATCTAAATATAAACAGAATGATTGCAACATTGGTCACATTCCTTCTCAAAATATTACAATCATTGCAGACGTTCTGTAGAATTGGTATTTTCTGTCTGTTCATGAGAAGAAAATTAAAGTTAACTTAAATGGTATTTTTTGCCCTTATAGCTGGATGCTAAAAAGAGTCCCCTAGCATTGCTGGCCCAGACCTGCTCACAGATCGGAAAACCAGATCCTCCTCCCTCCTCTAAACTGGGATCCCTCTCCTCCAGCAGCCATGGAGACAAGGACGGACGCTCTTCCAGCTCCAGCCTGAAGCCTGGGGAGCATCAGAACCTAGATGACAAGTCCAGCTTTAAGCCTTACTCTAAAACTGGATCAGAATGCCGGAAGGATGGAGCTGGGATGAACAGCTCAGCAGATAAAGCGGGGTTCAGAGTGCCAAATAGCGGTTCTGCAGCTGTGACATGCCCCTCTTTACCTCCGCATGCCCCCTCTCCACAGGCCAGCTCACCTTCTCAGCAGACATCAGGACAGTCACATACACACCGGCAGTCTCAGTCTCCTCTGTCACAGAAAACAGCACATCTACAATCCACCCACATGGACTCCAAAGCTGCAGGTTCAGACACAGGGAACGACAGCAGCAGCAATGGCGGCGATCGCAATGGGAAAAAAGATTCGGACCACAGTAAATCAAGTCTGGACATTGCACAGATCGCCAACTCCAGTCATGCACGTGCTAGTGCGAACTCCAGCAGTGCCAGTTCCTCTAGCAGTCCTCAGCCTGATAATAAGGCTGACCCCCAACCCTCTCAGCCCAGCCTGGGTGCGGGCCACATCGCTCCCGTGTCTCCCTTCAAACCGGGCCACTCTGTTTTTCCCCTCCCGTCCTCCACCATGGGCTACCACGGCTCTATTGTCGGGGCCTATGCCGGCTATCCTTCTCAGTTTGTGCCTGGGTTGGATCCCTCTAAATCTAGTTTAGTTGGCTCTGGGATGGGTGTTCCAGGAAAGCACCCCAGTTCCAGTCCTCTCACAGGGGCCTCGCCTCCCTCTTTCATGCAGGGTTTGTGCAGGGACCCATACTGCCTCACCTACCCCAATGCACCCCATCTTGGGGGCAGCAACTGTTCTTCCTGCGTTCACGATCCGTCATCTGCCCTAAAGTCTGGCTTCCCTCTAATGTATCCCACCCATCACCTCCACTCCCTCCACCCCAGTTCTCTGTCCTCTAGCGCCACCTCGTCTCTGTCCCATCCTCTGTATACTTACGGTTTCATGCTGCCCAATGAAACACTCCCTCATGCCTGTAACTGGGTCTCAGTGGGTGGCCCGTGTGACAAACGCTTCGCCACCTCAGAGGAACTCTTGGCCCATTTGCGTACGCACACGGCTCTGCCAGGTGTGGATGGGAAGCTGCTCTCTGGCTACCCTTCATCTGTCTCCTCTGCTGCTTCCTGCCACCTCCACCTGCCTCCTCCTAACAGCCCAGGAGCCCTTCCCAGTTCCCTCTCCCTGCGTGGATCACCAGGGCTAGGTTTGGCACGGTATCACCCCTACGGAAAGGCACACTTGCCAGGAGCTCCATCCCTTCCTATGCACTCACTCCCAGCCACAGCGCCCTACTATTCTCCCTATGCTCTATACAGCCAGAGACTGGGCTCAGCTTCTGCTCTTGGGTACCAGTGATAAAAAGTCTAAGGACAGTGTAAAGATATTGGCATGAGCTTGCTGGAAAGCACAGGAACATGCAGGATTCCCCTAAAAAGAATGAAGCAAAAAGCACGGGATAGTTATATTCACAATGAGGAATAAAATGCTTTGGATGACTGTTGTTTAATTAATGGTCACTCCAAATTTCCATTAGGTTATTAGGGAACCCTTATGAACTTTAGGTGGAGAGCTAATGAGAATGCAGAACTCAATTTATTTTATCTGATCAATTTTTCTTTTTCTTTTTTTTCAATTTACCAAAAGTGTGTATTTATTTTTCACTTGAGCGCTTGACTTTTTGTTTCTAAGCAACATTTACTGCCAAACTTCAGTCATTATTTTCAGAAAGGAGCAGTATTTTCACAGTAAGAATGTGGTTGCTCCTATCATACACTTTGTAATAATGCAATGTTTGCAACAACGGACTGACATATTGTCTCTCAGACACAAAATCTTTCTTTTAACGTCACTTTCTTTTGTGCATTAGATCTGTGCAACTCGGTCTCTTTATTGGAGAACGGATGAGCATGACTTGGTCAACAGCTACTTTGTTCCTTATGATTTGGCGATTATTTTGTACTTGTACAGTTCAAAGAATAAAATGGAAAGATGTGATATATTTTCTATTGTAGCTGACTCTGCAAGTTGGGGATGGAAGTGGAAAAGGGGAAAAGAATTCAAATAAGAGTACTATGTTGTGATGGCAGCGCTATCCATTTAACAAAGTCTTATTTTGTGTAATAAATGATACTTGATTACATTTATAGATGTGTTGATGTCCCTCGCTTCTCTTTCATGTACGTTTCTTACACTGTTAATAACATGCTCGCTTTCCCATATGTAATTTTGAGCAAAAGTTAGATAACAGTCACACTTTGAAGAATTGTACACACTGACCATTTTCGTAACAGAAACACAAACAAAAATTTTTTTATAATATAATTAGACCTTTCATAGAAGCACATTTGAACATTCTTAAAAAAAAAAAAAAAGCATTGCGCCTTAACTTGAGCAACTAAATCTTTGACTTTAGCTTTCTACACTACTGACAGCTTTGTTCCCTATTAGTTTAAGCTATTAACACAAAATAAGGTCCTCTGTCTGTTTACTGTTCTGCTCTTAATGTGAAAGTGCAGTGTTAGTCACTGCTGCTTGTTTGTGCCTCTGCAGCATTGTGTAAAGAGCTGCCTCAGCACAAGGGAGTATTGGGTCTTAAATACAGCTCAATGATAGCCTGGTAATAACCCATGGGAGCCATGCACTCACTCCCAGTGCACTCTGATGGATTGCCTTGCTACACAAAGGGCAAAAGATGACAATGGGAGGCTGTTAATAGAGAAATATTTATCAAATGCTTGACATGACCCCCAGGAGTGCAGTCCCCATTGTTTGACCTGAGTGTGTTGTGTCCTATGGTTTAGAAAGTCTTGCTTAATGCTGTGCTACAAAGAGGGTCAAGATTCAATATTGTTGATGTGATTGCGTGGCTAAGTTAGGATTAATGTCTCATACATAAGCGGCCAGAGTGTACAACTCTTCCTCAGACCCATTTTCCTGAAACAGAATGAGTCGAGATGCCGTTAAGCGCTAGGATGAGCCAAACGCACACACATTTACACGTACACACACAGATTCTCAGTTCATTAGCACTTCAGACAGGAGAGGACGCAGCACAGGTGTCACTTGACAGGGCCATTAAATGAATAGATCACTCCACTGCCTCTGTTAACTCTGGCAATCCAGCAAGGACACAGCATAAGGTTCCTCTTATGGGAAACCAGGAGGTCAAGACTAGAGGAGGAAGAGCTGAGATGAGAATAAACAATTGCGGTAAACGTTTCTTAGTTCCTAATACCCAACTCTAAATTTTAGTAAGACAAAACATAGGCCTACTAATAGTAAACAGTCTACCAGAATGATGTATTCACAGCACAGAATGATGCATAAACTGCAGCAGAGAGCATCTAAACTGAAGTATTGCATTTTGTTGACATAAAGAGATGTTCGGAGTTAAAAGTAAGGTTCAGCGCCAAGAGCCTATTTTAGAAATGGTCTTGAATGACTTCCTGTGAGACTCAGAGAGGAAGTTATTTAATGGAGTTACGGAGTATTTGGGCACAGCCCAAGAGAATTAAAAACTTCATGACATGGATAACGTTGCCCCTACTGGTAAAGAAATGCAACTGCAATGAACAAAAAGAAATCATTGAATTTAGTCAGCAATTTGTTTTATTTTGAACAAATGAGAATACACAAAATGTTCTGGGCATGTAAATACGCAGGGTTTTGATGAAGAATGAGAAAAAAGAGATCAAATATTAGTTAAAGCCAGTACAGCAAGGTTAAACGGAGGGGAGGACATTTTACGTTTTGTCCGAAGGTGAGAGATTAATCCTGCCATCACTCCTTTCCCACTCGTTCATCACATTCCTGCTCTATCCTTTTCTCAGTCTTTCTCCTCATCAATCTCTCCCTGCCATCTATCTTTCTCTCCCTCGTCTCCCGGGCTCCAGCTGAGTCAATATGCAGTCACTCTGTTTCTGTCGCCTGCTTGTGGAGGGGAGGGGAGCTGGATGGATGTGTGGGTGGGGGTGTGGAGTTAATTTAGTCCCTGACCAGTGTCTTCTCAGCAGGGCTACACCTGTTTGATTGATCTCTTTCTCCCTTTCTCTGCTGTCCCACTGGGCTTAGAATGGAGGTTGGGGGGCAAGACCCCCCCTCCTTCCCAATGTGTCCAGTCAACTACTGAGGAGAGAAAGAGTGTGTGTGAGAAAGGGAGAGAGCTGCAGCCCATCACAGCAGTGTCCCGGGCAGGCAGCCCGGCAGCCCTAGTGATTAATGACGACAGGGTGTGGAGCTGCTCCTCAATTAGCCGCCAAGTCCACAGCAACTCACGAGCCTGACAGCCCCAACCTGAAAAAGAATGAGAGAGGGAGAGAGTTAGATCACCCCTCCCTCACCCACTCTTTTTCTTGGGCTGTCTCTCTCTGTTTAGATCTTGTCTCTTGTCTCTCTTCACCTACACCCTCTTTCTCCCCTGGCTTCTCTCCTGTTACTTTCTTGTTGTCTCTTTGATTATGTTAGCCTAATGTAGACTCTCTCTCTCCCTTCACAAACTTCCATATACATTACACTCTGTTAATTACCGCATGAGTACTCTGATGACTGTTTGTCACGGTGATACAGACCAGACCGCTCTCTTTCTCACACACACTCACACTCCTCGAGCTCATAAAGCAATCAATCACACAACTGCTTCTGCTCCATGACTAAAAAAATCCATTGAGGACTTTCCACGGGACTCTTAATCACATCAACCACATCACAAAATACCACTCCATCGGCCAGCAACAACAACAAAAATTGTGGCGGTGCGCACCTCTGCCCAGTGATCTCTTAGCCATTCCCATTTGTCTAGCAAAACCGTGTGCATGTGTGACGACAGCCTGACAACGCAGGCAAATGAGTGTGTTGCAATTATGGCTAACCACTAATAACGAATTCCACCACTACAGCTGGATTCCATTTGCAAACGCACTGGGGGAGCGCGGCACCGATGTCACGAACATTGTGCGCATGAAAAATCGTGCCTTGGCACCGGAATGGTGGGGTTAAGATTGATTCCGAGTCATGCCCGGAGTGACAGCACCTTTTCCTGCTCTGCTTAGGAAAATGTTTCTGCTACCTCATGCTTCCTCTATAATGTGTTTCCTCTATAATACGTATTTAAGATTTTCTTATGCTCACCAAGGCTGCATTTATTTGATCAAAAATACAGTAAAAAGAGTAATATTGTGAACTATTATTACAATTTACAATACTACATTTTCTACTTGAATATTCATACAATTTCTTCATTGTCAACGATAATAATTATAATCATTCTAATATGCTGATTTGGTGCTCAAGAAATAATCCTTATTTTCAATATAGAAAACAGTTGTGCTGCTTATTTTTGTGGACAATGTGACATTATTTTCCGGATTCTTTGATGAATAGAAAGTTCAAAAGAACAGCATTTATTTGAAAAGAAATTTCTTCGAAAGTGTTTACTGTCACTTTTGATCAATTTGATGCATGTTTCTTCAAAATAAATCTTACACAAAGTGGCAGATATACACATTTAAGTTTTTCATGTCTGAGAAAATAAAAGACCAAACATATTGATATATCCAAATTTCTTTCCAATAAAGTGAGAATGAGAATAACAAGCCATTTCTTAACTTAGAAAATCTTTTATAGATCTTTTATATGAATCTGAACCGTTATATAACTAGGAATTCGTCCTATTAAGAATTAAAATTGTCATAAAATTTCTAAAGGCCTCTATAATATATTCTGCAGCATGATGCAGTGACATCTGCTGGGGAATGTTTTCAGTTTCTATTATGTAATTACTTTGATTCATTAGATATCATAATTACACATTATGTTCATACTGTGCTTTGTGTGCACTTCAGTGTCAGTATATATATAAATAGTGTATATAATCAGCATATAATTCAAACTGACCACATTAATCCAGAATAATGTGCTTTAATAAAATGACTAGCATGTCATTTGTGAACATCACTATGAGGACGTGTGGAATATGGAGAGCTTTGTAACTGTTTATTTTACCTGCTGCCCTCAGCCTCAAGCTTGGCATAACATTGTCACAATGTTTAAATACTGCTGTCATGTGCAGTCCAGGTTTAAGTGGACTATATGACATCATTTATAAACTTCCAATGGGCAATGTTAGGTGCGACCATGACACAACGATGTGTTAAACCCAAAGGTCAACTAATCCATTAAACACCATGCATTAAGCTGCCGCCTGACACGCTCTGGGCAGAAAAGAATCAGGGATGTTCAGATAAAGTTGTACAACAGACTCTTTTTTACTCTGCACATACAAACATAGTACTACTATTAAAGGTTAAATAAGTGTCCTTGCATTCAAAACCGAAGGGCACACAAAGGTATAGACATCTGTCAGGTCTTGTTTAATGAAATATACAGAGATAAAAGCGCTCTTGTCAACACCCTTCCATTTTTCTTCATAATGTGACAACCCTGTACATACCACACGGCTCTGAAACTTTTACCCAAGGCCTCAAGTCACCAGATTTTCCTTCCGCCTCTGTCAGGATATTTTATGGACCGTCAATGTGTGTACGTGTGTGTGTGTGTGGTAGTGAGCGTACACCACAGAACAGCCAAGTTAATGTTATGAGAAGCGGCAGGGGTTTCTTAAGTAAGAGCAAAAGTTTTCCAGAGCAATGTGATTATTTTTACTGACTCAACGCCCCCCTCCCTTTTAGCAGGGGTGATGGTAACCACTCGGTCTCCTTGCCCTCTCTGTCTTGGCGGTAAGCTAACCCAGCTGTTCTCAATGCCATTTTGGGGAGAGGAAAAACCGAAGGCAGGAGAGAGCAAGAAAGAACGAGAGCGAGAGAGAGAAGCTGGCAGGGAGGGGAACAGACCTGATTATCCAAATACAGTCATTAAAGGGGAAATGTGTTTTTCAAACTGTCAAGATGATTAATGAGGGAGAGCAAATCCTCACAAATGCTCTTGTTTAGTCTAACTGGCAGACATGATCCTGGCCACTGATTAATGGCAGTGCTGGTGCGTGAGGCCACCGTGAGGTGAGATGAGTGGGTGGGTGGGGGTAGGTGTTAGGTAGTGGAAGGACGTGTAGTGTGGCAGAGCGATAGAACGTCACAGGATGTTACAGAGAGAGAGTGGGAGAGAGACAAGAGAAAGCACACAAGTCAACACAACAGCAGTTTTATCTTCGGCACTTTTTAGAGGTTTAATGAGTTTAAACAACAAGGCTGCATGGCTTCACCTCACAAAAATGCTCATTAGATGTTTTTGGCCAAACTTGCGGCGCTTGAACAAATACCAAGCATGATTTATGGCATAAATAACCGTGGTAATAATTATAGTATACAACAGACTTGCAGTGAAGTAACAGTCATTAGCGTAAGAAGAAAAGCAGATCCTGTCAGCGCTAAAGGGATCTCTGTATTGTTTTGATGTAGTCAAATCATATGGAACACCTTAAAGGGATAGTTCACCCTAAAATGAAAATTCGGGTTTTGTTCTAAAGCAGTATGCCATTATTTCTTATTCGCATCAAGTTTTAAAAAGATGCAACAGTATCACACAATGATCCCATGCAACACGTGTCTTGTATGGCACATGTTCTGGGGGTATACGACAGGGTTTGGTGAAAAACAAACTGAAATTTAATGTATTACTTAATTTTAATGTATTCATAGCCTTTTGGCTTCTGTGCACGAGACTCTATTAGCGCCACAGTTCACTCCGACTTTCCAGAAAAAGCACACAAGTTGTGAGAAATCAAGATTAATAAATACACAACATGAAATAAAATGCCTAGAAATCCCCAAAAAAGTACCCGTGTTCTTTTTTCACTGAGTTGAATGTGTCCAGACCGGAACTCCGTTTGTCAGATGACAGTCACAATGAATGTGATAACTTCCTGTTGCAACAAACTCATAGATTGTATTTCATGTTGCGTTTTTCTTAGTACCTGTGTGCTGTGTTCTGGGTGTGTCAGAGTGAACTGCTGTAATAACAGTGTCACGAACGCGTACGTCACATGGCCGTGCACAGAAGACCAACGGCCAAGGTCAGGATTTTACATTAATACATTACATTTTGGTATATTTTTTTACCAAACCCTATCGTATACCCCCAAAACACTTGGAATTAAGGGTGTCAAATCCAAATCGACCAAAATTAAGTCACAATCTCAAACTTCGAATTAAAAAATGGAATCGTCGATGTTGCCACGCCCCCACGTCACGTCCGGTTGCTTGCCAAGCGGAGAAAAACACGTGTTGAAGTGCTGCGAGTCAACCTCCTCTAACAGCCACTCAAAAGATAGCATGGCAACTGCAGATGCAGGAGACCCACCGACAGAGCTCGAACCCCCTCCTCTTTCACTGAAGTCGCTGGTGTGAAAGTATTTTGGATTTCCAGTGAGTTATGTTGACAACGTTCACGTTGTCAACAAAAAAAACAACAGTTTGAGTTTGCAAGCTATGCTATGTGCATGTACCATATTCTCTCACTGGCAGCACGACTAACATGGCAGGGCATCTCTCCAGGCACCACAAAAACATAGATTTATCTGTTAAACCAACAACTACACAAACTACTCTTCCATCTTCATTTGGAATTAAACTTCCAAGCAACTCAATTCATGCAAATGCAATTACGCGTGCGTTAGGAGTGTTCAAAGCCGCAGACATGCGACCTTATTCGGTGGTGGAAAACGCCGGTTTTAGGCATTTAATTAGCGTGCTAGAACCACGCTACGAAATCCCAAGTAGAACGCATCTCACAGCTACGGTGATTCCCTCCATGTACAATAATGTAAAAGAGAAAGTTATTAAAGGTCTGAGCAGCGCACATTTAGTTGCCTTGACTACAGATTACTGGATATTAGATATTAGATATCAGATATTATATTGCATAAAAGTCTAATCTGAAAAATGGCATAGCAACCTGTGCTTTAAAAAAAATATATGTAAAAATCGAGAATCGAATCGAACCGTGACCTTAGAATCGAAAATGTAATTGAATCGAGGATTTGGAGAATCGTGACACCCCTACTTGGAATAAAAGCCTAAATTCAAACTGATCATCATATAAAGCATCCGTCTCTTCAGAAAATCTGGACTAAACCACTCAATTCATATGGATTAGTTTTACGATCCCTTTATGAACTCTTTGAAGCGTCAAAGTGTCAGTTGCATAGCAGTCAATGGAGGGACAGAAAGCTCTCAGATTTCATCAAAAACATCTTCATTTGTGTTCCAAAGATGAACAAAAGTCTTACAGGTTTGGAACGACATGAGGGTGAGTAATTAATGACAGAATTTTCATTTTTGGGTAAACTAACCCTTTAACACTGTTTGTTAGAGACTTTGAGTGTGTGTTGTCCTGGTAAACCCTGCGTTGTGGGGAAAAGAGATTCTAAACATTACAGAATGATGTTTTGAAAATGTAAAAATGCAGAAAGTTTTCTGTGAGGGTTGTTTTTAGGGGTAGGATTAGGGGGTATACAGTTTGTATAGTATAAAAATAATTATGTCTATGGAAAGTCCCCATGAAACATGGAAACCAGGGATGTGACGGTGAGGACATTTTCCCACTGGTTAATGGACGTGTGACAACACCGGTAATACTTGTATCACCAGGTGGAGTGACGTTTGAGTTTTTCCTTCTTTTGCTCCCGTACGGCTGCACAGGCATTCATAACCAGTTCATGGTCAGTTTTTTCTTCATTCAAGTTGAGCTTCACGCACTCTGCGCCAGTTGACAAGCATTGTTATGAATGCCTGTGCGGCCATGTGCATTTTACTTTCGAATTAGCACCAATTCGGGGGCGGCAATTGCTAGAATGGTGGGTTTATTATTATTATTATTAATGAAAAACACAACTAGAAAAACACAACTAACCCTTAGCAGTTTCCCTATTAGCATTGGGTTTAAATCTTAAATATTGCCAACTAGACGCTTTTATATTTCGCTTATCTTTTACGTTTAGCAATCTTCCGCCATCATCTTGTCAGTCAGCTCCTCACTCTTGTGATAAATGAAATCTGACTCCTGCTGTTGGTCTGTGCTGCGACTCTTGTTCAGCTCACACTGCCTTGAGCAGATACAGTTTTTATTTGTAGTGTCTGTTTTCTAACTGAACTAAATGAAATTTTATTACTATAAAAAATCAAAACGACTAACACCAACTATCGCAGCAAGCCTAATGGAAACCTGTGTGTGTGTGTGTGTGTGTGTGTGTGTGTGTGTGTGCGTGTGTGTGTCAGACAGCTGACCTTAGAAGTGACTGATTTTCCTCCTGGCAGGAGCTAAAGTGCTGACACCTGACTATTTTACTTTGCTGACCTTAAAGAGTGGTGGTTACAACATGCACACACATACTCATACACTCATAGCTCAGGCAAACTCACTGCTACTGGTTAAGATTTCTATGGCATAATGGCACAGAGCACACATTCATTAGCCATTGTCTCATTGACAGTATTGGAAACCAATTGGTCTGCAAGCTATTCATCAGGAAAGCAGACAGGCTAACAATTTGTCTGTGCTGGGAGTGGGAGGTCGTCTTTAGACTCAGTGGTTACAGTTTTTTTAAACCACATGTGAGAGGAAAATTAGCTTTCCACTAACCTACTAGTGTTGTATCATCTTCTTTTGTCCCACATCCAACTGACCACTGCATCATTACTCAATATTTTTTAGAATACTCTGAAAATTACATGTAAATATCTTAACATAATAGGGATGCACTGAAAATTAAACATTTTCAAAAATGTTGGCACAAATAAGCTGAAAATTATTTTAATTAACCAGCCATTAACCGACAAAGGGCTGATATGAGAAGTCTATGCTAATTTGTCTAAATACATAAAAAAATAAATTAAAAAAAAAGTCAAATTAAGTAATTAAATGATAAAGTTAAATTAGGCATAAAACATTACAATGTAGAGTATGGATATTTGGATAAATTAATATATTTATATTTCCTAAAGATTACATTACAGTGCTATATTTAATATTTCAGTGAGCATTAGATGACAGCAAAGGTATGATCTAAATGTAAAAATAGAGGGAATGAGCATGCACAATTAATTGTCTAATATTAAATAATTTTATAAACATTTTTATATGTATCCAATTTCCATTAACATGCCAAAAAATAAAAGTATACAGGACAATAATCAATATGGAGCCAATATACCTTAAACATACCATTCAAGCCAATGGTTTAGAGTTATATCTGTTGGGTCAGAATCCTGATGTAGTGGTTAGGACATATGGCTATGGTGCTGTTGTGGGTGATTCAGGTTTGAGCCCAGCCTGTTCTGATCTCTGATTCTCAATGCTTAATGAAGAAATGTAAATGGTTTTAATTAATTCTCAGCATACAGACATTAATGCAAGAAAAAATGTGTATACTCAATAGAAAGCCCCAATTATTTGTAAAAACACCCACTACAAATCTTGAGCAGCAGGAAACTTAACTTTTAACAACTACCGGCTGTTTTTATTTTCACCTTGTAATTATTTCAGTTTTTTAGGCTGCATGGTCTCCTTATGACCTCTCTTTTCTCTTATTCACTTCCACTCCCTTTACATTAAAATGGCTAACAGCTGTGAACTTCTCTTAAAGGTGCCCTAGAATCAAAAATTGAATTTATCTTGGCATAGTTGAATAACAAGAGTTCAGTACATGGACTGTTACGTAACAGTCGGGATCATTAATATGTACGCCCCCAATATTTGCATATATGCCAGCCCACGTTCGAGCATTAGACAAGGAAAGGCAGTATTAACGTCTGGATCTGTGCACAGACAAGGTAAGCAAGCAAGAACAATAGCGAAAAACATGATCCATGATAACATGATATTTTTAGTGATATTTGTAAATTGTTCTAAATCTAAATGTTTTGTTAGCATGTTGCTAATGTACTGTTAAATTAAGTTAAAGTTACCATCGTTTCTTATTGTATTCACGGAGACAAGAGCCGTCGCTATTTTCATTTTTTAAACACTTGCAGTCTGTATAATTCATAAACACAACTTCATTCTTTATAAATCTCTCCAACAGTGTAGCATTAGCCGTAAGACACGGAGCACAGCCTCAAACTCATAGAGAATCAAATGTAAACATCAAAATAAATACTTTACTCACATGATTCGATGTATGCACACAGCATGCATGACGAACATCTTGTAAAGATCCATTTGAGGGTTATATTAGCTGTGTGAACTTTGTAAATGCGCTGTAATATAGTCGAGAGCTCGTGTGGCAGGGAGCACGCGATTTAGAGGGGCGGTGCGCTGAAAAAATCAGTGTATAGTTAATGATGCCCCAAAATAGGCAGTTAAAAAAATTAATTAAAAAAAATCTATGGGGTATTTTGAGCTGAAACTTAACAGACACATTCAGGAGACACCTTAGACTTATATTACATCTTGTGAAAAAGCATTCTTGGGCACCTTTAACATGACAGAATGTGAGGCTGCGCATCTCTCCTTCCCTTCATCACCATCATCATGTTTTGCTCTCTGTTCCTCTCCCTCAAACCACACATGCCACAAACACGCATAATCTACCTTTGTATATCTTAATACCGTATAGCGCAGTACAGCCCTATGGAAGACACTGAACATACTGATGCAGAAGAAAGAGTATAAGCAATATACAATATACTATATACTATACAACATTCATTAATCTGGCTAGTAATACACACACTAAACAGATTCTATCAGTCAGACCTATAAGTAGATGATGGCAAGAAGAACCTAAGCATGCTAAATTACCAGCAATCAGTATAAATGATGACATGAAAAATTAGAGAAGAAAAGGGAGAGTTAACCAGTGGTCCCAAACTCTCTAAGAGATATCTAGATGAACATATCCCTCGATATGTTTGTGAGAAGATAAATCATGTCAGAGAGGGAGAATGACGAGAAGAAAAAGCTCAGGGAGAGAAAACAGGCAGGATGGGAGGGAGTTAATGGAGGGCACGGGTGGGAAGGCTGGGTGGAGAAGTCAATGTTTCTGAAGTGCTGAGAGTAGGACAGCTGTGTATGTGTGTGTGCGTGAGGAGGCCCTAGAAGCAAGTTCTGTTTGTGTGTGTCAGAGGGAGTAGTGATTAATGACCCACAGGCCTTGTTTCTCTTGCTTCCTTCCTCAGCAGCGATGTCACACACACACCATCACATGTCAGCCTAATGGACACGGGCAGACAGTGGCGGGAGCTGCCTATTGCTCCGGACTCACACGCACATTAAGAACATGCATGCGTGTCAAAAACCCAATGTTTTTATTTAAGGAAAAACAAAACAAAAAGTCACCGCACGATTCGAGTCTGCGGTGTTCATTTTGTGCGCTGATTATGTGCGAGAAAGAAAGAAAAGAACAGGAGAGAAAGATGTTGTGCGTCAGAGAAAAAGGAGAATGTGCGGCTGAGAGAAAGAGAGAGAAGTCAGTGTTTGCATGTGTGCCGGTTCCCAGCCCTGTCAGTGAGCTGTCAGAGTGTGATTTATGGTTGTGAGACTCACAGCAGTCCTTGCTGCCAGTTCAGTATTGTTACAACTGACATCTAATGAGGCCAGACGTGCTTTCAAGCACAGCACTTAACACAGGCCTCCATCTCCACCAGTCACAGGCCCTCTTTTCTCCTCCTCTCTCACTCCCATTTATTTTCTGCATCTGGGGTGGCAGACCAAGGAAAGGAGGAAAGACACGGTCTTGCTGCGAGAGCTTACAAAACGGAGAACACAGATGAAGCTGCAGTCAGCAAGCTTTTTTCCCCGTCTCTACCCCTCCCCCTTATACAAGCCTGCACAATAGCAAATTAAAGTAGAGCGAACCTTTATATACTGATGACTTTGCTTTGAAAGGCAATATCTCACCGTTTTTCTACGCCATTCAATTTTTCAACTCCGCTCCGATGCTTAGTAATTGTTTGGAGGATAGTCGGCGCTCTGGTCTAATCATATTGGTGGCTGTGTCATTTTGAAAGGGAGGAGGAGTAATGCTGGATGAGAGCTCCTTGGCTTTGACTTTTTCCTGATCTTGGGTTTCTGCTCTGCTCCTCTTCGGGCTGCTAGCTTAGTCAGGACCCCTCGCAGTAATCATAAACAGAGCCGCTGGCAGCGGCACCCGCGTACTGCGCTCCCTCCCTACGCCCCCTGCTCCGGTTCCTTGTCAGACGTGATTAATGGCACACGGGCCCGGTGCGCTTTGCGTTGCCAGTTTCAGCGATGTTCCCTTGATACTTAATGAAGTCTGACAAACTTCTTTTCCCTCATTGTGTTCCAGTTATTTTTCCCCGCTCCATTTAAGAGAAGCCCAATGTAGCTAAATTTGCCACCGCCGCACAAAAGCACAGGTCAGAGTTTTCATATTTATTGCGCAGTCAAGGAGCACAGCCTATAACACCGCTGGCAACGTCGGCTGTTTCTCAGGCAGCTCGTGTTGTTGTTCATACTTCAGGTTTGAGTAGTTTTGATTGCAGTCATTAGACTTTCCACAACTTTAGTTCCAAGAACTAAAGGTCGCAGCGGCCTACAGGACAAGGTCTGTGGTGTCTCAAACACATGCACTGATTTTACTTACTGCCATCCAGTGGAAGATGTACAGTACCAAAAACATTATGTATTACAATTTACGTCAGGGACTTCATAAAAAGGTTTGGAAGAGAAAACAATCCTAATAATACAACAGTACAAAAATAAAACAGAAATATTACAAAAACATAAGAATAAATAATGTGTAATGCACTTAACTTTTCTAAATTGATATGGTCCAAAAGCGGGAAAAAATAGCCTGTTAATGCAACGATGACCAACTTTTTATGCTCACAAAAAGTCCGCAAATCAGCCCATATTGGTAAAATTGGTGAAAATGGATGGACAGATTACAAAGAAAACAACTTACACACTCAGATATGACCACTTTCAGTCACGCCCAATCAAAAATGTGAACAAGGCATTTTTAGAAATCACATAACTCATTTTAATTTAAGATGAATGTAATAATACACACCAAATAGCAGTTACAAATAAAAACTTACTTACTGTATATTATTTTTGTAATTATTTTTGAATTTAAGCACAAAAAAACAATGCATAAACAAATAATAGATTTTGATGCGACTTTCTTTTAATAAATATGTCAATAATTAAAAAATAATAATTAATACAAATATTATTATAAACAAAAAAATCATAGTATTACACTAATCCATCTAAACATCAAAATAAAATGGAGCATTATTTTACATTAACCATTTCATTTAAAAGCTGTGAATCAAAATTAACAAAAAAAAGCTTGCACACACATATCTTTAGCCTTCTGCATCGCAAACTACACAATGATTTGAAATTTAAATTGATTCGAAGGCAATCTAAACAACATTAATTACTATGGAAAGGAAATGCAAACCATGTTGTTGAGGGTTGTGTGCATAAAAAACAGCAGCATGGATAAAAGAGAAAGTAAACTTAAAAGTTTATAATTGTGCCAATTTAACAGAACACTATAGGTTTGAAAGAATGATATTTAAAATAAAGAGAGAGAAACCTAAAGCTAATGAAGCCACTGTGTTGTTTTGGTGCTTTTCTGACTCTAAAGCATTTTGTCTCTGCAGTGAAGAATGCACTCTGTACCAACAGGGGGCTCTGTTGTTGCAATTTAAAAAGCAAAGCAAGTCAATAAATGGCTGCATCCAAAATCGGATACTTACTACTATATAGTAGGTGAAAAACAGTATGTGACAACAGTAGTTTGTCCGAATTCACAGTACTCATAAAAGAGTAGGCAAAAAAGTACCCGGATGACTGAGTACTTCTGACGAGATTCTGAAGTGTACATATCCCATGAGCCCATGGGAGAGGATTTGTGAATGGCAGTGAAGTAGGTCACATGATAATAACAACATGGCGAATATAGTATGTATGGATTACACTGACTATGCAAATTTATATTATATAGAACATCATTTTTTTAGTGGTTGCAAAGAAAGTACTTATTCAAAATAAGCCAATGCAGCCAATGATCAACTGTACATGCTAAAAGGTGCTGCAGCATTTTCAACTTGGTAGTGAGGAAGTGCAAAATACTAAATGTTAGTAGTTCATTGTCATGCAAAGGGAATTTTTATTCTGCAGTGACACATTTCTGCCCACCACACTGGTAAGCTGTGTCTTGTATACTAATGACATGTTTGATCATGTAAATCAAAGAGCCTACACTTGGTTTACTAAGAAACTCGTTACATGGTGAATATATCTGAGCAGAAGACTAGCCACCAGCCTACTAAACTGTATTAAAGCACAATACTGAAGGCTAACAAACATGTAAACATTTGTTTCCATTAATGTAGTGAACAGTAGCTTGGTCTGCAGTTAGCAGTCTCCTGCCTTTTTGGAGACCCCTTTGTTGCAGTTATGAGATATATCACAAATGTGAGAAATAAAGTCACAACTGCGAGATATGAAGTTGCAATTATGAGCATGAAAACACAATATTCATAATATACTGTAAAAGAGAGAGTACTACAACTATACAGCATCAAAGCTGCAATATGGTCTTCAGAGGAAGGGCCAGGAATAGAAATCATTTCTCACATCATTTATGTCACATTGTGGAAATAGTCACTGGCAAACATTCAAGTGATGAACGACTAACCATGTCAGTCTTTTTTTTTTTTTACCATCCTTACTGAATCAGGCCCCAATTTTGAAACCCAGCAATGATGGATTGTTTTTATGTTATATTGCAAATATTCAGACAGTCCACTAAAAAACAAAGTGTCACATACAGGGTTGGGTACAATTTAGAATTAAAGAATTCTCTTTTTCAATGTATAAGTTGGAATTTAAATTGAAATGGCATCACCCCACATGAAAAAGGCATTAGAGGAAGTGTAATTTCCTGCATTACAATTCAAAGAAATTCAACAGGCAATGGCATGAACTGTGAAAGTGTTCTTCTGCTCTGGTCCATACAATTATAAAATATAAAAGGTAGTATCGATAAATGAAGTACAAATTACATAAAACTTCTTACAAAAGACATTTCAAACATGTCAAGACATCTTATTCAAAGTTTGTCTTGAAGATCATTTGCTTTCTAGATAAAAATGACACATTTCAGTTCTGTGTTTTTTAATTCCAGCTCATTTTTGTTAAATTAAAATTAGAATTGGAATTCTGCATGTTTGCTACCTCAGAATTTGAATACTTTCTTATAGACTTATATTAACCAGTAGAAAACAAGAAAGTAACAAACACTGTCCACTGTGATGCCATTTATAGGATGTTTAGTAAAGTCTGTACCAGCAGAGGGCGCTCTTGCAACAGATTGATTTTTTTTTTTTTTTTTTTTTTTTTTTGATTATTCAAGTAAATGGAAAAGTGTTCCAAGCTAGTGAACAGGAAATCTCATTTGTTATCAGATATGGGAACTAACTTTAGTGTACAAATTATGAACTGTTATTAAAGGTGCCCTCGAATGAAAAATTTAATTTATCTTGGCATTGTTAAATAACAAGAGTTCAGTACATGGAAATGACATACAGTGAGTCTCCATTGTTTCCTCCTTTTTATATAAATCTAATTTGTTTAAAAGACCTCCGAAGAACAGGCGAATCTCAACATAACACAGACTGTTACGTAACAGTCGGGGTGTACACCCCCAATATTTGCATATGCCAGCCCACGTTTCCAACATTATAAAAGGCATTAGACAAGGGCAGCCAGTATTAACGTCTGGATCTGCACAACCAAATCATCAGACTAGGTAAGCAAGCAAGAACAATAGCGAAAAATGGCAGATGGAGCAATAATATCTGACATGATCCATGATAACATGATATTTTTAGTGATATTTGTAAACTGTCTTTCTAAATGTTTCGTTAGCATGTTGCTAATGTACTGTTAAATGTGTTTAAAGTTACCATCGGTTATTACTGTATTCACGGAGACAAGAGAGCCGTCGCTATTTTCATTTTTAAACACTTGCAGTCTGTATAATGCATAAACACAACTTCATTCTTTATAAATCTCTCCAACAGAGTAGCATTAGCCGTTAGCCACGGAGCACTATCAAACTCATTCAAAATCAAATGTAAACAATATAACAGTATACAATACTCACATAATCCGACGCATGCATGCCGGATGCATGACAAACACTTTGTAAAGATCCATTTTGAGGGTTATATTAGCTGTGTAAACTTTGTTAAGGCACTGTTCAAGGCAAGCGCGAGCTCTGTGGGCGTGGACCACGGGATTTAAAGGGGCCGCAGCATAAAATCGGCGCGTTTATAATGATGCCCCAAAATAGGCAGTTAAAAATCTAATGAAAAAAAAATCTATGGGGTATTTTGATCTGAAACTTCACAGACACATTCAGGGGACACCTTAGACTTATATTACATCTTTTAAAAACATAATCTAGGGCACCTTTAAGAAAAAAATGTATCACTGTACAACATACAATGATACATGCAAATGCCTTCAAGTTCTGCAAATAGGAAAAGTAAATTAACAAAGCGCAGAGGTGTAAAGAGTACCTGAAAACCAACTTGAGTCAAAGTACAGATACCTTGCAGTTAAAATGACTCCATTACAAGTTACAAGTCACCAATTCCAATACGATTTGAGTAATAGTCTTAAAGTATCTGATTTTAACAGTACTTAAGTATTTTACTCGTGCTGAATTTAGGCTTAAAGATGCACTAGTCCTCAACACCTGAGAGACATGCCAGCGAAAATAAGAAACAGTTGATTTGTGAGGAGAGCAATCTCGTTTATTTTCTAAAATTAAAATAAAACTGAAAACCTCGAAATTGCTCTAAATCAAGGTTGACACAACAGCCTTTTAAACATCTACAATCTTTCAAGTCTCAGTTAAGCTCAAGTGCAAAAAAGGCCATTAGTACAACTAATATCCTTCAAAGAGGTCTCGTCAATATAGCGGATAAATAAAATAATGTTAAGTAAAATTAAATAGTCAAAGTCTACTTACACTGGATGTGCTGGTTTCACCAGATATGTCCTCATATCTTTAATCAAACCTCTGAGATTCACAACTACCTGCTAATGCACTCGCATTCACGTAAAGTAGCCTTTTTTGCCAAGTTTGGGTGAGAAAAGGCAAAACGCACAAGATATAGTACCTTAAATGCCCTTATATCGCTTCATTATAGCAGAAACAAAGTGCTGTAGAAAAAGTTAGGTGCCATGCAAAATGTAATGTGTAATTGCATTACTCATCACAAATGTAGTGGAGTAAAAAGTACATTTACTTATTTAAAAATGTAATTAAGCAGAGAGTAAAAGTTGCCCATATCTTTGATACTCAGTAAAACTACTAAGTAGATGAAAAGATACTTAAGTACAGTAACTAATTACATTTACTAAAATACTTTACACCACTAACAAAGCGGTTTTATACAAACATGCACTTTACAGCCAGTCAGGCGCTCTCACTTTAACTCCATTAGCTGCACTCTTTACGTGGTAAACAGCAGAATTCAATATTGAAAATGGATCTAACTCCAGATCATTCCTGAACTCACTGCTGAAATGCATCATGAACAAATGATGTTCAAGACATATAATCAAAGCAAATGCTGTAAGAAATGACTTATGTGACTAATACTTGATAACCATGAAGCTGAAAAAGTCTTAAGCTGGCTGATATTATAACTAGAAGCTGCTTACAACAGCAGTGGAATGGCAAAGCTAAGCACATGATATGCCTCAGAATGACTCTCTAACAGGCACACACAGCATGTACTGACCTCTCATATTTACAGCTCAAACTTCAAAGCCAAGCCAAGTAGCATTGTGTCAATGTCTAGGCACGTACAACCAACAAGTAATGATGATTTTGATTAAAAAAATGATCTAAATTATCTTCGTCATGATGTTCACAGACTTATGACAGCTTTTACACCTTCTGAAGCTAATGTACTTTTCACCAGCTCTGAGTTCAAGGGTGCCTACAGTAGTTTATATTAACTGGGGCACACTAACCCAACAAAATGCAAACGCATGTACATATGTGTAGTGCATACAGTGCATACATTGTACAGTAGGCCTACCTTACCCTTGCTTTCCTTGTTTCATCAGATCTTGATGCATCCATCAACGTTTACATCCCAGTTTGGAACTTTATCCACAGCCTGGCCCTTATGTAACAAGTCTCTGAAAAGGAAAAAAAAAAAAAAAAAAAAATATATATATATATATATATATATATATATATATATATATATATATATATATATACACATACATACATATATATATTTCTTACATACTAACCTCAGCGCCTGAGTGTGTTATATTTTATTGTTGTGCTTCAGGTGTTTACATGCTCTAGATATTTTAATATTTTAAACTTTTTATTTATAAATAATTTGAATCAATTATTATAAATTATATAATCCTGTACAGAAGTAATGTAAACATTTTCAGTGGACAAACAGTTTATGCTATTCCCATACAGAAATGTAATATAGGCCTATATGCATATAGCCGACCTAGCCTATGTTCCTATATCTCGAGTAGTGTTCATATATGTTATAGTGTAAGGCATATACATCCTCAGTATATAAGAAGATATAAGTTTATACCATGTATACAATTCCCATAGTTAAGACCATGTCTCGTTTATATAAGTTTATTAACAAAACACGTATGCACACGTTCGGTATGTTTATATATGATTTTCTATAGGTTTATGCCATACATGAAATACCCATAGTAAAATTAGTATGTAGGCCTACATTTAGATTTGCGTATGGGTTTCACTGACAACAAAATTACTAACCTGTTCTCAACACTCATGACGCTGTTTATGTTTTAATGCAAAAACAGACATATAGTGTCTTTGACAACTGCAGTTATTTTAAAAGCATCAAATGCAACTAAACAAACGCTGACTGGCTTCAGTAACTACGCACTTGATAGAGTCTTCGTGAGAATCATCATCTGGCGTCGTTTACAAGCTCTAGTTCCCGCCAAGAGCGCTTGTGATCGCCTAAGCGTGCGCGCACATGACTTGCGGTCCAACGATTGTTGGATTTATTAGAGTTACGACGTAAGATTTAATAACACTGCAGGCTTATAAGTTTTTCTTTTAACTTGTCATGGCGCATTTAAAACGCGGTGGGAAACGTTTAAAAACATCTAGTCTAGTGCATGTTTACATAGAAAATCCTCGTTGTGGAACACAAAGTGTGAACACAAATGTGTGTTGTGTTCTTTAATTTATTTTTAATTTATTTAAAGATGAAGTGATAATAAAATATAAAAATATAGGGATATCATAATCTTCAAATATTATTAAAGGGTTAGTTCACCCAAAAATGAAAATAATGTCATTTATTACTCACCCTCATGCCATTCCACACCCGTAAGACCTTCGTTAATCTTCGGAACACAAATTAAGATATTTTTGTTGAAATCCGATAGCTCCATGAAGCCTCCATCGCCAGCAATGACATTTTCTCTCTCAATATCCATTAATGTACTAAAAACATATTTAAATCAGTTCATGTGAGTACAGTGGTTCAATATTAATATTAAAGCGACGAGAATATTTTTGGTGTAAAAAAAAAAAAAAAAAACTACTTATATAGTGATGGCCGATATGAAAACACTGCTTCAGGAAGCTTCAGCGCATAATGAATCAGCGTATCGAATCATGATTCGAATCGCCTGTCAAACTCATCAGGTCAAACTGCTGAAATCACCTGACTTTGGCACTCCAAACCGCTGATTCGACACGCTGATTCATAATGCTCCGAAGCTTTCTGAAGCAGTGTTTTGAAATCGGCCATCACTATATAGGTTATTTAGATTTTTTGGTGCACCAAAAGTATTCTTGTCGCTTTATAACATTAATATTGAACCACTGTACTCACATGAACCGATTTAAATATGTTTTTAGTACCTTTATGGATCTTGAGAGAGGAAATGTCATTGCTGGCTATGAAGGCCTCACGGAGCCATCGGAATTCTTAATTTGCGTCCCAAAGAAATATCTAAGAAATAAAATATCTTAATTTGCGTCCCGAAGATTAACGAAGGTCTTATGGGTGTGGAACAGCATGAGGGTAAGTAATAAATTACATTATTTTCATTTTTGGGTGAACTAACCATTTAATTGTATTGTAAAATAAAAAGTTTTAAAAAGCCAGAACATTATAAAGGAGATATCCTGCATCTTAAAAAGTCATGACATCCACAAATCAAGTCATGACATCCAAGAGACTCAATTGCTTTATATGAACAGGTTTAATTCAGTCTTTTCTCACATATAATCATTGATCAGTGAACATGAACAGACGCTCAACCTAAGCAGGAGAACAAACCTCTTCCAGAAGCTCAAAAGTGCTGCCTAACACGAGAATGAACCTCGTTGGTACTCACGTGTCAAGCGAACATGCTTGAGTTTCCATTTAACTGATGCAAGTTGATGAAATGTACATGTGAATAAAAGTCTAAATTCAGTCTGTGTCATATAAAGAGATTGTGTCTCTTCAAAAAAAAAAAATAAAAAAAAATTGACAACTATTCAATACATATGGATTAGTTATGACCTCTATCTTTTTTTAAAGTGTCAATTCATTTGCATAGGTTGTCTATGGAGGGACAGAAAGCTCTCAGATTTCATCAAAAAGATCTTCATTTGCATTCCAAAGATGAATGGAAGTCTTATGGGTTTGTACTGACATGTGGGTGAGTAATTAATGACAGACTTTTCATTTTTGGCTTAGTGGGTAACAGCACAGCATTTAGTTCTGTACAATGAGAGAATGGCTTAAGAATCTAATCCTTTTAACAGCAATGAGAAAGTGGGTTTACACACCAAGTTCACTATGCTCCTCACAAAACATAAGAGGCCCAAGCAATATTTTTAGCCACATTATGGGCTTCTTACAGACAGACCACTCTTGCATGAGATCCCATGTGCACAGAAACAGACTTCTATAGCTTTCCATACAAGTTTAATAGTCACCCTTTTACAGGTCAAGTAGATAAAGCACAGCATTTGTACACATTCTTGTAACACTTACAAGCCAGGGTCACACCTGTAACATTGCGCAAAACAACATCAAGAGTCAAATACAATGAAACTGTATCAATAGAAAATGGTTCACTGGATCAAGGGACAAAAAAAAAAAAAAAAAAAAAAACACACACACACACACACAACACACACACACACTCGATAGATTTGTGCATTCCAAGACAGCTTAAAACCTTTATAGAAGAAACTTGCTACATACATACTGGCAGTGTTCCAAAACAAGTGACTTTGTAAAAGCACAAAATAAAAACGGACAAAGCAAGTGTTCTAAAAGAAAACCACATATTAAAGTCAAACTAAAATGCATTACAGTATTTAATACAAACAAAAACAGAATTAAAACATTTAAAAGTAGACCAATGAACTATAGCATATCCAGAATGCAGAGAAGTGCAGTGGTTTTATACTAGAGGATAGCTGGCGGATGTCGCAATGCCACAATGGTTCTTTCGGTCTTTAGCCATGTAGACGTAGCCTTTGTTACCCCATTTCTCAGTCCAACTAAAGATACAGAACAAAGTAGCATGCATTTAAGGTTGTGCCTGCAGTTAAGTGTCATTTTAAAACACCACACACGCACATGTAACATTAAGAGGACACCAGAAGTAAATCATACCTGTTCTTCACAATCCAGTATCTCTTCCCAGCAACATCAGCACCCTCATAACCATAACCAACTACCAAGACTCCATGGTCAAGTTCTTCACTGCTGCACTCCTTCTCATAATAGATGCCTAGAGTAGAAAGTTTAGAAAGGAGTTAAACCTCAAAAAGACTGCCAGTTTGATTTATGTCTAATTTTTTGTAATGGTTGTGCATACAAGTTATATCATACAATTCAAATAACCATAAATTTAGACCATTCTCAGGAATAATCAGCCACCTACCAGACTGGTAGAACTGGAAGGATTCATGTGCAGCATCAATAGCAACAGCTACAGGACCCACAGCAGCAACAGCCTTCATCAGAGCATGCTCTTTACCACTGGGAATGTCCACAAAACCAGTGTCATTAGCAGCATTATAACGGGGGTCGTAGCGGCATGGCTGGTCATCCTGCAAGCACAAAAGGAAAAGAAAAGAAATAATTATACATTACATGTGATGTTATCAAATACTCATTGAGATATGGGTTGAAAAGGGAGCAAAGACTTGGCACTCACTATAGATTCACTAGCATCTGCAAGTCAGAAAGAGCACACAACTGATTTTTACCGTTGCAAGGTAGGGATAGGACTCCTCAGAATCCAGCCCATTGTTGTCCTGAACATACTGGAAGGCCTGGTCCATGAGGCCTCCATCACAGCCGTGATTGCCCTCCGGCCTAGAACAGTCCATCAAGTTTTGCTCACTCAAAGATACCAGCTTTCCTGTTTTACGGAACACCTGACCCTCCAAGGCACCGGTTGAGCTGAAAGCCCAGCAAGATCCACACCGTTTCTAGGATCAGGAAACATGACGTTACCAAACAATGAAGCAATACATGCACATTTTAAAACACTAACAGATACAGAACAAAAGCTCTAGAAACCAGTTTGATAAATTGCTTACTTGGTCTTTAACAGGGGTGACATAACCCTTTTCTCTCCAGTCAACCTGTTGGGGGGCTTCAAAAAAGCTGGGTTCCATAAACAGTGAGCCTTTTGACTTCCGGTTGGGGTCATGACTGTAACCATTCATCGCTTGTTTGAACTCCTCATTTGTCTGTGAGGGAGGACACAAAAGGCTTAATTAAAATAAAAATATATAAAGCCTAGCAGACATTAAAAAAGGTAACCATTGATCTCAGTATTGATTAGATATGAAAAGGATTATATTTTACAACAGATACAAAAGACTACTCACCATGTCACCAAATTGGTTCATTCCCAGTCGGAAGGTGTGTTTGCCCACGGAGTGCTCAAGGTTGTGCAACTCAATTTTTCTGAAGTTCTTTTCCCACACCATTCTCCTCCAGCCCTCTTCTTTCTAAAGAAGCAGAGGTTTCAGCCATTGCAAAATAAAATGTATGTATAAAGACATGCATTGCATTTCCTTTGTGTTGAAGCGGATGTCTTGCTACAAGCTCTAGTACTACCCACCTCGTAGTAGTTTTTTCCATGATAGCTCTTCCAGAGGTGCCAGTGGTCATCCAACTTCTGGTCTAAGCTCGGAGCAGCAAACACGGCGCTCATGCATAGCGTGAGGAGCGAGGCAAACATCATCCTGCCTGGAAGACTGTGACACAAGAAAACAAGACTCAATTTGAAGGAATGTCACAGAGGCGACTTACACAGACTACAGCAGTAAACATTTTATTCAATTACAAGGAGCAAAACCTCAGTGCACACACCAACAGTTATTCCAAGTTAAGAAGACACTGAACATGTGCAGGTTACAAAGCCACACACGTACAATGCATAATAAATCGTTCAACATAAGCTTCACTAGCCTAGAAAATATGTAAAAAGCTTTTTAAAATGAAGTTTAAACAAGCATATACACATTTTTTCATAAATGATCCAATACAGACGGAGCTGAAACTCAGGTAGGCTAAATATAATCACTGCACCGTACACTCACGAAAGACATAGACATAAACTTACCTTTTACAAGCGAACGAAATGAGCGATTGACTGTCATTGTTTACAACTGAGCGGTTTTTAAAGCGTGCCTGAACATAGAGGCGTCGTCTCATTGGGTGACGATAAGCTAAACGTTAACAGCCAATCATGTGAAGCAAGAATCTCATCCACTCATGTGATCCAGCATCACAAGATCGAGAACTCATCACTGGAATACAGTGATACTTACATATTGTAGCAAGATTAAAAGTTACATCCGAGAACACTTTGTCTGTGTTTACAATATACGAGGGAAAAGTTCGTTAAAAAATATGTGATATGTGATGAAGGTGGCGTAAAGATAAATGAGATTGGATGTAAATTGTAATTAAATATTTGAATTGCTAGTTAATTAAAAGGATTTATTGTGTTTATGAGACTTTTATTTTGTTCAGGGCTTTGCTCTCTTTTGTGTAAATTTTCATGTTTGTTTGTGCTTGTCAGAGAAGTGTGTGTCTGACAAATCCAACATGCTCAGACAGAAAATAATCAAAGTGAAAACACTTAGGTCTTTGAGAAAATTCCATAACTAAGCGTTTTGAAACACAATCAGTGGCTTGTGTTTTGTATGACGCTAAAAATACAAAATTTAGCAACCCCAGTGCTTCTTGGCATCATCTGCTTTATCTTGGTCTTTCAGTTGCAGAGCGTGCACAATTTAAATACAAATAATCTTAGCCTACTTTTCAAGTTTGCTCTTAATATGTCTAAGAACATAGGCTACTGAATATTATTATTATATAAGTAGCCTATCTCCATGGTGGAATATCTCTAAAAAAGATTCATGATTTTTTTTTTAGCATTCAATGTAAAGACTATATAGCCTATATATCATTACTGTTACAGTGTTATATAAATGCTAGTAGCTATCTAAGGATGACATTTTATAATATTTCATAATGTTATAAAATAGTGTCAAAACAGGATTTATTTTATAATGAAAATCATTAATTAAACACACCTTTAACGCTTAGCAAAAACCACAGATATTTCTTGCATACAACATATTAGAAAGATAGCAGAAAAAGGAACTGAAAAGATATTCTGTGGTCTGACGTTTGATGGAGTGAGATACATTTTACATATATGCCTTTTTACAATGGCAAAACTCTTGGTTAGGCCCTAAAAGACACTGTTGGATTTTACCAGTTTTGTTTTGCAACACATCATACAACTTATCCTGTGGCTTTGTACAAAACCTCTTTAGTCTTATGTGTTATCTTTTCATCAGTGAATAGGAAGCAGTGGCATGAGACGTGTTTACCTGTAGGTAGTGACTTGTGTGAGGCATTGTGTGACTGCATGATTAATTAGGTCAACCAGTAAATGTTGTTATCAAAACTTCAAAGGAGCCAGAACAAATGATCAGAGAGAGTGGAAATCAGACTTCAACTGATGGGGGTGAAAAAATGCAATCATTCTGATCCTCCTGCCGACGAACTGCCAAAGTCCCTCAAGTTACTTTTCTTGTGGTCATCAGAAACTGAATAAAATGAAGGCCTACCACATGTGACTAATGCCATTTCTCATCACAAAAAAAGGAAACTTAACATACTTCTACTAAGATACTAATCACATTATTGTTAATAATTCTCTTACAGCAGTAATATTTCAAAGTTATTTATATGCAATGCAGCCTTGCCTGAATCATTTAATACACTCCCACCATCTGAACAAAAAGGGTAATTCAAGTTGGTAGGATAAATTAAAGGTGCTAAAGAAGATGTTTTGTTTTATACATTTTTGCAATATTACTTGAAACTGTCTTTACTAACTGATAAAATACTATTTATTAGGTGCACTGAAAGGAATAATATTAATATACATCATCTGTGCACGAGGTAGGGCCTTAAAAACATCAGCCAATCGTTTACGCGATCATCACGTAAACGATTGGCTCTCTGGCTTGTGTCACAGACACGTCAGGTTCCACCTCACTCCCTTACCCACGCACTCAATCACCAGCGTACTGATCACCGCCACCTGTTACTCATCAGCACTGCAATCACCACCACTACAAAACCACCACACTCACACACACTCACTGTCCGGTCTCGTTTGCACTACAACACATGTATGCTTACCTTAAGGACTCCCAACGACATACTTACCTGCTCCAGCGATCTCCTCCATCTCCTTCGTCTCCTGTTCTCCTCGTGTGCCTACCTGCCTGTGTGTGTGAGTGTCTCCGTCGTCTCCCTCCATTGCATCTCTCCACCAGCATCTGCAAGTGAAAATAAGGACAGTATTACATTCTCTTCTTCTCTCAAGAACTCTATATCTGCTTGCCATCACCTAGTGCTCTGCTATTTGTGAAATAAAACTTACCTGGATTGCTTTTACCTCTGCCTCCGTGTCTCTGTTGTAACAGAAGACTGGACCATAACAACTTCACAGCATGAGCACCAACGATCCGTTTCAGGAGCTCGTGGACGCGCTGCGCAGAGCACTCACACCACAGCCATCCTCACCGTCACCCACCAACGCTGCTGCTTCCGCACCCACCATCACCGCTTCTTCTCCAGCATTCACCGCCAGTCCCATGGCCAAACCGGCGCCCTACTCTGGATCGGCGGAGGAATGCAGCGGATTCCTTCTCCAATGCGAACTGGTCCTGGAGATGCAGCCGCACCTCTACACAACCGACACAGCTAAAATAGCGTTTATCATTTCGCAACTGCAAGGTAAGGCCCTGCAATGGGCAGACTCTCTGTGGACACAGAAGGGCCCTGTTGTCAAGTCATATTCGGCGTTCGTCTCTCACTTCCGTGAGGTCTTCGGGAAACCTCTGGCGGACTCTTCGACTGGTGAGAAACTCTATAATCTGAAGCAAAGAAATCTATCTGTTAACGATTATGCCTTGCAGTTCCGAACGCTAGCCGCCACCAGCGGATGGAATGAACAAGCCCTCATCACTACTTTCCGTCAGGGTTTGGAACCCAATGTGCGGCTGCATCTCGCTGCATACGAGGACTCAATGGGACTAGAACGCTTCATCCAACTCGCCATCCGCGTGGGTTCTCGTATGCAGTCGTGTCTCTTAGAGCACCAGGGCCAGTCATCTACCACCAACCTCCTCCGTCGGTCCGAACCCGTCAGCCCTCCAGAACCAGCCACCGAACCAATGCAAATTGATCATTCACGTCTCACACCTAAAGAAAGACAAAGAAGGCTGACCCTGAACTTGTGCTTATATTGTGGATCTCTGGGCATGCTATCTCCACATGCCCATCTCGTCCTCCTCGGCCCATGGTGAGTGCAATTTTCCCCTCCATTCAGAAAATGAAACCACTCACTACTATTGTAATCCTTACTGCTGCAAATACCTCTATTCCAGTGGTGGCGCTCCTCGACTCAGGGTCAGCAGGAAATTTCATCTCAGGAACCCTCTGTCGTCAACTCAAGCTCAAGATCTCCCCGTCTCCGACTAGCTATCAGATCGACTCCATCATGGGCAAACCCCTGAGCCGTAAGCACATCCGTCATTGTGTGGGACCACTTCAACTGTGTGTCGGCGTCCTGCATTCGGAGAAGATACATCTGCTGGTTCTGGAGGAGTCCACCGCTGACGTGGTTCTAGGGCGCTTGTGGCTTGAACAACATAATCCCACCATCTCTTGGCGCACGGGCGAAGTCCTGAAGTGGGGCGACCACTGCTTTCCAGACTGCTTCCCAGCGCTTCCTGTTCCGAAATCTCCACTCTCCAAGTCTCTCGCCATCAATGCCACGTCCATCGAAAGCCCTGTAGAGAAGCGCTCCGTGGATGTTCCCCCGGACTACGCCCCCTTCAGTGACGTCTTCTGCCCGCAACGCGCCTCCAAGCTTCCTCCACACCGGCCATGGGACTGTGCCATCGATCTGTTACCGGGTGAGCCAGTGCCCAGGGGACGCATCTACCCCCTGTCAATACTGGAGGAGAAGGCCATGGAGGAATACATCAAAGAGGCACTCGAACAAGGTTACATCCGCCCGTCTACTTCCCCTGCTGTTTCAAGCTTCTTTTTTTGTGGCGAAGAAGGACGGAGGCTTGAGGCCCTGCATCGATTACCGTGCCCTCAACAAGATTACTGTCAAGTTCCGCTACCCACTTCCCCTCGTCCCAGCGGCCCTGGAACATCTCCGCGGTGCCACTGTGTTCACCAAGTTGGACCGCCGCAGCGCGTACAACCTCATCCGGATACGTGAGGGGGACGAGTGGAAGACTGCCTTTGTCACGCCCACCGGACACTACGAGTATCTCGTCATGCCGTATGGCCTGGTCAACGCCCCCTCCGTATTCCAGGATTTCATACACGAGGTGCTCCGGGAGTTTCTCCACAAGTTCGTGCTGGTATATATTGATGACATCCTCATCTACTCCCGGAGCTTGGCCGAACATCGCCACCACGTTGCGGAGGTCCTCCAACGCTTACGGCAATACCATCTCTTCCTCAAAGCTGAAAAGTGCTCCTTCCACCAGCCCTCTGTCCATTTCCTGGGATACATAATTGATCACAGTGGCATCCGGATGGACGAGGGGAAGGTCTCCGCTATCCAGTCCTGGCCCATTCCATCAACAATCAAAGAACTCCAACGCTTCCTAGGTTTCTCCAATTTCTACCGCCGGTTTATCAATAATTACAGTACCATCGTCAGTCCACTCACCAACTTACTCTGTCACCAGCCCAAGTCTCTGTCCTGGTCCCAACAAGCCACCAACGCCTTCGAGACCCTTAAAAGAGCCTTCACAACCGCTCCCCTCCTCGTCCACCCTAATCCAGATCTCCCATTCGTCTTGGAAGTGGACGCCTCCACCACCGGAGTGGGAGCGGTCCTTTCACAGCAGCAGGGGACACCTAGTAGACTCCATCCATGCGCCTTCTTCTCCCGCAAGCTCAACCCGGCGGAGGTCAATTATGACATTGGTGACCGCGAACTCCTGGCCGTCAAGCTTGCCCTTGAGGAGTGGAGGCATTGGTTGGAGGGGGCTACTCATCCCTTTCAAGTTCTCACTGATCATAAGAACCTAGAATATCTGAAGGCTGCCAAAAGACTCAACCCTCGTCAAGCTCGCTGGGCCATGTTCTTCTCAAGGTTCAACTTCTCCATCTCTTATCGCCCTGGTTCAAAGAATACCAAAGCTGACGCCTTGTCTCGTCTCTACTCCCCTGAGGAAAAGCCTGAAGTTCCTGAAACAATTCTACCAGAGTCCATTTTCGTGAACCCGATCCAGTGGTCCGAAGAAACCATTCCCTCCTCCAATGCCTCCACACGCACTCCGCCGGGTTGCCCCCAAGGCTTGCAATACGTCACACGGGCACGTCGCACTCCACTCCTGCACAATACCCACTCTTCACTTGGCACTGGCCACCCGGGGGCCAATGAGACCCTCTCGTTGCTCAAACAACGCTTCTGGTGGCCCAACATGGCCAACGATGTCAGGAGGTACGTGCGGGGCTGCAGGGAGTGCGCCATCTCAAAGAGCCCACGCCATCTTCCCACCGGCAAGCTTCTTCCTCTGCCCGTTCCTGAGAGACCCTGGTCACACCTGGGAGTGGACTTCGTCACCGACCTCCCTGAGTCTGACGGTCACACGTGCATCCTGGTGGTGGTAGACAGCTTCTCAAAGTCCTGCCGTCTGATACCCCTGGAGGGTCTACCTACCGCCATGGCCACTGCTGAGTTGATGTTTAACCATGTGTTTCGCTATTACGGAATTCCTGAAGACATAGTCTCCGACAGAGGACCCCAATTCGTCTCCCACGTCTGGAAGGCCTTCTTCTCCCTCCTGGGTGTGACCGTCAGCCTGTCATCTGGGTACCACCCTCAGTCGAATAGGCAGACAGAACGGAAGATTCAGGAGATAGGCCGCTTCCTGCGTACCTTCTGTCACGGCCACCAGAACTTCTGGAACCAGTACCTGGGTTGGGCCGAGTACGCACAGAACTCCCTCCGCCAAGCCACAACTGGACTAACACCCTTCCAGTGCGTACTCGGCTACCAACCCCCACTGTTCCCCTGGGATGGGGAACCCTCCAACGTCCCTGCAGTCGACTACTGGTTCCGGGAGAGCGAGAGGGTTTGGGACTCAGCTCATCACCAACTGCAGAGAGCCCTGCGCAGACGCAAGATGGCAGCCGACCTTCGGCGCTCCGACGCTCCTGTATACCAACCGGGGCAGAAGGTCTGGCTGTCCACCAGGGACATCAGGATGCGTCTGCCCTGCAAGAAGCTGAGTCCCCGCTTCATTGGCCCGTTCACCATCATCCGGCAGATCAACCCCGTCACCTACCGACTCCGACTCCCTCCACAGTACAGTAGAATTCACCCTACATTCCATGTATCACTGCTAAAGCCTCACCACCCTTCTGTTGTTCCCTCCACAGAACCTGACGTGACAGCCGCCGAGCCCCCCCTTCCACTCATCCTGGAGGACGGCACAGCTTACGTGGTTCGCGAGATCCTGGACTCCCGGCGCCGTGGTGGTCGACTCGAATACCTCGTCGACTGGGAGGGCTATGGCCCCGAAGAACGCTCATGGGTCCCCAAGAATGATATCCTTGATCCTATCCTGTTACAGACCTTCCACGCCAACCACCCAGACAGACCTGCCCCACGCCCCAGAGGAAGACCACCACGACGTCGGGGTCCGCGGCCCTCAGGAGCGGGCCGTGGGAGGGGGGGTACTGTCACAGACACGTCAGGTTCCACCTCACTCCCTTACCCACGCACTCAATCACCAGCGTACTGATCACCGCCACCTGTTACTCATCAGCATTGCAATCACCACCACTACAAAACCACCACACTCACACACACTCACATGTATGCTTACCTTAAGGACTCCCAACAACATACTTACCTGCTCCAGCGATCTCCTCCATCTCCTTCGTCTCCTGTTCTCCTCGTGTGCCTACCTGCCTGTGTGTGTGAGTGTCTCCGTCGTCTCCCTCCATTGCATCTCTCCACCAGCATCTGCAAGTGAAAATAAGGACAGTATTACATTCTCTTCTTCTCTCAAGAACTCTATATCTGCTTGCCATCACCTAGTGCTCTGCTATTTGTGAAATAAAACTTACCTGGATTGCTTTTACCTCTGCCTCCGTGTCTCTGTTGTAACAGCTTGTCAATCACTGCCATGACGTTCCTTGTGAGAGACGAGCGCGGCTGCACGCTCCAGTAACTTTCCACACTCCACAGGCACCGCATGCAATGTTTTTGTCAGGAGACAGGAGTAACAACTGCAGATTATGAGTCACCTGCGGTGAGTCCGACATAATGAATCCACAAACACGACAGCGAATGCCGGTGGTAAACACTCGTGTTCCAATACTCGTGCACCTGTTTTGGGAGGCGTTCCCTCGAAACGAGCTGTGGCGGAGGGGGGTTGTTCTTACGCATGCGCTCATTTCAAAAACTCACTAACAGTCTTTGGTTTCTCAGGTCGACGAAAAGATCCTCTTTAGCACCTTTAAGGTGATTTTTTTTGCATTTTTGACTTTACAGAGATTATTACCCTAATACTTCAGACCAACATAGAAGAAAATAATCAACTCATGAACTTGTTTTTGATTTACTTTCTTTCTTGCTTAACTGAACTCATCACACTTGAGGCCAGATCAATGGCCAAAACTGAACAAATAACATCTTCTAATCCTAATCATAATCCTAATTTTAATTATTTATTTTCTCCCCAGTCCACCCTATGTTATCATGATGGGAAAGAACAACATAAAGGCCACACTTAAAAGGACAAAACATTTATTGCCAGAGAAAGCATAGTTTATTACAAAATAAAATTTAATATGCAAATAAGAATGAATTAAACTCCTCTTAAAAGCTAGAAAGAAGAGATTTAAAGTTTATAAGTGTATGTGCTAGTCCACAAACTTTATTTTCTCTGTGGGATATTTCTGTGATGTTATTAAAAAGCAGTCAATTTCTTAGAATTTACAGTAAATCCATTACTATATATTATAGACATATTGAGTTAAGTCAAACTGAGGTAATTGCAGTCATCATTCTGTGACTCTTCTTCACTCCGTGTGCGTGCGCTCTTAGCTTTGTTCTGAACTTTATGCTGCACGGGATTCAATGCTGGGTTCCTTCTCCTCTTCTGATGGAAGAGACATTGGTTGAGATAAACATTTGGTGTGGCACATGCATGAATCCTGACTTTACTAAGACACATTATAGAAAACATTCCAAGTCTTTTTAAGAGGGTGGCACACACATTCGACATTATTCATGAAAAATGAGCACAATTCATTTCTTTGTAAATCATTAAACCATTCAGTCATAAGTAGTTTCATTGAATTCAATTGTTTCTTTTCTTCCTCTTTTTTTACGTATGTGGACGTGTTTGAGATTATTACCTTGTAACAAACCACTCCAGCGATGATTCCAAGTAGTACTATTAAACCCATGACACAACCCACCGAGATTATCACTGTCATGGGGAGACCTGAGATTATCACTGCGTTTGGGGAGACCAGAGACAAGATTAACAATACAATGTCTCATTTTTTACTTCCACTCTCTCATTATTATCTTATTAGCACTAAAAAACATTCAGGCCTATTCAATAACAAACATCACTAAATTTAAATTCAAATGATATAGTTATAACAAAGTTAAACTATGAGAATATGCAAAAACAAACCTTCAAACATAAATTCACAGATCATATTTTTTAGACTGTTTAAAAAAATAAATTTAAAATGGTAATTAAAAACAAAATAAATAAATAAAATGGTAAATCCAACAGCCATTTTTTGCTGAATTAGCAAGGCCACGCTACTACTAAAATCTGTTTTGTTCTTTTTAAACAAGATGTAACATAAAACCCTAATGCAGTGATTCCCAACCGGGGTGACATTTGGGGAGAGCAGGGGTGCCATGTAAAAACCCTTCAAACATTTTTAAATTGCTAAAATGTGTATAATAAGCTACGGAGCCCCGCACATGACATGCAGGAAAAAATAGGCTAAATCGTGCACGCGATTTAGGCTAGGCCTAATTCATTCCCTCGATTTGTGCACAATTTACTTTTTTTTTTCTTGCATGTCATGTGCGGGCTCCATATAAAGCATTTAACATATAGGCTAGGTACCACCAATCTCTGATGTCTCTAATAATAACAAAGAACACACACAAATGGATAGTATAAATGCAAATCATAAGAAAGGTTGGTCTGAATTTCGGCGCAGGATTTCAGTATCATGACAACATAGGGTGGAACAAATTATTGAACATTTTGAAAGGGTGCCATGACTGAAAAAAGGTTGAGAAACACTGCCCTAATGTACATAACAGATAAGAAGAAACATAATTATTAAAATTAAAAACCATCAAACGTGAAATGTCAAGGAATTCAGGAAAAGTCAGTTTATGATTTTTCACTGTAAATTATTAGATGATTTGTTTTTTTTTACCTCCAAAAATGGTACATTTAACAGTATTTTACTGTAAAATTACAAAAAATGTAAGGTTAGATTTGTTACAGAACTTACTATTAACCAATTAAGTTTTTGCTGTCAATTTGGTCTTTTACTGTTAAAATTACAATAATTTTTTACAGTGTATCCTTCACTTTTTTCTATTATGTAGACGTTTGTCAGAGGTTTGCACCTTAGAATGGATTTGATTCGGGTTTCTGTTACTCCCATTATGTTCTTGTTTTTAAACAAAGAAATAAAGTTTGTTCCTAGGCTATTAGTTTGTTTTTTAGTAGTTAGTTTTAATTGAATAATTTCTTGATTCTCAATGTTAAATGATAGTCAGATACGGGTGTGAATACGGCAAATAGCCATAATGGTTATAATTATAATTTAAATGAATAATTATAACATGTAATTTGTAGGAACAAAAATGGGTATTTTTAGCTAACTTACAAACAGCATGCCTGGTGTTATGTTGAGGAAGATAATTATTCTTACCATTTTCTGTTCTTTTCACTAGATTAATTTGGCCTTGAAGACTCCCATGCGGGAAAGTGCTGAGTTTATAGCAGTAAGTCACAAAGTCGCTCTCTTGTAATTTTTCCAGTACAATGCTGTGGTTTGATTTTGCAAAAAGACGACCAGCATAGCTGTTGTTAACTATAGTGAGTCCATGGCTGGGGCTGAACACAAAAACTTTCTGATCTGGACACCTGCTCCATTCAGCAAGGCTTACTTTCATCTCTCTTGTAACCTTTAAGTTAAAAGTTGCACTCCCACCCAAAGGAGCTCGAATCACATTTTCATCTGTAAAGGCCCCTGTGAAAAACAAAGAGAGAAAGAAGAAAAAGAAGAGAAATAAAGAAACGTGTTATGGCACAAACAGCATTTTCAGCATACTGAACTGAACAGCATAATTTATCAGCTTTTCTCTGTATGATCAGTAAATCATTTTATAAACAGTTTATAAAATTGCACACCTAATCAATCAGTAGATGTGAAAAAGAGCTCAGTTCTTTACTGTCAGGTGCTTGTGAACCCATATTTGCTTTCTCTTCCTGTATCTAACTGCCACAGTTTCCTTCTTTTAACAGTTCAGTTCTTTCATTAAAAAGTTTTCATTATATACATCACAAGAATACACTGCTGTTCAAAAGTTTAAAGGGGAATACATTTTCTCTTTTTTGAAAGAAATTAATTCTTTTATTTGGTAATAACATTTTATTTGGCATTGAACTGAAGAGCGAACTTGTAAACTTTATATTTATATATATATATCATGATTTATACATAAATATTAAGCAGCATAATTGTTTTCAACATTCATAATAATAAGAAATATTTCTTGAGCACCAAATCAGCATATTAAAATGATTTCTGAAGGATCATGCCACTGAAGACTGGAATAATGATGCTGAAAATTTAGCTCATGTCATTATAGGAATAAATTAAAATATATTAAAATAGAAAACAGTTATTTCACAATACTGTTTTTAATATTTGTGAACAAATAAATGCAATGGTTCACGTACAAGACTTCTTTCATAAATATCTCACAAAAATCTTACAGACCCCAAAGTTTTGAAGGTATAACAAAAACTAAAGGAAAGCCTCTCTCTGTCTGTGTGTGTGTGTCTCAAAGTCACATACTCTCTCACATACACATACCTGTTATAAGGGTTATGAAGAGTATTAACACACGGGTCCGGTGTTGTTCAGATACTAGAGATGGATTAGTCTGTCCGATCCTCATCATGGTGTCTTGCGCTATGCTGGACGTGCGATGTCGTCTAATGCATTTTTCAGCATAGACAGAAAGCAACCACAAAGACAACCCTGGTAGCTCTAAAAGTTGGGGGCAGGGGTTTCAGTTAATCTTATCTTTTAAAACAATTTCCTGTAAAGAAGTACCATGTCTAAGAACTGTATATTAGAAGAGATGTGATTGTACTTAAGAATTCTTTATTGTTTTTTTACACTGCAATTTGTTTAAAAATAAATAAATAAATAAAATTGTTAAAACATTGTTCATATCAATCTGTATAAATTAAAATTGTAATAGTCTCATAGTGTAATTTCACTTCATTTTACATAAAGGAGAAAGTGTAGTCTATAGCACACATGAAAATATGTTCTTGTGTTTTCACTGTCTTGCTGTCATTCTTGTTGTTGCACAGAGGCAATTGGGCCAGCACTGCTATAAAAACCACTTCCTGTCTCCCTCCGCTGCATAGGTAGGTCACTCATGACCGTTTCACATAATTACATACGTTTCACAACCAATGTGTCATACTGTTGTGAGTGGCAGTATATGTAAATAACAGAATTCATTTAAACACATTGTCTTTATTTGTACACATACTTAATGATGCATGATCATTCATTTAATATAGATGACAATAAAGTACACCTCAGCATTGCTTAAAGGGTTAGTTAACCCAAAAATGAATTCATTAATTACTCACCTCTTATCCTTCCAAACCTTATGGGCAAATGAAGATCTTTTTGATGAAATCTGAGAGCTTTCTGTCCCTCCATAGACAGCCTATACGCAATTGATAATTTGATGCTTCAAAAAGTTCTTAAAGACATCATAAAACTAATCCATAATTGAGAAGTTTAGTCCATATTTTCTGAAGAGACTCGATCACTTTATATGATGAACAGATTGAATTTAGGCTTTCATTCACATATAAACATTGATCGTGAACATAAACAAGCTCAACCAAACCTGCTTGACGCACGAGAACGAACCTCTTTGTGGAAGCTCAAACGTGCTGCGTAACATACAAGCAAACGTTAAGCAAACATGCTTGAGCTTCCATTTACCATAACTGATTTGAGTTGAATGTTTATATGTGAATATAAGCCTAAATTCAGTCTGTTCATCATATAAAGCGATCGAGTCTCTTCAGAAAATATGAACTAAACCGCTCAATGGATTCATTTTATGATCTCTTTATGAATTTTTTCAAGCTACAAAGTTGCAATTCTGTCTATGAAGGGACGGAAAGCTCTCAGATTTCATCAAAAAGATCTTATTTGCGTTCTGAAGATGAACAAAAGTCTTACGGGTTTGAAACGACATGAGGGTGAGTAATTAATGACTTTTCATTTTTGGGTAAACTAACCCTTTAACACACTATTGTTCAGGGAGCATTGAACACAGAAATATGTCATTACAGAAAAGTGTACAACATCATTCGTCCTGAGAGAGCACACTACAAATAGCAGCATATTTACAATTACAAGGATTATACATTTGCCGTAAAAATAATTTTTTGGTTTACTAGCATTTGGCAGGTTGATAAATCTGTGTCTTAAAGTTTTAAAGGAATAGTTCACCCCAAAAATAACATTTATGTTCCCTTATTATCATTCCAAACCTGTATTACTTTCTCTTTTTTCCCCTATGAAACACACACAAAAAGATACTTTTTTTAATATAATGGTGTCTAATGTTGATTTGAACCTCTCTGACTTCTTCTGTGAAAGACAAAAGAAAGTCAGTGGGGTCCAAAAAAAAAAAAACATTGGGCCCCATCGACTTTCATTGTATGTGAAAAATCTGTTGGTTTGGAACAACATGAGAGTGAGTATATTGGACATTTGTCACCATTGTATGGACAAACGCCATAGACATTTTTCAAAGTATGCTCTTTTGTGTTTAACCAAAATAAATAAACAAACAAACATATCATTAATTAAAAAAAGAAAAGTCAAGCAGGTCTGAAATGACATAAGGGTGATTAAATGATGACAGAATTTTTTTCATTTTTGGCTGAACTATCAGCTTTAAGGTTTCAATTAGATGCCCCACTTTAAAAAGGAAAGTCTCTATTCAACATCCTGTCCTATAATATATCAAGAGAACTTTGAAACAACATGAGGGTGAGTGATTTGGGTGAACTATTATAATATTTTAAATATAATATTTATAAATATCTATAAATATATAATAATCACTAATACATTTCTTAATTGCAATAATGCGGGGATATTTCAGGTTGTGACATTTATTTTCTGGGCTTTGATCATCAGATAAAACTTACTGTATACTACTAATATTTCTTACACACACTTGATTTGCTACTAAGATTACAAAGTTACCTACTTCTGTTTGATTATTGCAGCATGTTGCATTCATACAATTTGATTATTTCTGCTATAAAGTTTCAGACATTATGGGCAAAGTTTCATGATGTGCAACCAGGAAGTTTCATTTCATAAAAAAGCTACTGTGACTGCAAACCACTGAACCTAATTCAATATGCCCATATACATCAATGAGCCAAAACATTATGACCACCTGCCTAAAGTGCTGTTGTGCTGCCAAAACAGTGCTGAGCTGTCGAGGCATGCACTCTACAAGACCCCTGAAGATGTCCTGTGGTATCTGGCACCAAGATGTTAGCAGCAGATCCTTCAAGTCCTGTAGGTTGCGAGGTGGAGCCGCCGTGGATTGAACTTATTGGTCCACAGATGTTCAACTGGATTGAGATCTGCACTGTAAAAAAAGCAACTACATATTTTTCAGTTTCACGAAACCATTTGAGTCTCAAATACTAAGAAATGCAATTTTCTTGAAACCACATAAAAACCCATGTCAGACCAACAGAATTCCCTGTGAGTTCCCAGCACGCATTGCAGCATGAATAAATTATGTTTACTGTTTTTATTGTATTATTGTTTTTCTGTTTGCTGACTTAAATTTTTTTTTTAAAAATGTTGTAGTTATTTTGTCATTATTGTTAGTTATTTGTAATGTAAAGAAAGATTTGGTGATTGTCATCATTCTTGAGGCTGGGGCAACATTTTGAACTCTCCGTCATGTTCCTCAAACCGTTCCTGAACAATGAGTGCAGTGTGGCAGGGTGCATTATCCTGTTGAAAGAGCCCACTTCCACCATTATCATGAAGGGTGTACCTGGTCTGCAACAATGTTTAGGTAGGTGGCATGTTCCATCCAAACTGCCATACACATGAATGACCGGACCTAGGGTTTCCCAGCAGAACATTGCTCAAAAAATCACACTCTCTCCACTGGCTCGTTGTCATCCCACAGTGCATCATTGTGCCATCACTTCCCCAGGTAAACGGTGCACGTGTACATGGCCGTCCATGTGATGCAAAAGAAAATGACGACCTTCTTTCACTGCTTCAAGGTCCAGTGGATGCTAGCGTGCCCACTGTAGGGCATTAAAATTTGGTGTGACTTGTGCCACAGTAGACTTTCTGTTGGCTTGGACCAGACAGGATAGCCATCATTGCCCTTCATCGATGAACGATGAACGTTGGGAGCCCAACACCCTGTCTCCGGTTTAAGGTTTTAGTAAATTCTTACCACTGCTGACCAGGAGCAACCCACATGCCTTGCCATTTCAGAGATACTCTGACCTAATCGCCTTGCCATAACAATTTGGCTCTTATCAAAGTCGCTCAGATCTTAATTCCTGTCCATTTTTTCTGCATCCAACAGGTTAATTACGAGAATTGATTGTTTGCTTACCATCTAATCTACCCAGACCCTAATATGTGGCCTTGTTATGAGATGATCAACACTATTTGCTTCACCTGTGACTGGTTATAATGTTTTGGCTCATCAGTGTACATGAAAACTGGAATAATAATTAAAAAAAAAAAACCCACAGGCATTAAATATGTTTTCATCAATTTAAACTGACTGCCTAAAAAGTTCCTGCTTGCCAGTTCCATACCATTCATAATTAATAATACTACCATTCTGCCTGATGCAAACAAGGTAAATGTGTCAATCAACATTTTAGGCCTAACCACACCACAGTCATGTTTAACATATCACATCATTATGGCTTAAATACTACCCAGGGTCTTCATGCCTGTAGTCCCTTGTGTCATACCATGTCTGTGAAGGTGCAGGGGGAATCGTTCTCATCCGTGTTCATTGTGAGGAACTGAATCCAGTTCTGAAGGAAGCTTCGTGAATAGACACCAGTCTCCACAACCAGGCCACAAAAGCGCCGTCTGCCGGTTTTGTTGCGCAAAGCAATTTGAGCTTCACGTTCTGTTACGTTGTAACTGACATTGATAATCTGAATGATGAACAGGTGGAGCAGACCGGCTGTTATGATAACGCTGTACCACACACATGTAAAACACAGCGCTGTGCTACACACACAAACACACACAAATGTGTTATATTAGGTTGCAAACACACTGCGTATGTGCATATTTTCTATTAAACATATATATATAAAGTAGTGGATGGTGTACCTGTATTGGCTGTAGACTCCAGGACAGTATAACATAGCTGTGAATAGACTCTGTCGTGGACATATACTCCATAACACCAAACTGATCCCGTAGAAGGATGTCAGCAGGAAGAGAAGGAGCGTAAAAATGAACTGCCTGTGATTGGCTTGGCCTACACAGCTGTTTATCCTGTCACGCACACAAAGACACAAAAAGTAAGCAGTCATGTAAACACACAGACATATTAATACCAAAAACCAAGTCAAGAACAGTTACACTATTTTCTCTCTCTTAAATGTGGTTTATGTCATGTTCCTATTTTTATTTGTGCCTGTGTGCGTGTTGAAGCAGCACAGAGACAGATTGGCCTGGTGAGATCTCTCTTTACTGTGCTGAAAGCTGCGTTCCTGTGGCCTATGCACATGTCTCTCCAGCCTGTCCTGCTCCAGTGACGTCTTTTGGGAATCAGCTTGAACATATGTGTGTGTCTGATGGGGTAGTGTACACATGCATACAATTTGTGAAAAAATCAGAAATAGAATCAAATAACTAGCATGAGAATGCTTGGGAGATGACCTACAATTCATTTTTGGAATTGTTCAACTATTTCTATAGTAGGGATGTGCATGAAGCCAAATATATGAAGGAAAGGCACAAAAACTGACATGAAAGTGACTAATGAATATTAGTTATAGAATAATAGAAAACATTCTTTTGACTGATTATCCAACAAGCACAAATATAAAGTAATATTTTTAATGAACATATCTGAAATCATAATGAAATAGTGAGTCTGTGACACCAAGATGACTAAACTGTGAACTTCATGAATGGAAGCAGTTACTCTCTCTCCTTTTATTATGCATATATCAGGATTTTTATTTTTTTATTTATTTATATAAAGGTTTTTCATTAAAAAAAAAATTAAAAAAATAAAAAAAAATATATATATATATATATTGAAATATAATCATTTAAAAATACTAGCTACTGTAGTAGTATAGCAGCGCAATTGTTTTCAACATTAATAATAATAAGTGTTTTTGAGCACCAAAAAAGCATTTAAGAATGATTTCTGAAGGATCATGACACTGAAGACTGGAGTAATGGCTGCTGAAATACAGCTTTGCCATCACATGAATGAACTGCATTTTAAAATACAGAAAATGGCCGCAGTGCACAACTTCTTTCTGTAGTTTTCAGAATATTTAAATTATTCATAATAATAATTCACTTCACACTGAGAATAAAGTGTTCATACTAAATTTTCAAAGAAGAAGGAATGAGAAACCCACCAAACACAGTGGTGGTCCATTCGAAGGACACATGTCCCACAGATCCTGCAGTGCCCAGCCCTTGGTGGGCGAACCAGTTGGCACACAGGGCATAACTTCTTCTTTCCTTCCTTCTCCCCCTTTGACTGGCTGATTCCATTGCAGAGGGTGGAGTCTCTGGGTAAGTTTGAGCTCTGATTGGTTGTAGAGCTACTGTTGTTTCCCAGAGCTAATGATTGGGATTTGACAAAGCCTGGTCCCTGTTTGGTGCGCACAAGGGAGATAAGCGTCAACATCATGCCTGTCGTCGCAGTAACCAGCTGCAGATTACTTACGTCTCCTCTGGGAACGATCTCGGTAAGGAAAAGGTAGTACATATAGGCAAGGGAGAAAAGTGCCAAACTAAGGAAAAACAATGTGCGTCTTTTCCTTTTGTGAGTCACATAGTAATACCAAAGCACCAGTCCTGGTAGGGCAGTTAAGACCACAAATCCCAACATACAATTAATTGCGGCTACTCGCAACAGGCCAGGAATCAATACCATGGGAGGTAAAACAGAGAGCTCCAATCGAAGGGGTCCTATGGCACAACATGGCAAACCCAAACGATCAGCCATACGAGAGATGAAACGAGAGATGATGTCTGGCTTGTCTGGTTCTCCTCTGAGTAACCTAATGAGAAGGGGTGAGAAATACAGACTTTTTCAGTGAAAAGAGCAAAACAACTAAAATGGATGGATTCACTCATAGATTAAAGGGTTGTCATCATTTACACACCTTTACGGACTTTTGTTGTATGGAAAAGAGCAGCTGAAAATGATCTCCTTGTGTGTTCCACAGATAAAATAAGCATTTGGAACAAAGTGAAGGTGAGTAAATGAGGAGAAAATGAATTCCTAGAATAATTTCTGTGTGAACTACTCTTTAAAAAGCTTACATGAACAAATGCAATGACAAACTTCATCTGTACGCCATGAATGGTTAAATGGTTGACCTCTGACCTTTCACAGGCATCATCAAGTTCTTCACAGTCACAGCAGCAGTACTCTCTTTGCTGGTCGATGTCTCCACAGCAGCACAGAGGGTCATCTGGTTGCGGGGGCTTAAAACGTTCTCGTTTCATCTCTTCGTGTCAGAGACAATCTGCTTCCACTGTGAGATCAAGCTTTTTACAGGATTCGGTTAGATCACATTTATTCAAATAAGTGGAAAGTGTTCGTTCATCTCGGGACAGGGTTGATTCAGGGCTGTTGGTAGTTTTAGCAGTTAGCTGATATAACAGATGCAGGTGGATTTCTTGTTCAGCTCCCTTGCAGCTTCGTGAAAAAAAGCATGCGTTGCACTGGTTGGAAAGAAATAACATAAAATCAGTCCTTGTCAATATTGTTTTTCTTGTTGATCTTGATGGTTATCAGACAATTCATAATGCGCAAATTTATGAAATAGGTTTATGAAATATGCAAAACAGTTGCTCTTTTGCGTAATTTTGGAGGACAGATTCTTAATTAACGTTTTTTTATTAGTGAATATTCAATGAAGGCATTTAATGAATTTAGCAAAATGTATGTTTTTTTTCTTTGACATTACAGGGATTTTTGTTATGATTACTTACATAAAATACAATAAACTGAATACAAAAAAGTTCAAGAGAGGTAAATCATTTACACACTTGTGGCCTAAACTCACTAACTAGTTTCAGGTCACAGAGGAACAGAACATAGTCAGGTGTCTAACACTGACATCTGGCCCAACCAATGCCTTTCTAACTTGGGAGCTTACACTGGCACAGACATACAGATGGACGCACACAATAACATAGGCACTGGTCTATAATTAGTATTTTTATCAATGCAGAAAATATTAACCCATTCTAACATAGAGGTCACTACAGTGGACAGCTACTCAAAAAGCATTTTCTTGCACATGCATGGATTTTGATGGCATTGTTGTACATCAACCTCTTCAGTGGACACTAGTGCATCATCCTATACATTGCCACCAAGTGACAAACCTTTTTATGTGGAATTTTTTTTCTCCAAACCAAGATAACCGACGGCCATTAAGAAATGCCAAGTTGATCTGGAATATTAATCCATTCCTTCTATCCTAAAAAAAAATGTAGCATCAAGTAACATCTAAGAAATCATATCATTGTTAAATTTTCCAAGTACTGATTTTAGATTGGGAGAAAATTCTGATTAATCATCTATCCACTAAATTGGACTTAATGCATCACTAGCTACAGTATATTTCAGTTACAATCCATGCTATTACTGTGATTGTTGTTCTTGAAAATATTTCATCTGCAGTAGGTTTTTTGGCTGTAAATAAATGTATTTGTGTTATTAGAATATAATTGCAGTTACATCAAAAAGTAATGTGATTATGTAATGTACATTACTTGTAATGTGTTACTTTACTCGTTACATCAAAAGTAATCTGATTACATTATGCATGTTACTTGTAATGTGATACTCCCAACACTGCTCATTTCATATGAGATTGAAAACACCTGATCGATAGTTTTTTCCACAGTCTGAAAACATCAATAGATCAGTGTAGATTGCTGTGTTATTACTGTTTTATGTTTAATACAGTATCTTATTTAAAGATTTTCAAGTGGACATCTGAAAATCTCTGTAACCTCCTGACTGAGGTTGTCATAATTCATGCATGAAAGCGTTAATATCGGAATCAACTCTTTGTTACTTGAATTAAGGCCATCTGATGTCTCATGTGGATCAAATAATTGGGCCATCAAAAAACTTTTCCCTGAGAGGCCATTTTCTATCATAGTTTTCGGATAGAGAAAATAATTGAGCGCCATGTGTTTGACATGTTCTAAATTACATTTGATCCCTGGAGTAAACAAAAGGTTTGCCCTTGAGTTTGCTGTGATTCAAAATTAACCCTACAAAGGATCATTCAATTCCTGAAGACCACTTAAAATATATATCAACAATTTTCTTTTGAAACCTTTATCAAATTAATCTTAGCTTAATTTTTACCTATGTTGTAACAGCCTCAACACAGATGGAAATGCATCCCACACGAAGTTCTTCAGTGTATACATCTATTTGTGGTGAGTCTTCTCTGATCTTCAGTTGCACTTGTAGTAGTTTGGAGAAAGAAAAGGTCGACCCCAGCTTTTTTGTTTGTTTGTTTAGCCTGAAATGTCAAGATGTCATCCTAGAAATCCAGCTGAACTTTTCCCATTAATCCGATTTTCCCCGTCAGAGAACGCAGGTGGAAGTCCAGGCGCGTCTTCGTTTCATTTAACTAACATAATTATATAAATGTTAGCAAAAAATATATTTTTAAGAGATACATCTCAGTCGTTTGCTCCTTAAATACCTCCAATAAACAGAAAGGTGCGTCCTTGTGGGGTTTATCAGATGAGGTCCAGCACGTGAAGATTCTCAGGACTGTCCGGAAGGCAGTGATAGATAACTCTGCGCGCTCCCGCTCCACTCTCTCAAGCGTTCTTCCGAGAGGGCAGGCGCGTGAGAGGGATCTGTTTACGAGCGTTGTTACCGATTAGGGTTGGGTGGCGGCGTTGAAAAAGGAAGTTGGCAGGTGTTACTGTGACAGCGACAACGTGAATCAACGAGGACAGATAGCGGCGCGCGTTCCGTGCATAACCGGGAGGCCAGACATCGGGTCACAGTAGCCGACCCTTTTCATCTCAAATTTTAACTCTTCTATCGTCTGCCCGTCAATGTTTGTGAACGAATACGCTACAAAAACAGTGTTTAGTTATTGGCAGATTTACAAAAAAAAGTACATTTTCATTTTATGGGTTTGTTGGGGAGAGATTTAAATTGTAAAAAGCATTGACTCTGTACAATTATTTCACCTGTTTCTTGAAAGTAAAAATATTTGTAATAGAAAATAATTAAAATTAAATTAGATAAAATTAGATAAATGCAAAATTAGATAAATGTAGCCTATTATAAAAAATATTTTTTTAAAAACATTTTTTTTCATGTATTTTTAGTCTGTCTTTATTGTGTTTTATTTATATTGTGATATTACTGTAGAGTTCAAAAGTTCAATTTTTTCAAGTATATGAATGGGCATGACGCCTCTGCTACTTACTTTCTAGAAACATTGGCATTTCATTTTAGCTTTTCTTAAGCAGAATTCAAAATGCCCATAGACCAGGTGTGCTACTGCTCATCCGGCACGATTCTTGCAAGTCAGCCATTAAAAGTTTCCTTCCGGTGGTCAGCAGGATCTATATGATGTGAAAGACAGTGGGCTCTTGTGGAGGTGAAGTTGTACGGTGGCAGAGCTGCTGCAGGTCCTGCTGGAGTCCCCAATCCCATCAAGAAACAAAATACTTGGTTACCGCCAAGTCTTGACTAAGTCTGTCCTTCTAAATAGTATACATGTCATTAGATTGCTTACAGTGCTCATAACTCTCTATCTTCCTTCGCACCAAACTTGGTTGTATGTGTACTTAGCAGTTGACACATAAATCTTTGGCAGGTCAGGGTCAAATTATGGTCACAGAGGAGACGGTATGTGAGCTCCTCGTGCGATAATTTGGACATGTGAATCCGTTTGATGCGACCACACCCTCTGAGATCAGGTTTCTTGTAAGCAGTGACCTGAACCAACAGGAGGACACAATGTTCCTTCATAAACCCAGCAGGTCACTGCTACTGAATAGCACACTAGGCACCTGTCAAAGGCAAAATGACAGTGGAAATAGTTTCACAAAGTGGATTAAATACTTGATTAATAAAAAACAGCACAAGTCCTAACTAGAGTTTACAAAAATACTTTATTTTAAAGAGTTAGTTCACCAAAAATGAAAATTCTGTCATTACTAACCCTCATGTCGTTCCACACCCGTAAGACCTTCGTTCATCTTCGGAACTCAAATTAAGATATATTTGATTAAATCTGATGGCTCATTGAGGACTCCATTGACAACAATGTAATTGACACTTTCAAATGCCTAGAAAGATACTAAAGACATATTTAAAGACATAGTGTTTTGAAATCACCGATCACTGGATATTGTTGAATAAAGTTGTTATTTGTTTTTTTGGCGCACAAAAAGTATTCTCATCACTTCATAACATTAAGGTTGAACCACTGTAGTCACATGAACTGTTTTAAATATGTCTTTAGTAGCTTTCTGGGCACTGAAAGTGTAAATTAACTTGCTGTCAATGGAGGCCTCACTGAGTCATCGGATTTCATCAAAAATATCTTAATTTGTGTTGAACAAAGGTCTTACGGGTGTGGAACAACATGAGGGTGAGAAATAAATGATATTATTTTCATTTTTGGGTGAACTAACCCTTTAAGGACAGTTTTACCCAAATAAAAGGCATGTGCGTATATAACTCTCTATTCATGTGAATCTCAAAAAGGCATAAACACCAGTAATGATTAGCCTACAACACTTACATACAAGAGTCTACAGGACATGCAAGAGGCTTCAACAGCAGCAGTTTGCTGATAAAACAGTCTTTAAAATGCAACAGGTGTTCTTCTGCTATGACCTCATCGTTTGAGGGAAAAACAAAGCAAACAGATTACACAAGCAAAATATGAAGAATTTATCCCTTCTAACTGGTCTTTATAATTTGCTGATTTGGGCTTCATTCCCCCAGTTGCTACGCAGGACCTCAGCTGTGCTTTTGTTTGTGCTTGTAAGTATTTCATCTGAGAATACAATTAATCACAGACCATGTTTGGTTATATAACGAAAAAAGCAACCACACACATACAAAGAAATTTGCCCCAAAATGAAAATTCTGTCATATTTTTTTTTCAAATTTCCCCATGCTCCTTTCTAGGCGATTACAATTAAAAGGCACTTTCAAGCCTCAAAATGTATATGAAAACAATGTAAAATGATCATAAAAGTAGTCATGTTATATTTAAAGTCTTCTGATAGCATAGCTTTATATGAGAAACCAAATTAAACTTAAAGTCGTCATTCACTTGTAATAATTTTAGCCCTCTTTGTTGCATTCATTGAGTCATATATTTTCAATGAATCACTTGGTCCAGTTCACAAAACCAATCTGAATGATTTGGTAACAAATAAGACAGATTCTGTTCTCAAGTTCAGCTTATTGGGTCAATGACAGCTCAGTGGAGGGGAAGATTATCACTGTCTTAAAATGTAGTCTGTTTCTCACACAAACTATTTAAGAAAACTTGATATAAAAAGAATCATCATATGGACCAGTTTTATGGTTCTTTGGGTCTTAAAAAAAGACCATTAGATTCTTTCTTTAGAATTTCTTTAGAAAGTGAAAAGGTTATCCAGGTTTGGAATAAAATGATGACAGAATTTTCATTTTTGGCTGAACTATCCCTTTAAAGACACCCATAATCAACTTAACAAAACATTGATGTGTAAAAATATCTTGCAGCACACTGGCGCTGGAGTCTTATCTAGGCTCTGTCATGATAGTGCAGCTCTTACTGTAATGTCTTACAGTAATGCAGTTGGTATTGAGCTTCTCTGTGGCGAAGACTAAAAGTGAACCGGAACTAACTGGAGGCGTGTGTTAAAAGCCTGCGTATGATTAGCGCTCACACACTCACATACTGCATTCGACCTTTAGACTTAATGCACTTGGTTTAATGCAGTCTGTCTGTCTAATGCATCTATGGGTGTAGACCGTTGTCTTTCTCTGTCTGACTGAGATGACATAATGATCCGGAAACTCAGTTTATCCATAACCGTTACGCATTTTATGTCTGATAGAGCAAGCAAGCACTGCCTATTTTTGCAGTGACTGCTGTTTGCTCTACACCCACTCTAATGAAATCAAGAACAAGCTGAACAATCTGAAAGAGGCACAGACAGACACAAAGAGCAGGGCGTGATGTCACGTGACCCTTTGTAATGACAAACTGTAAAATAAATGTCTTTATAATTATCCTGCACATTAAAATAGCATGAGCCATATGCATTCCATCTCATAATGGCCTTCAGTAGAAGGGTTTTTTAATAGACATATATTTGCAAACAGTCACAAATCACTACGGAGAATTTCAGCTTGCACTCAATAAACTTCAAATGCAGACTGAGTAATGTACAGTATAAAGCACATTTAATTGCCTGCCATTTATGGGTGTGTGACAGCAACATAGAGATGGAGAAGCTTAAAATAATCTCCGACAGGGCTTTTATTTTGCTGCACAGTCAATTTTGCATGTTTAATATCATGTTTATACTTTTGATAAAGTAGTTTGTTACAATATACAAAATCGTCCTAGCAGCAGAGGTTATTTTACTACAGTCAACAACTGAAACGGCAGATCTGTGTGAAACAACAGGGAGTGACCCGCGCTGAAATTAGCAACAGATGTCGTCGATGTTGACATGGCCGACAGCGAAAATTACAAAATATCTGATTAATCAGTCATCGTGATTAATCAGACTCGAGTTTTCCAGAGAGACGTTTAATGACCTTGGGACTCCAAAGTCATAGCAACAACATCCATCAGCAGCACCGCATCCTGCAGAGAGTTTTGAATTTATTGCACAAGAGCATATAAAATCACCATTTTTATTAAGGTACAATTCCACTGTCATCTTACAGTTTTTCTCAGTCGCTTTGGTGCATTTCTCAGAACAACTGAAATTCTCAAAACTACTTGTTCAACCTCCACATCATCTAGTCATTTGTGCACATAAAAGAAATTTCAATTTGTTGTCGGAACAGGTAATGTAGGCTAATTAGACGTTCACTACTGTAATACTGTATACTACTGTAATGCTATTACAGTAGTCCACTTGCATTTTACATTATACAGAAAATATACTTCTTTTTAGAAAAAATGTAACACACACATGTGCATTTACAGTATGTGTGTGTGTGTGTGTGTATACTGTGTACATACATATGTACATACAGTGCTCAGCGTAAATGAGTACACCCTCTTTGAAAAGTAACATTTTAAACAATATCTCAATGAACACAAAAACAATTTCCAAAATGTTGACAAGACAAGTTGACAAATGTTGACAAATGTTGACAAGTTTTATATAACATCTGTTTATATTTTAACAAGAATTCAACCACATTTGAGTCTAATTATTCATTACGCAGGTGTCCAGCAGACAGTTGACTATAAAAGCCCTTCCTATTTCATGCTGTCAGCAATGGCACCACATGGAAGAGAAATGTCATAAGACCTGAGAAAGAAAATTATTTCTTTACACCAGATAGGTGAAGGCTACAAGAAGATCAGCAAAGCTTTACTTATCAGTCAGAATACTATTGCAAAAGTGGTACAAAAATTTTAAAAAGATGGAACTGCAACCATCTCACAGAGACGTCCAGGTCGTCCACGGAAGTTAACATCTCGACAGGAGCGTCTTCTGATGAGAAGGGTTGAAGAAAATCAGCATGCAAGTTCACTGCAGTTATCTAAAGAAGTAAAGCCAAACTGGGGTGACTGAATGATCTGGGTTTCCCGTGACACAATACGGCGTATGCTGCAGAGGAATGGCATGCATGGGTGCCTTCCATGAAAAAAGCCTCTTCTAAAGCCCAGGCACAAAAAAGCCCGCCTAGAGTTTGCTAGGAACCATACTGACAAAGATGAAGACTACTGGGACTCTATACTCTGGAGTGATGAGACCAAGATAAATGTTTTTGGAACTGATGACTTCAAAACTGTATGGCATCACAAAGGTGAGGAATACAAAGACAAATGCATGGTGCCTACAGTGAACATGGTGGTGGCAGTGTCCTTATGTGTGGCTGCATGAGTGCTGCTGGTGTCGGGGAGCTGCATTTCATTGATGAATTCACAAATGTACTGCTCTATACTGAAAGAGAAGTTGCCTCCATCACTCCGTGTCCTTGGTCGTTGTGCACTTTTCCAACATGACAATGCTCCTAAACACACATCTGGCCACTGTTGGATTTCTGAAGAAGAACAGGGTGAAAGTGATTCAGTGGCTCCTGATCTGAACCCAATCGAACAGCTATGGGGAATTCTGAAGAGACAAGTTAAGCATCACTCTCCATCCTCTCTAAAAGAGGTCATTCTTGAAGAATAGAAAAAGATAGATGTTGCAAAATGTTGCAAACTTGTTCATTCCATGCCTAGAAGACTTGGTGCTGTCATTAAAAATCATGGAGGCCATACAAACTACTAGATGTAGTAGTTTTTGTTTTGGGGTGTACTCATCTTTGCATCACCCTAATTTGAGTAAAACTGAAAAATGTGTAATCTAAGTTAAATTATTTACCTTACTTTCATGTTATAAGTTAAACAGATGTTATATTAAACTTAGTCTTGTCAACATTTTGGAAATTGCTTTTGTGTTCATTGAGATATTGTTTAAAATGTTACTTTTCAAAGGGGGTGTACTCATTTACGCTGAACACTGTACGTGCATGTATCTTTCATTTCAAATATTCTACTCTCTAATCTCCTCATTTCTTTCGCAGTAGAGTGAGGCAGAGTTAAGTTTCAGGCTTATAGCCACATATACTGCACATCTCAACACAACAGACCACCTCCATTTGTCACCATGCCTGATCTCCCAGTAATAGAATCTGTAGATACTTTGTAGACTCTGGAGGGCTCACATTGCTCTTATGGGAGTTTTAAGCCAGAATCTAGACTAGAGGACTATATAAAAACCCACTGACAGAAGCTACTCAATTTTATGACACATAACACAGTGAAATATTTAACAGTTTGTCACATTTCTGTGTACAACGACAGAATATAGAAAGATAAATAGACACAGACAGGAAGACAGGTAGATAGATAGATAGATAGATAGATAGATAGATAGATAGATAGATAGATAGATAGATAGATAGATAGACAGACAGACAGAGAGACAGACAAGGTAAGGTAACACTAAGTATGTGGGTGGAAAGGGACCAAAGTGTGTGAGGTGGTGTAGGAGGGGGAGATAAAGTGTAACTCTGTCAGCTCAGTGTCAGAGAGTGACACTTCTCTGAGACAGAAATGGCTTTCTTCAGTCTCTTAACTTCTAGAACTTTACTTAGTCACCTTTTCCACTCTGCCCTCACAGGTAAGACTATCTTGCCCTTAGCATTTATAGCTTTCTTATTTCTCTGTGTTCTACTAACTTACCTTCACACATTAACAAGGAAACTCCAAAAAAGTAGACTTTATATTTTCCCTGCCTCCACAAGTAATCATATCCATTACTGACTCATGACTGACTTGCTCATGTCAGCCTGGATTAACATAGTTGTTTATTGTGATAAATCTTTTACACTAAACAGACTGTATCTTCACCTATTAAAAGCATTATGCACTCATTTTAACTCATTTCTCAGTCTGCGTCTGAACTAGAACCTTTGAAAATGTTATGTGGCCATTAAATCAACATTTACCATCTGTTTCACTGTAAATGTACTTTTAATTCCACATGTTAATGGAAGCAGCACTTTCTGAGATATTAATGAGAACTCATGAAGTATGAGAGAGAGATGTTATACTGAACTGAGGCAAAGAGGGTTAGTGCTGCATTAGCTTTAGCATTAATGTTATGTTTACAATATTTTGGTCATATCATTTTAACATTTTTGAATTCACTGAATTATGTGACACAACTCATGTCAAGTGGTAATTGAGACTTTATTCAGAAAATCTGAGGAATTAATTCTGAACTGACTACGAGACTACTGCTGACTGAATAAAGTAAAGGTTGAAGGATTTACTCTCCACATAGGAATTTTGATATTTTAATCCTTGTGACTTTTGAGTCTCTAATTTTAGTAAAGGGACTCAGTGTGACCATAACACTGCCATGCAAGCCTCTATATTTATAGCATCAGTGTGTATATGTGTGAATTTTCCTTGATTGCTTAAAACGTACTTGATTGGTTACTATTCTGCTTTAAACATGCCAAATAAACAAAAATATTTGTCATGTGATGTTATTGAGCTTTGTCCATACTAATATACATACATACAATATACATACAATGATATACACATTAGAATAAGTGCATTTTCATGAGGCCTATTCTAATGAATAATCATTGCACTTGCAAATAATAATAATGTTTTATTGACAGGTGGGTTTCTTTCTCTTTATCTACTTGTAAATGCGACCATTATCACCAATCCCACTCAAACTCCCCTGCCCATCCTGAACACGTCCACAACAGATGATTTACCTGCTCTGCCTGCTGACGATCCTCCTGGCCCACAGGTGGTGTCATATTTACAACAGCCTCCAAAGGCAAAAGCTGTGGAAGGGGAGGATGTGGTGTTTCCCTGTTTTTTAAAAAGTGATGTGGGTGAAATACTGGCTGTGAAGAAGGTGAGCTGGTATGTGCACAGTTTGGAGGCAAGGAGGAATGTTCTACAAGGAAATGATACAGTGGAGGATGTGTTTGCTGGTCGTGTGTTTTTGTCTGGTGATCTGCCTATGGGAGATCTATCGATGACACTAAGGAACATTTCAGTGAGAGATCAAGGCCTGTATTTGTGTACCTTCATATCAACAAACTCAAGTATTCTTCATGGAGGTGGGACCAAACTCAGCATCCGCAAAGAGTTGGGTGAGAGAGATTTAGTGTTGCAAAGATAATTGTGTACAAACCAATATTCATTTAATATATTAATTTTTCTTATCTTTTAATGGCCTCATTAAAAGATAATAATAAAAAAAACTCAAGGAAGGCTTTAATGATCTTCTTAGTGCAATTCAAGGCACGGTTGCTATAGTCAGTTGAATAAAATAAACCCTAACTGAAAAAAATGTTGCCAGCATTTTCAATTAGTTTAACTTGATGTACTAAAATAACTAAAACAGAAATAAAAATTAATAAAAACTATAGACATTTTAAAAAAAAATTCTAAAACTTTAAAAATTACAATGAGAACAAAAAATATCAAAATATTATTAAAAACTACAGCAGTATCTTTAAGGAAGAACATATAGTAAAGAGCTTGAACTAGGGATGTAACGGTATTAAAGGGTCAGTTCACCCAAAAATGAAATTTCTGTCATTAATTACTCACCCTCATGTCCTTCCAGACTCATAAGACCTTCATTCATCTTCAGAACACAAATTAAGATATTTTTTATGAAATCCGACAGATATTTTTTATGAAATGACTCATCCATGGACAGCAATATAATCAACGCTTTCAAGGTCCAGAAAGGTACTAAAGACATTGTTAAAACCATCGACATGACTGCAGTGGATCAACCTTAATTTCACGTACAGGTATGAAATTCGGTACACACATCTAACAGCACAATACCTACAAAAAAATCTCTTGGAGTGAAATCTGAAAACCAACAGGAAGTCAGATATTTTTTATTTTCTTTGCAAAATTTGTGTAGTTTTTGCCATTTCCAGATGTTGTACTTTAACGAACTCCTCCTACAGCTTTAACCAGATCAACATCATATTTGGTCAGTCTAATCTAAAGGCCTTTGTAACGTTAAATTGCGAAGATTTTGAGTTTTCGCTGAAGGGCGTGTCTGTGGCGGCCTGACAAAGTTCAATGTTTCGCCATGAAATGGACAGTTGTTATAACTCGGGCATGCAATGTCTGATCTGCCCCAAACTTCACATGTGTGTTAAGAGTCCTGGCATAAAGACAACTATATGCCAATATTCAGTTAGTCATAGCGCGACCTGCTGGCAACAGGAAATGGTATGCTTTACATTTTAATTCACTCCCAGAAACACATTTCAATATGCCACGAAGTACCAAACATGCTAGAAACACGTTAGAAACACTTGGCTGAGTGCTAATGTATGCGATTAATGCCACAAAACAGGACATTGTAGTAACTCAGGCATACAATGTCTGATAATGCATGTTTGATAAGTCCTGACCTAAAGACAGCTACATGGCAATATTCAATTACAGTCATAGCGCCACCTGTTGGCAGCAGGAAGTGTGGCACTTTGAAATGACTTTGGCATAATTCTCCTGTATTCACTCGCTTACATGCATGTCACCCACTGTTCACTGTTTTCCTGATGCCAACGGGTGGCGGTGAGCCCGGGTGCGAGGGCTCTTTCATCGCTGCTTGCAGCTTTAATTTTTGTTTTGTTTTTGCGCACAAAAAGTATTCTCGACACTTCATAAAATTAAGGTTGAACTACTGCAGTCACGTCGACTATTTTAATGATGTATTTACTACCTTTCTGGACCTTGAAAGTGTTGATTATATTGTTGTCTATGGATGAGTCATATACCTCTTGGATTTCATCAAAAATATCTTAATTTGTGTTCTGAAGATAAACGAAGGTCTTACGGGTGTGGAACGATATAAGGGTGAGTAATTAATGACAGAATTTTAATTTTTTTGGGTGAACTAACCCTTTAAAATTATGACCAGTACCAATAATCTGTTATTGCCAATAACCAATAAATATTAATGTGAAAAAAATAAAAAATAAATTGCAAATGGTTTATATGTGAACGTTAGATAACTGCAATGGTAATCTTTGAATAAATGTGAACATATGAAGTACTATTTTTAGGGAGCCAATTACATTCATCTAAGACAATAAGAGATTACAGTGAGATTATACCTTTTTTTTTTTCATCAAATCCCTGCTCAGGTGTGACTGAAGAGTCTGTGGGCACTATAATTGGCATCGTTGCGGCAGTTGTTGGCGTGGCAGCGGGGCTGGTTGCTGTGATACTGACTCAGTTCAAGGACAAACTGAGCTGCCTGAAGAAATAACGTGGGAGCGATAGCTTTGGAGTATGGGTGTTAAAAGTGCGGAGAGGTTACGGTAAAGGCCAAAGGTAAAAGAAGACAAGCACACGTACGCTTACACTGCCAAGAACTGACCTCAGTGCACGAGAATTTACATCAGTGAACGGTGAGACGTTGAGCTCACCCCATATCCTGAATGATAATATACGATTACATACACAAACAGTTCCACTGACCCCAAAACATACACATCAGGGGCATATTCTTCGTACCTCGCTTAATACTGAGATGATTTGACAGATGCCAGATCTTCTAATCGTGATAACTGAACTCTGGCTAATTTGGTTCTTCAAACGAATCTGCAGATTGGATTAAAATATCTGGATTAAATTGTCTAAGATTACTGCGTGTTCTCGTGTTCCATGAAAAGGGCAGATGTATCGATACACGAAACCACGATTGGCTGGAGTCAAGAAGGCAACGTAATGACATCATAGAATGAGAAAAGACACCTGACTAAAAACTTGACGAATTTCTAGACATTTATAAGGAAACAGCCAAGCGAATAAATGACAGAAGAACGACATAAATGTTATAATAGATAAATGAAATGTGCACTATTTTTTTTTTTTTTTTACATGATTACCCAATTATTTCACAATTTCTAGTATTTGTACAGGCAATTTTTTATTTCAATGTTGTAATTAGCAACTAATTTACCTTTGAAGCATATTTGACAGCATTAATTAAAGTTTCTTAAGGGTCAAGATCAAGTTATCTGCATCTCCTGCGCTTCATCAAGCCACTCCCATAATATCTGCCGCGGTTCAAATGCACAAATGCATGTAACGTTACGGCATAGACATCTGTACATCATGTGTGTAAGACTCCAATAAAAATTATTACGTAATTATTCCCTCACGAATGAATCTCTCAAAGAGTAAAACTGTCGGTGTCTATGTTATGACACTACACGGCATTATAGTATTATTTGCAAATTTATTTTTAAATCATTATTATTGTCCCTGGTTTACATTAGGGTACTCTTGTGGCAAAGTAGCAGTGGCTGGGACAGACTTTAAGCATCACCTCCGCTTAAAAAGATGCAATCTAGGGGCCGTTCACACAGAACGCGTTTTTCTATTCCAATGCGCTACTTTCCCATTGTTTTTCTATGTAAACACGCGCTTGACGGACGTGCATGACCGTTACGCTCGCGTCTCGCGTCTTTTGCAGCGCCTCACACATGAGCGCCGCGTTTTTAAGACGCCGTGTCAAGTTAAAAGAATTTCAACTTTTACACGCAGCGCAGCTCATCAATGTCAGTTCCAAAACAGTGGACCAATCAGAAGAACTCGGAGGCGGGGCAAGCTTTGCGAGCTTCTGTTTGGTTTAGCCTACAGTAGCAAGTTGGCATGACAACTGTTTTATATGACTGCAACATGGCAGAGTAGGCGGTCATTATTATCTTATTTTCTTTTTTTTTCTATGTCAAAACTTCTATCTGTCAATTCTGCTGTTTGCCTATTTCTATTATTTCCGTTATTGTCGTTATTGCCTCACGTCTCAAAAGCGCGTCTCGAGACGCTCGCGTTCTACGCTGCGCTTTTTTTAAAACCACTCCTGAGCGCTGTGTCTCGCGTTTTTAGACGCAAAGACGCGTTCTGTGTGAACGGCCCCTAATCCTGTTTACATGAAATAAGCCTGCTCCCGAGCAGGTTTAAGCTTACGGACCTGTTGCTATGACAGCAAGTCCAGGATGAGGGTCGAAGAACCGAACAATCCAAGATCATGCCAAATCGCCATCAGTCAAATCCAGCTAAGTGAGTTAGCGATGTACGAAGAATATGCCCCAGATCTAATACAGAAGAGCACGAGCAGCTGAGTTATGAACTGTTGAGCTTGCAATGATGAGCATGCATGGGTGTCAGAAGCAAAAAAAATGTGGGTGGGTCCTCCCTCCAAATTTTTTCTAGGGGCCGTTCACACAGAACGCGTTTTTCTATTCCAATGTGCTACTTTCCCATTGTTTTTCTATGTAAACACGCGCTTGACGGACGTGCATGACCGTTACGCTCGCGTCTCGCGTCTTTTGCAGCGCCTCACACATGAGCGCCGCGTTTTTAAGACGCCGTGTCAAGTTATATATATATATATATATATATATATATATATATATATATATATATATATATATTGATAGATAGATAGATAGATAGATAGATAGATAGATAGATAGATAGATAAAATTCCAATCAATCGGTAGTTATTGATTTTTTATTTTTTTTTATAGAACAACGAGACACAAACCTTTACATTCAATCGCGTTTTTGCTCCCATTTATTTTCACACATTAGTGCATACAAAGTTTAGTCCCAAAGTGCGCACAACCGGAGAAATACACAATTACCTTTAATTTCGTTAGATAGAAAAGAAGCAGGGCCGTACGCAGGGTTTTATATTTACCGAGGTCACAAAATGTATTATGCTAGGGGGGGTTCGGGGGCATGCTTCCCCGAGAAAATTGGTCCTTGGTGTACATATATGCATTTTAATACGTTTTAAGGCCAACAAAGTCATGAAATTACCAAACATGAGATTAAATCTGCCTCAAAACTGCATGCATGTATGTATTTGTTGACATGGTTTTAAAGCTATTGTTATCCAAACAATAGCTTTAAAACCATGTCAACAAATACATACATGCATGCAGTTTTGAGGCAGATTTAATCTCATGTTTGGTAATTTCATGACTTAATTTACCTCAGAATAATGATGGCGCATGCCCGTAGTTTCTTTAGCGCTTTAGTTAATCTATAATAAAGTAATATGCAGCGCGCGCCGGCGCATTTGCGCGAGCAATTCTTGAGTTCACGCTTCGAGCACAGTAGGCTATAGCCTAACGGCTGATTGGAGCTTTACTGATATAGCCTGACAACATCTCATCTGACCACAGTTCACTGTTGTTCAGCTGAAGCTACCTTTTCCGCGCTCGTTTGACTTGCGGCTGGCGCTGAGGCGAAGGTGGAATGCGCGTCTGAAAAGTGTCCCGTTTGTTGTGGTCGTAAAGAGACATTTCTTTGTAAACGCAGCGTTTTACTTCGCGATGTTTTAAAAAATATTTTTATTTTTGGTATTTTTTATGCTCAGTTGGTGGTTTGTGGAGTAGCATCACCTGGGGGGATTAGACTGAATTAGAGACGGTAAAAGTGAGTGGGTCTGATATCATTGGTCTTAAAAAGTGGGTGGGTCTTGTCCCACCCACATACAATGGTTCCGACGCCCATGTGAGCATGCATGCATATTTTAAGTTCATGAAGCATTTCAAAATACCTGGATATCCGCATGATTTGTTCTAAGATGAAAAACAGTTTTGCTTCATGTGGTTGTAGTTTTATTATTATTATTATTATTATTATTATTATTCAATCCAATCTGCTGTGTTGTATGTTTTCAGTATTGAAAGCAGTCTTTTCAAATGATCGTAACATATAATAGATGTAAGTTAGTAGACTGATGTAGGTGCTTTGCATAGCTCATACCAGAGTATCACTATATCAATCAGAAACTGATCTTGAATCAGCACTCAACACCAAATACTTTCTCTCAAGAGAGGCCTGATCTCAATACTTGTTCTGTGCTTCAATATGCCATTTTAATTAAAGAACTTAATTGCAAAGTTCTTCATTTTCACATACATGCCTTTTGTAAGACCCACCAGGACATTCACCTCAGAAATAGCTGCCTGTGAACTGGTTTGTGGCTTAATTTTGTCCCATGAACTTTGGTTTGTTTACTGTGAAAATTATCATCTATCCTCTGACACAAATAAACAGTTTTATTATTCACAGTGTCTCTGGTGAATTCCCTGTCTCATGCAACTACACAAGTAACCACAGGCTGAAATATTTCCAAAGGTCCAGATCAACACAAGCCTGTCTCTAAGGATTAAATTGATCAAAAGTTACAGTAAAGACTTTTACATTGTTACAAAAGATTTCTATTTCAAATAAATGTGATTCTTTTGAACTTTTTATTCATCAGGGGGTCCTGAAAAGAGTGTCATGGTTTCCACAAAAACAGTCCGTTTTAATTATGTCACTTGAGCACCAAATCAGCATATAAGAATGACTTCTGAAGAATCATGTGACACTGAAGACTGGGTAATGGCTGCTGAAAATTCAGATTATTAAAAGAGAAAACAATAATCTTACCACCCCCGAACTTTTAAACAGTTATGTATAAACAATCAGTGAGAGGGAAACCAGATGAAAATCATCTATTTATGTTACTATAAAACAGAGTCATTTAAACAGTTTCCAATTGTTTAATTCTCTGGAACTGAACACACAACAGCACACACAAATGTACCACTACAGAAGCCACAATAATCTACCCACACACCCATGCACACTCCAACTCACAGACACTCACACAAACTCACTCACATGAATATGATAAACAGTCAAAGGAACAAACACAGAGCAGAAATCACATTCGTGAGACAAAACAAGATTCAAATAAATAAGGGAAGCCTCAGTGATCCCTTTCTGACTTCCATTGTTCCCATTATTGTATAACACATTTCTATTGGTCACAGAGAAAAAGGGAGATGGGAATAAACACTGTGCTCCCCGTGCTCCAAACACATGCAACAAGGACTCAAGGGATAGGTGGTGAGAAAAAGAGAAGATGAATTTTGTTTTTGTGCTTCAAGTGGTGGGTCTCAGCACAGAGAGATCACAGAGGCATTTGCATGAGATGCTAAAATACAATCTTCAGTTCAAACACCAAGTAAGAGTTGTAGCTATAGAGTGAGAACACTCTCCTTTTATGCTTTTTAAAGACCATATTCAGATCAGCGATGGCTACTGGCTCTGACTTTCATTCGTTGAGATCAGCTGAACAGCTTTAGTGTATATCAAGACGAGAGGTACACATGCACAAGGGAGCACTGGGAAATGCAATGCACAGCACAGGGGAGGAGAGAGGTGGGAGACATGTGAGGTCAAAGGTTGCTTTTAGTCCTCGAGAGTGCGGAATGAATTCTGCATGTCTTCCAGCAGTTGAGCGTACTCGGCTTTGATCTTTGCTTCACCCTCTTTGACTGGATCCTGCAAAACACACACACATATGCCATTATATGAAATTGGTCAATGTAAATTTAAGCTTATATATATATTTTTACAATTATATAATTTATAAATATTATAATGCATATGTATGGACTATTTTAATAATATAAATTATAATACATTTTTCAATCACTATATAAAATCATGTCCATGTATAGGGTAAAAAGTGAATATGACCTAAGCTAGATTAAATGCAGGTTTAGATGTAGTGAAAATTGACACTGTACCACGCAATATTTGTTTTATCTGGGAGAACACAAAATATTTAAATATTCAATATTTTAATGTTAATTAGGTTGCATATTGTTGGGTCTAAGAGGTTCCATACCTCCATTTTTAATACTATATTTTTATACACGTGTAAAAAAATAAAAATCTACATTTTATTTTTCACAAAATTTATGGCATTTTTGTCCAAAACAGGATCAGGATGGGACACAGAATCAACCATACACCCTTATTTAATAATACTAAAATAATGCTGGTTTATATACTATTATAGTATTTATTATAGTATTTATTATATATATATATATATATATATATATATATATATATATATATATATATATATATATATATATATATATATAGATATAGATATATATATATATAGAGAGAGAGAGAGAGAGAGAGAGAGAGAGAGAGAGAGAGAGAGAGCTTACATTTAAATTTGTTGATTTGGTCAATTCAAGTTTTTGCATGCATTTTATATTTCTATTTAACTTTAATTCAGATTTAGTTTGTACTTATTTCAGTTATGTCTCAATGCAATTTTTCAATTACTGAAATATTTAAATGGTTTTAGTCTCAATTAACAATAGCTCTGAATTAAACTGAGCAAATTGAAATTGATCATTTACTACATTCTCAAAGAGAATGCTATGGTCTATGATCTTTACATCTACAAATCCCAACATCAATACTTGAGTAACAGTACCTTAAACTTCATGGAGCTGATCCGATAAAGAATTTCTCCCATGTGTTCACGGATCTGCGCCCAGGTGATTTTGTTATCGCTCTGTGCTGTGGTTTCGACAGCATGCCGGGCCAAGTCATAAAAAGCTATCATATTGGACAGGATCCCCACTGTCTTATAGAAGGGACAGAACCTAGATGAGAGAGAGACAGGGAAATAATGTAGGAAATAATTAACACATAATGACAAACATGCTACTAGAACAATGAGACATCAAAAAAACAGTGGCTGTGGGAATGTCACATTCTTTATTGTACAGATAATGACTTTACCTGTCATAGGGAGTGTAGCCGTTCTGCTGCAGGAAGTCATCTTTAATGAGTTTGGCCACCTCCAGAGTGATTTTATCTGTCTCAGCCAGAGATGCCTATGGGTAAGGAAACAAAATAAACCCAGGAACACATTCAGAATCAGTACAAAAACATTGTATAACATGTTAAAATGCAAAATAAAACAACACTAGAAATATGCTCAAAGCCGAATACCTTATTCTGAAAGGCACGGATACTGGCTTCAAAACGAATAACAAATTCTACCAAATAATATGAAAAAATATTCAACAGACAGTCACTCCCGGTGTTTGCTGGATAATAGGTGAGCCAGGGGATAGCACAGCACTATGTTATACATAAACCTCTAAAATCCCTACGCAATAATGAGTGTGTAAAGTGAATGAGTGGAAACTTTATGACTGAAATGAGCAGAGTGCAATCACAAATCAAACTGCTGCGTTGCCATGCAAATCTCAGAAATCAGGGCTTTGACAAGAGTGATATCAACTAAGATACGGCATCATACACATTTTCTACTACTTGATATGTTTAAATAAATGTTTTAACGCTTGTACAATGTTATATTTTTTCTCTATCTCACTCTCTACCGGAGACTGCAAGCATTTATGTATTCTTTATCATTTGTTCAGATTTGCATAGTAAAAGTTGTTTCAGCAACTTTCAACTTCCATGTTCTCTAATCAGCTATTTTATATAGAGTCCAACAACTCCTCTTATTTGAGGTTGTGGATGTCCTGACATAACCCTGTACACTTAGTTCCTCTGGAAATGAAAAAAGGTCCTTTTATTTAACATTTTATTATTATTGTTTAAATTAGACTATTTTTTAAATACATTTTATAATTATAATAAAGCCCTGCCCACTTCCGGATTTATCCGAATACAGACACAGGTACAAATAATTTTGTGATTATTACACATACAGATATTGTCTCCGCTGCACACTCCTAAACAACGGTATGCTTTAGTAACACTGTTTGACAAACAATGTATAAGACATAAACAAACCTTGCCAACAAGTTGCACAATCTCAGCCAGGTCCTCCTCCTCCTGCAGAATCTCTTTGGCTTTGGTACGCAGTGGCACAAACTCTGCGAAGTGTTTGTCATAGTACTCATCCAGCGCTCGTGTATATTTACTGTAACTGATAAGCCAGTTAACAGAGGGGAAGTGTTTCCTCTGGGCAAGTTTCTTATCTAGACCCCAGAATACCTGAGAAAAACGGTTCAAATAAGGGGGAAAAAAGAGAATTATGAAATATTCTACTACTGCTTTATTTAAAAGAGTTAAATGAATATATATATATATATATATATATTCACCCACCTGCACAATACCAAGAGTGGCAGAAGTCACAGGATCTGAGAAGTCACCACCAGGGGGAGACACACTGTAGGGAAACATTCATTTCAAAAGGATCACAAAATGAGTGGAAAGAACAGAAACATCTACAGTTATAAATACATGTTATATTTTTATAAACATCAAAGTCAGTAGAAACTTGTCATCAAATATAGGGAAAATTCCAAACAGAAGGTACTCCCTTTGAAGGGCAGAGACCTTGAAGTGGGGAATTTGGAGGGAGCGAAGGGAGTAATGAAAAGACAACGTAATTTGTTCATTATCTTCACCTGGGATGTTCCCATGACAATGCAGTACGTGTCCATCAGCTGATTAGCTGTTCTTACAACAGAAATTTGTTTAGCATATGTTAACATAACTGTTGCAAATAAAGATACATTTTTATATTTTTTATATACACACACACAGTATCTCACAGAAGTGAGTACACCCCTCACATTTTTGTAAATATTTTATTATATCTTTCCATGTGACAACACTGAAGAAATGACACTTTGCTACAATGTAAAGTAGTGAGTGTACAGCTTGTATAACAGTGTAAATTTGCTGTCCCCTCAAAATAACTCAACACACAGCCATTAAAGGGTTAGTTCACCCAAAAATGAAAATTCTGTCATTTATTACTCACCCTCATGCCGTTCCACACCTGTAAGACCTTCGTTAAACTTCAGAACACAAATTAAGATATTTTAGTTGAAATCCGATGGCTCCGTGAGGCCTCCATAGGGAGCAATGAAACTTCCTCCCTCAAGATCCATAAAGGTACTAAAAACATATTTAAATCAGTTCATGTGAGTACAGTGGTTCAATATTATTATTATAAAGTGACGAGAATATTTTTGGTGCGCCAAAAAAACAAAACAATGACTTATTTAGTGATGGCCGATTTCAAAACACTGCTTCAGAGTATCGAATCTGCTGTTCGGAGCAAAGTCACGTGATTTCAGCCGTTGGCAGTTTGAGACGCGATCTGAATCATGATTAGATACACCGATTCATCTGTGCTCCGAATCTTCCTGAAGCAGTGTTTTGAAATCGGCCATCACTAAATAAGTCGTTATTTTGTTTTTTTTTGGTGCACCAAAAATATTCTCGTCACTTTATAATATTAATATTGAACCACTGTACTCACATGAACTGATTTAAATTTGTTTTTAGTACCTTTTTTGGATCTTGAGAGAGGAAGTGTCATTGCTCCCTATGGAGGCCTCACGGACCCATCGGATTTTAAAATAAAATATCTTAATTTGTGTTCTGAAGTTTAACGAAGGTCTTACGGGTGTGGAACGGCATGAGGGGGAGTAATAAATGACAGAATTTTCATTTTTGGGTGAACTAATCCTTTAATGTCTAAACTGCTGGCCACAAAAGTGAGTACACCCATAAGTGAAAATGTCCAAATTGGGCCCAATTAGCCATTTTCTCTCCCCAGTGTCATGTGACTCGTTAGTATTACAAGGTCTCAGGTGTGAATGGGGAGCAGGTGTGTTAAATTTGGTGTTATCGCTCTCACTCTCTCATACTGGACACTGGAAGTTCAACATGGCACCTCATGGCAAAGAACTCTCTGAGGATCTGAAAAAAAGAATTGTTGCTCTACATAAAGATGGCGTAGGCAATAAGAATATTGCCAAGACCCTGTGTTAAATATGTGTTATATATGTGTTTGAGTGCATTTCTCTGTTCTCAACTTTAAAACTTGCCATCTCATCTTTGGACACTGCAAAGAAACACATTTCTTACCTATGAAACTTATTTAAACATAACATGACAAAAATGTCTGAAACAAAACAACTTTAATTGCTCTGTTTGTAAGTTAACTCTAACTCTCCCACCATCTAGCTTTAAAATGAATCACGAGTATTCGCTGGGTCACATGACTATAAATGATAAAATTACTTCCTTGAAGTGACCATCGCATGTACCCTTCGCTAATAGCCTTTTGGAAGGTCCCTTCGTGAAGGGATTCAGTTGTTCACTTTCTTTTGGAACACCCCTACAAATGGCATCCCCTTCTCGAAGTGCCCTTCAAGGGCACAAAAATGCCGTTTGGAATTTGCCCATTTACTATAATATCTGTTATTTGAATGTACTTACGCTCCCACAATGCTGACACTGCCCTCTCTCTCTGGGTTACCCAGGCACTTCACTCGACCTGCTCTCTCATAGAATGATGCGAGACGGGCTCCAAGGTATGCAGGATACCCACTATCTGTGGGAGGAAAACAGGAAGGTTTGATTAACCAAGAAAAATTATATGCTATCAAAGTTTGGTCTGGACAAGGCTGCACAATTTGGCCAAAAACCATGTTGTGAATGTGGTACAAACAACCAGCATTTGGAGGAATGCCTCCAATGTTTTAGATATGTTTTACACACATTTTTTCTGCCAATACAAAGCATCATTTTAAAGTATGCAGTACATGCAGACATTATTTTTTTATTTATTTTTTTGACGTGCACATGAAAACTTGTCTGGAGTTTTACATCATCAACCCACACACGTTCGGTGACTGTGTGCTGCATTACACACGGGACTGAAATGGTGGCTAACAAAGACATCTAGCGTTAATATTGATCACGGCTTGTCTTGAAAAACTAAGACAAATTGACGTTTGTCGTAGGATAAGTCACACTGCAGGACTGTGCGCCAAATCTTCTGACACTGACACAATTTCGTCGGAGTAAAAATCTGATCGCAACGGTCATTAATCGGCTGTCTGTGAACATGTCAAACTAGCGATCAAAGGCTACAGATTTTAGCCTAGGATTACAGGAATCTTTTAGGATTCTCAAAATTGGCCTCAGACGACCAAATCGTAGCCTAAATCGCACAGTGTGCACCCGGCTTAAAGGGATACGCCACCGTTTTTTCATATTAAACTATGTTATTCCCTTAACTAAGACGAGTTGATACATACCTCTCTCGTCTCAGTGCGTGCACTAAATCGCTCTGTCTTGCGGCGAAACTTTGTTAGCACTTAGCTTAGCCCAGTTCATTCAATAGGGGCCAAGCAGAGAAGCTACCAAACACCTCCACGTTTTCCCTATTTAAATACAGTTACTCGAGTAGTGTAACTCGACCTAGGACGGTGACACAAAACAAAACGTTGCGCTTTTCTAAGCGTGTAAAATGGATAACTATATTGTATGGCGGAATACCATAGCAAGTGCTTTGACTTGGCGCAGTAATATCTTCACTCGTGAAAAGTCCTCTCACCGGCCCCCGCTCCCTCTCATTTCCGTCAATAGAACCAATGTGACTTGCACCAGTAGTAATACTTTGAGCAGAGTTGACGAAGTATCAGGTTGTAGGAAGATAGTTTGTGGACAATCATGGTTATAACGTGCATCGTAAAGGGTTGTGATAACAAGGAGAAGGTATATAGTGCCGTCATGTTTCACAGAATTCCAACTCACCACATACAGCGGAGAGCTTGGTTAGCTGCTTTGAACAAGAATCCAAAAACACCGTTGCTGTTCGCAACAGTCACACTTGCACCACCAATTGCTGTTTGCCCGTGTTCTTTCGCCGGCTCCGGTCTGTTCTGGTTCGTATCTTTTTTCCCTCTCACGGTCCATAAGAGCTAATTCCTCCTCCGTGTACTCTGGTTCAAACAGATATGGCTCTGGGTCCGCTACAAACAAGTCATAATCATCTACAAAGTCCGCCATTGCAAATGATATCTTGCAGTTTGCTAATAGCACAGGTGGTAAAAGTCACGTTGGTTCTATTGACGGAAATGAGAGGGAGGAGGAGAGGGAGCGGGGGCCGGTGAGAGGACTTTTCACGAGTGAAGATATTACTGCGCCAAGTCAAAGTGCTCCCGAGCACTTGCTATGGTATTCCACCATACAATATAGTTATCCATTTCACACGCTTAGAAAAGCGCAACGTTTTGTTTTGTGTCACAGTCCTAGGTCGAGTTACACTACTCGAGTAACTGTATTTAAATAGGGAAAACGTGGAGGTGTTTGGTAGCTTCTCTGCTTGGCCCCTATTGAATGAACTGGGCTAAGCTAAGTGCTAACAAAGTTTCGCCGCAAGACAGAGCGATTTAGTGCACGCACTGAGACGAGAGAGGTATGTATCAACTCGTCTTAGTTAAGGGAATAACATAGTTTAATATGAAAAAACGGTGGAGTATCCCTTTAAGGCATTAATATGTGCTTTATAAGTACTAATAAACAGCCAAAATCCTGGTAATATGCTTGCTAATAAGCAACTAGTTAATAGTGAGAATTGGACCCTATAATAAAGTGTTACCAAAACAGTAATACTGTGAAATACTATTACAATTTACAAGAAGTGTTTTTTTTTTAATAATATATTTTAAAATGTAAAGCTGGCAAAGCTGAATTTACAGCAGCCATTACTTCAGTCTTCAGTGTCATTCTAATATGGTAATAGGGGACTCAAGAAACACTTCATTTATTAACACTGAAAACAGCTGTCCTGCTTAATATTTTAGTGGAAACCATATAATTAATAGAAAGGTTTTTTTTTTTTTTTTTTTAAATAGCATTTATTTAAAATAGAAATTGTTGTTACATTCTAAATGTATGTTCTGTCACTTTTCACATCAATTTAATGCATTCTTGAAAACAATTTTTGTTATATATATATATATATATATATATATATATATAACATACACAGAAATTTGCAATGGACACAAAACAGGGATTGTTGAGCCATACATACCAGCAGGCATCTCAGCCAACCGTCCGGAGATCTCCCTAAGAGCCTCAGCCCATCGAGAGGTGGAGTCAGCCATCATACTGACATTATAGCCCATGTCTCTGAAGTACTCAGACAATGTAATACCTGTTGACACACAAGCATACCATCTATGAATATAAATTCATCCACACACAAACTAACTATACTTTCTCTTACAGGTTTTGTTCCATCTAATTTTATTATTAATAGTCGGTTTTTATAAAACCTGCTTCACTGGCATTACAGCACACTTTACTTTGTACAGATGGCTCTTGTGTTTACCAGTGTAGATGGAGGCTTCTCTGGCAGCCACAGGCATGTTTGAGGTGTTGGCCACCAATGCTGTTCTCTTCATAATGCTCTCCACCTTCCCATCCACCTCCATGGTCAGCTATTGAACAAAATTACTGTCAATCATCTAAACCAGATTCATCTAAACCACACAACAGGGTCACATGAACCTTTTCCAGGTATGAATTTCACATCACATTCATAAACATAGAATTAAGCAAAGTGACCAAGTATGCTGTCATTATACCCATGCCATACCAACCTCTGGAAAGTCTCTTAATACTTCAGACATCTCGTTTCCACGCTCTCCGCAACCAACGTAAATGATGACATCACTGTTGGAGTATTTGGAGAGAGACTGAGAGATGACGGTCTTACCGCAGCCAAAGGCTCCTGGAATGGCTGTGGTTCCTCCTTGGACACAACTGCAAAAAGGCAGAAATTAGGACTGCACCGTAATGGTTAAACTGATAATCTGATTGTGTCATTCGAGAAATTACTTTGTACATTACTGTGCACTACCGTTCAAAAGTTTGGGGTCCGTAAGATATTATTTTTATTATTTTTATAAAACCTGCTTCACAGCGGCATTTAATAGACAGAGCCGTAGTTCACTGACAAGCTAAGCAATATCGCGTACATTATCGAAGGCGATTCATCTGCGATAATGAACACGATATTGCGTGGCATGTCAGTGATCTACGGCTCTGTCTATTAAATGCCGCTCCATTTGAAAGCAGGTGATGGCGATTTAGCGGTAATCAGGGAACCGGCTTTACTGACGAAATGCGCGTGACAATCGCATGCGATATATCGCCCAGCCCTATTATGAAGCGACGAGAATACTTTTTGTGCCCCAAAACAAAAATAACAACTTTATTTCATTAATCTCTTCTCTTCAATGTTAGTCTCCTACGCAGCTGACACAGTGAACGCAGCGCAGCGCTTCTGTGTTTACGTCAGAACACCGACTCTGTATTGGCTTCATAACATCAAGGCTGAACAAGTGTAGTCATGTTGACTATTTTAATGATGTCTTTACTTTTCTGGACCACAAGAGGTGCAATTACGTTGCAGCCTATGTGTGTGAGTAAAGACAGAAATTTCATTTTTGAGTGAACTACCCCTTTAAGAGAAACGCTCTGATTGGAGGATTTAAACTCCACAAACATGAAGGCTTGTGGAGGCTTGTTACCAATGGAAGATAACGGAAATGACAATTGGAAAAAAAACAAAAAACAATGTTTTCAGGAAAAATATCCAGAGGACCAATATTCATTTAGACAAGCTAAAATTGTGATAACCATTAAAATAAGATTAATTGTGCAGCCCTAGCAGAAATGTTCAAATAAGAGTCGAGTACACTACAAACTTATAGATAATGAGTGTGAGTTTGAGACTCACGGAAAAAGGGCATCCAGTACTCTTTGTCCAGTCAGCAGGGGGTGGTTGGCAGGGAGCTTCTCAGTAACAGGCCTCACCTGTCGCACAGGCCATACCTGCACCATAGTGAACTTCTCCTTTACTCCTTCAAACTCCAGTTCCAGCACCACATCCTGACACACACACACACACACACACACACACACACACACACAAACACAATGAAAAGGGAAGTTCCAGAATTTACTACGATTAGGTTTCTTCCTCATCTTACCTACACATCTTGAGGAGTTTTTCTAACTTTTGCCTTTGTAAGATGCTATACAAATAAGTCTGAATTGACATGAATGACTCTCACATGCATGTCTATAAATGTGTGATAGTATTTAAGGACATGTGAGGATGATTGTAAGTGTGACTCACAGAAACGTCATAATTTCCTTGCGGAGCGAGGTAGGTGACTGTTCCCCTGCTGCGGGGGGGCAGCATGATCTTGTGCTTGATGAGGGAGTTCTCATACACCAATCCATAGATATCACCCCCTGTAATGTGACTTCCAACCTGAAAAACCAGTGAGAGAGTCCAATTCATGTAAAACTGTAGTACATCATTTCAATATAATATACAAATAATATACAAATTAACGGATTAAAAGGACTTTGATTTTGATTGCAAGTACCACAATATGTGCAAAAGTGCAAAATTAATAGTGCCATAAAGTTGTTGCCTTTTGGTGAATTTTTCTGTTTTGTAGACCAAATACGCCATTTAGCTTATGTTTTTTGTGTATGACCAAGGAGTTTTTGCATGTGGGTGGTTAAAATTTTACAAAATATTAATGTATCAACACAAAAAAAATGAGATTTAGCATTTAATGAGATATGAGAATACTATATGGCCAAAAATGATACGTGCTGTGCTTCCAAGCACAGAGATAAGATGTGGTTCAGCCTTGTGGTGTCTTTAAATTAATCTGTTTCTAAAAGCTACAGAAGATTTATAATATTGTTAAAGGGGTAGATCACCCAAAAATGAAAATATTATCATCATTTACTCAAGCAAAGTCTTATTTGTTTGGAACGACATGAGGGTGAGTAAATGATGACAGAACTGAACCGTCCCTTTAATATTCTGGAATAGCAACAGTAAAGGCATTAATAATGTACGCCCTTGCTTCATTTCATAATTAAAAACAAAATAAATGGGTCTGAAGACATTGCAGTAAATATTACAGTGAAACGAAAAGTAAAATTTTGTTAGAAATGATAATAATTTTTTTTTTTTAATTGTTAGGGGTTGGATTTTTCCCATGAAACACAAACAGTGGTCTCAAAAAGTAAATTCCACTGTTTTCCATACATGAAAATGTAGGGTGATCACTGGCGGTCGAGTTAATTTTCAGATTATATAAAAATGAACCCAGCTCCCATGCATATTATAAAACTATACCACTAGACTATCACGACTCACAGTCTTAGGAAAAAGTGCAGAACTGTCACTGGTGCCCCCTCAAGCATGATGCCCCTTTATACAGAGAAAGACACACACAGTTCCTTACCCTCAGGTTCTGAAAAGGAGAAAATTCCCACTTTAGGTCCCTGTTTAAAGCTCCAATGTTAACCCCTCTGGGGATGTAGATGCTCTTCGTGAGGTCATTGATGTCTTTCAGGGGACGCTGAATACCATCAAAGATGGAGCCCATGATTCCGGGCCCCAGCTCCACAGAGAGGGGCTTTCCAGTACGGAGCACAGGATCTCCGACAGAAACTCCAGCTGTAGATAGCTCAGGAAAACATATAGACAAATCCAACAGAACATACAAACACACAAAAACATACCGCGGCAGGGAATGGTAATTTGCCATTTACCACAGTACTGAATGATCATCATATTTACATTATACTGCAATATACTTTAAATTGCTGAACCGTAGTATTACTTCTGTTCTGTGCATACTATAGTATGTTCTGGTACTTTATTTTGATAACAAAATATACTTTCCATGATTGGGAGTATTTGTTTTGGTGCAAATGTAGAAAAAGTTTGTTTTGTTTTTCAATACCATGCCAGCTTCTTCAGCTATTTTCATGGCAAAAACCATACTTGAGTTATTAAAACTTGATATTAAAACTTGATTCTTGATAAAACCATACTTGAGTTAGAAAATCTAAATAGGACTAATTTTTTTTAAGTAAGTAAATCACTGATGAATGTTAAAGGATACAGGTCTCCTCGTACACCTGGATGGTTGCCATATCTCCCTCCAATCGGATAATCTCTCCCACCAGCTCACAGTGACCAACACGCACCAGTTCATACATAGCCGCACCTGCCATGCTAGAGGCCGTCACCACTGCAGTGAACAGACACACAGACTGTAACCTGTCCATCACATGACTGATCTTCAACTATTTGTGACACAAAGCCAAAACACACTGCTTGTGAGATAAACTTTGTTCTGTGTTTTCATTTTGTGACAAAGCGACAACTATTTATTTGGACATTGAGGACATGATACAACATTGATAACATTTTTACCTGGGCCTGAAACTCCATGCACATATCCAAACTGACCCTCACGGTCCTCATCTTGGATCTTAGGCAGTTTGGAAAAATCCATCCTGTGTGTTGGGAAACCTAAAAGTGGAAGTGGAAGACAGTAAGAGTCATTCAATATGCATCAATGTCTTTCAGACACATGCCAAACCTAAAATCAACGTTGCCAAGACGTGTTTCAATCTTCATTTTTCATAAATTCCATAGAACCACAAGGTCTCCTGCATTGCTCCAGTTCAAAGCAATATACTTTAAAGCAAATGTGAGTTTCAATCTTATTTGTATAATAAATACTGCAATTACCACTGACAAATGTAAAGACTTCCTTGATGTCAACATAGCAAAATAGTTATACTACCAGAAACACTATGGCCGACCGGTATTTATTTAGATTAACACTATATTCCTGTTGTAACAGATGAGTATCAAATGAAAATGTTATGAATTTGACTGCTGTACTAAACGCACCACAGCTAAACAAACAAACAAATAAATAAATAAACGCCTTCACACGACCACAACTATTGAATTACGAGATCTAGAAGACTGTCGTAAGGAACCATTGAATGTCAGGTGACAGATGGTTGCTAGTAAAGCCTCTGATCAGCAAATGAGCAGATTTTACCAGAACAGAAAATGAGATACGGCCAAACCGATTGGTCTGACAGCAATAAAAACAGCTGTATATATAACGAAAAAATTAGTCTTACTGTATTAGCATGAAATGAACGACAATCCTTGTGATATCCTACCAAGCAGTGGAGGGAGAAAAAAATTGTCACGACATAGGTCAGCTGACTACCAGGATTAAGGAAGTACACAGGGCAAAAGAAAGTGCACCATTATGGCTCCCCTAGTGGAGATTTTACATGGAAAGGGATAGCGCGAATGATCCAACATGGCGCCTGTAGAACCACAGCTTCCCCATTTCCTGTGTTCATTCATAGTAAGGACACAAGGACGTAACTGCAACCAGCCATGCATGATATGTTCACATTTTCAAAATCTGGGCACCGAGTATTCCACTAATGTGTAGAATTAAACACTGCGTTTAGTATTTATTCAGATTTTGGGTTATCTTTGACGAACTTCGTGCATATTCATTACGTTCTCATCAATATGCATGACGCAAAAAGTCTGGCGCTCTTTGCGTGGTTGCGTCACAGGGTGATTCCTGTAGAGACCGCGCGTAACCCAGACGTTCAAGACTTTGTTGAATGCAGTTGCAAAAAGCTAGTTTCTGATTTTTCGATATTCGGAAATCAAACGCAGGCTTGATATTTTTTTTTCTTGTTTGCTTCGCGTGTGTGGATACAATCAAGGATTCATCAGTTTTTAAATCTAAAGCCACCAGCTTCGATTCGCTGGTTATCAACGAGGACTGACCGACGACATATCACCATCATCATCATCATCATCATCGATAAATGAGGTCTGGGCGAAATAATACACAGTTCAGCTTTATATTTTCTGAACCGTGATCTGATCTTCGGAAGAAAAAGAAAAAAACTGGTCATTTGCTAAGTTTTACCGTTGTGGTCACAAGACCGCTCCGAGCATATGGCAAATCCTTCGGTTGTGCGGTAGCTCATTGGTTGTCTGTTAAATCCAAAAGCAACTGGATAGAATAATATATATTTTGGAAGACATTTCGCGACTCAAAGTGACTCCATAAGGTCATTAGCTGGCAATCAAAGAGCCAACCGTAAGAAGAACCCAACTTTGTGGTACCACCCCACCATGTTGGGTATTATGGATCATCACCAAGGTAAATACGTGCTTTTCTTATTGTCTTATAAAAATGTATCTTCTCGTTTTATTTTAGTATCTCACTCCAGTACTTAAAGTTTTACACGAGCCTCGTGTAACACACCCATTTAACAAAGAGCTCCTGAATGGATTAACTACTCATGCTAACAGCTAGATATCCTCTTAAGTTAAGTACACGTAACGGGACCTCTATACTATTTCTAGATGCATAACATGCAGTTTTCTAAGCATATTTGAAAAGTTGTGACACCAATTTGCTTCCTTGTTTTGCTGACTAGACAAGGTTTCAGCTGCTCGACTTTAGCTTTTAGCATAAGCAGCTTCTGTTCGGATGTGAAGATGTTTACTCGAGCAAATTAGTCCACAAATATTTGCAACAATGTTTAACGTTTCGAAATCGATTTCTTATGCTTAACGTACATCTGTAGCATTCCAATAATCACGTACGGAAATGGCTCTTAAGTTACTTTAACAGTGTCTAGATAGCACAAGCTAAAGCTAACTTGACAGTTCATTTAACGCTGTAGTTTCAGCGTTTAACATTATCAGGATTTTGCCAGTAACGCAGATGTCTTCTTTTTCTTTTACAGACACCGTCCGGAAATGTAAAACTGAGGCTTTGGTAAGTGCTGTCGCAGTTATGTTCTGTAATGGTTTTAAATGGTTACACAGCCTGGTTACTTATTTATAGCTTAGGCCACATGTGGCCGAACATGGGGGGGGGGGATGGGCTGTGGATAAGATCAGTATCTATCTGTAATCACTGAGCATAATTAGCAAAAATATTTATTAATTTTTTTAAATGATTTGAAATTGGTGACAGACGTGTTGTTATAGTATTATATACCTGTCAAAATGTACAATTATTGGTCATTATTAATGCAGTTTGTCTTTGTTCCAGCCTCCAGAGCGTAGGAAGAGGACCGTCGAGGATTTCAATAAGTTTTGCAGCTTTGTCCTGGCCTATGCTGGGTACATTCCACCTCAAACAGAAGTGAGTTGAATGACATAAAACAGTCAGAAATCAAGGGGTAACTCTGAATATCTTCATGGTAATCACCTGCTATTGCTGCCAAAATGGTCTCTTAACTCCCTGCCAGCCTTTTTTTTTTTCTTTTTTTTTTTCTTCACCAAAATTGAATGGCTGCAGAATATTTTGTTGTATGAATGAACATGCAATATATCAAAAAGAAAGAACAGAGTCTCTACTTTTAAGAAAAAAAATTGTATTCTAGCTTTAAGGATTTTCTTTTATAAACTCTTAAATGTGGGTAAGTTTCATAAAAAAGTAATATTTTAAACAAAAGCTGAGAAAATCTTTTTTTATTTGTTTGTTTTTTTCAAAGACTACAACATGCATAAGCAATGCTTTTATTGCTTGTTTCTGCTCCTTTTTTGCCTGTTTTGATTGGTGAAGCGTTGTCTCTTAAATGACGGAAAATTCTGTCAATGGCGGGGATAGAGTTAAAATACTTAACCCTTATAATGCATTCAGGTCCATTATGCATAAAAGGTCTGAGATGCATTAAAATTTCTTAATGAAAAAAAAAAAAAAAATTACATTTTTTTTCCCTTAGATTTGTTAAAGTAATTTTTTAAGTGATGTAACCATGAAAAAAGTTTTTGCATTCAGGTCCATTTTGACCCAGGAATCAACTGAGACATTACACAAGGCTTTTTTCCTGTTAGATTAGTATCAAAAATACTTCAGTAAAATATATTTAGCCTCTTTTTCATATTACACACTTCTGGGACTAATTTTGTTGATATAAATTAATATGCAAGCCTATTGATGAACTACTGCGGTATGAAAAATTGATCATTTTATTCATTTGAAAGTTTATGCAAGTAAAATTAAGTTTTGTTGAAAAAATTAATGTAGGTTTCATAGATTTGAGCAGTCATAAGTTATATGTTCAGAGGAATTTAAAGGGTTAGTTCACCCAAAAATGAAAATTCTGTCATTTATTACTCACCCTCATGCCGTTCCACACCCGTAAGACGTTTGTTAATCTTCAGAACCCAAATTAAGATATTTTAGTTGAAATCCGATATCTCCTTGAGGCCTCCATAGGGAGCAATGACACTTCCTCTCTCAAGATCCATTAATGTACTAAAAACATATTTAAATCGGTTCATGTGAGTACAGTGGTTCAATATTAATATTATAAAGTGATGAGAATTTTTGGTGTGCCAAAAAAACCCAAAATAACTTATTTAGTGATGGCTGATTTCAAAACACTGCTTTAGGAAGCATCGGAACACAAATGAATCAGTGTATCTAATCATGATTCAAATCGCGTGATTCATTTATGCTCCGATGCTTCGTGAAGCAGTGTTTTGAAATCGGCCATCACTATTTAAGTCGTTATTTCGTTTTTTTTGGCGCACCAAAAATATTCTCGTCGCTTTATATTAATATTGATCCACTGTACTCACATGAACCGATTTAAATATGTTTTTAGTACCTTTTTGGATCTCGAGAGAGGAAATGTCATTGCTCCCTATGCAGGCCTCACGGAGCCATCGGATTTCAACTAAAATATCTTAATTTGTGTTCTGAAGATTAACAAAGGTCTTACGGGTGTGGAACGGCATGAGGGTAAGTGGTAAATGACAGAATTTTCATTTTTGGGTGAACTAACCCTTTAATTAAATTCATTAATTTCAGTGGAGCTGATACTGCTAATTTATCAGACTATTTGTTCTTATGAATTTCATATAATGATTTATTCAAATAAATATTTTTCATGCATATTTGAAAATATTTTTCCTGCATCACAGTGGTTTTTCTGTAATTCTTGTAAAATGTGAAATTTTAAAGAATTTCTCAATTTTATTAAAAAAAAAGAAAATATTGTAAGAACATGTCAGCATTCAAAACTTTGACATTTTTGTACTTTTAAGTAATTTTTTCAGTTGAAAAAAATATTAAGTTTTGACTTTTATAAGCTTGCACTCCACCATGCGATGCAAAATTTTATGCAGATTTTGAATGCATTATAAGAGTACAATATTTTTGTTAAATTGTGCTGATGTGTGTTTCCAGGAGAGTTCATGGTCTCCGTCTTCATCTCCATGTACACATGAGCTTTCTGAGCTCTCTGGTGAAGGGTCCGTGAAGGATAGCTGGACTGATGCTCAATCCGACCTCAGCAACATTCACAACTTGGTCTACAAAGCTGAGACTGACAGCAGCAGCACAGAGTTCAGCCAACTTCAGTCGGACAACTCTTTAGACAAGATGAGACTGAAAGACTCTCTAAACCAGATCCATCTTCATAGTAAAGCTGAGAGGAAGAAGGTGAAGAAACTCGGCCGCTTATCTTTAGAAGGGCCAAGAAAAAGCATGTCTGAGGCAAGAGCACACAAACAATCGAAAGCAGCACTGAAGAAAATGAAGAGATCGATAAAGACTGAGAGGCACTTTACATCAACAAGTCCTTTGAATGAGGGGCTTCGAAAGGAGGAGGGGGTGCTAACAGAACAGGCCATTCACATGCATGAGGCGGGGCTTAAACTGGAGTCCAATCAAGAAACAGACCTGAGCTCTTGCGAAACAGACACACTGGTGACCGATGAGGATATTATGGTGGAGTCTGGTAAGTGTCAGATTAGACTTAGTATGATAATATTGTGCAATTAAAACGTTGGCGAATATATGCATACAAGTGCAGTGTGTGTATATATATATATATATATATATATATATATGTGTGTGTGTGTATTATATGTAAATATAATCAGCTATAACACATTTATGTCATAGATGTTTTGCTTTTAAGCTCATTTTGCATGCATGTCTTCTAGTATCTTCATCCTTGAAGAAAACATGTTTGCTTAAGTATTTTTTTTTTTTTTATGGCTGCATCTGATCGTTATCAGTCTTTCAACCATCCGTATTTTGTTCTGTGCACTCTAGGTGATGATTCATGGGATCTGATTACATGTTATTGTGGGAAGCCTTTTGCCGGACGTCCCATGATTGAATGTGACGAGTGCTCCATATGGGTCCATCTCTCCTGTGCTAAGATTAAGAAGTCCAACGTACCTGACATTTTCTACTGCTACAGATGCAGGGACTCTCGGGGTTCCACGGTCAAAAGAGACCTCTGAGAATGGGCGTATGGGTGCAGATCCTGTTTGTGTATTTAAATGGATGAGATGTTCTCATACCTGTCCTTTTTACTTTTCTGATTACTATTAATTAGTTTCTGTTAAATTAAAAAAGTTGATTTATATAACTCCATTTGTTCTCCTTTGTTCTGTGTTGACAGATTGGTCTTGGTTTATGATGTTAAGTGGCTTTCGGGTTTAAGAAGGCTTCCTAAAACTCATGCACTTATTTGCACTACTGTATTTTGATTGTACACAATAAACCTAAAAGTAATATTGGTGGAAAATGTGCACTATGATCATATATTATGTGGATAAATGAATAAACATCTCTCTTGGCCCTCTGGTATTTCAAAGGAAACCGTAGTTAGATAAAATAGATTAAAACAGAAACCTTTGCCTTCCACTATATATAATTTTTTTCTTCCAGTGATGGTTGTTTACATCACAAGAACATGTCTGGGTCATGTCTCGTCAAGAAAGAAATTTTATTTTGCATAAAGGATTTTTTTCATAATTGTGATTATTTATTAGATTTATCCAAATACCATGTACATTTACCCCCATTAAAGCAACGCTACTTCCATGAAAGGTGTTCTAAACCAGTGTTTTTCAGTCTTGCTGCTGGGGGTCCGCCAGCATGTCGCAAAAAAAAAAAACAAAAAAAAAAAAACACACGCCTTGTTTGGGTCAAGGAGCACTAAAGGAAAGATCTGATGAGTGCAATTAGGAGCATTAAATAAGGGATACCTCCAACACAGATCTGTACAACCCAAACACTGTTCAAATCGATGTAATTTTATTTTCAAGGTAATGTTCTATGTAAAGTTTTTCAGTCTTGTGACAAATATTCTCACTTTAGTTGTTACGGGAAGTTCTCAGATTAACCTTTGACCGTTGTAAAGCAGATTTCAACATATTTAGCCAGTTTTATTGCTTGATTGTTTGTGTATTCATTTGCAGTTGAAGATTTTAGTTGCCATTTTCAACTTTAATCAAAAACAATGGTAGAATTGTTCAGTTTTTGATTTTAAGACTGAAACAATTTTGTAATTTTTCTTATTTTGTTTGTGTGTCCTGCTCATCCCAGTGTATATAGTACATGTATGTACAGGTGTATATGTTTGAAAGATGAGGAAATGCTATATTTTTTCTGACCATTTACAGCAGTAAATTCTGAAAATAAATGTTCTTTTAAAGGCAAATTGATGTTAATTTGCACTGATTTGTTTGCTGATGTCACTGCTCTCTTTGAATGAGCAATGTCCAAAGGGAGTGTAGTCAAATGGGAGTGTAGTCAAATGGGTGTGACAAGACATATTCACATAACCGCTCTCCCCAGTCACATGCTCCAGTGCAGGTGCATGATTCTACAACTCATCTGCTGAAACGAAGTGCTTGCCATTATTTGTGACAATCGGCTACTTAACGTGAGGTAAGCACATATAATATGAAATTTGGATTTGGTTTTACTATGTTATTTTACTTGTGTAGTTTAAATGCCCACAGGTTTTTTTTTTTTTTTTTTTTTTTTTTAAAGCAAAATCCTTAAAGGAATGTTTTTTTCTTCTAAAGTTATTGTCATCAGGATTTTACTTTGAAGCAACATGTTATGTGTTTCGAAGAATTAAATAGGAATGGTCTCAAATACTTTACCAGAGGCTCATCAGAAATCCTACACAGTGACCATGTTGATTTCACCTTAAACATTTGAGCGTTGTTGAACTATATGATTAAAAGCAAATATAGCTCATTTCCTGTCATTTTACACCAGTTAAGTACAATGGTTTGTTTTATTTGTGAGATGTATGGAATAATGAATTTTTTGTTTACCTTTTATTAGAACCCTTTTGCCATTTACTGAGTTCAACATGTCCCAGCCTTATTCTAGCCCAGCGGCTGTGCCACCTGGTTTGGAGTACCTTTCACAGGTGAGCATGACATTTGGAAGACAGTAAGACCAAAAAGTGTTGGACTATAATTACAGCGAGTAATATAGCATTTGAGATGGGGGGGAAATGTACAATAGAATAAATGCTTCCTCTCCTGCTCTTACAGATTGACCAGATATTAGTCCATCAAAACATTGAGCTCCTTGAAGGTAAAGTATCTAAAACATTATAAAGAAACATAAGTTATAAAACATTTTTGTCATTTTTCTTTTTTTATGATTATATTTTATATACTATACACTACTGTTCAAATGTTTGGGGTCGGTAAGTCTCTAATGCGTAATACTGCTGCATTTATTGGGTCAAAAATACAGTAAAAACAGCAATATTGTAAAATATTACAATTTAAAATAACTCTTTTCTATTTGAATATATTTTAAAATGTTATTTATTCCTGTGATGGCAAAGCTGAATTTTCAGCATCATTACTCCAGTCTTCAGTGTCACATGATCCTTCAGAAATCATTTCTTATTATTATCAATGTTGTGCTGCTTAATATTATTGTGTAAACTTTTTTTCTTTTTTTCTCAAGGATTTGTTGTTAAATAGACCCCAAACATTTGAACAGTAGTGTACTGCAAGGATGCATTCAATTGATCGAAAGTGAGAGCAACGATTTCTGTTTCTACCAGAATATTATAATGATTTCTAATGGATCATGTGACACTGAAGAATGGTGCAATGATGCTGAAAATTCAGCTGTGCCATCACAGAAATAAATTACATTTTTATTTATATATACTATGTATTGTATTTGATAGATAGACAGACAGACACTTCACATAGAGACTTCTTTCAAAAACATAACAAATCTTACCGTCTGAACTTTTGAACGTATTATATACCTATTTGTTTTTGGACACTGTTATCACTAAATAAATAAAGTCAAAATGCTAATGAACAAATTCTTTTTTTTTTTCCAGCCATTATTGGCTTTGAGACTAATAATCAGTATGAGATTAAGAACAGCCTGGGCCAAAAGATCTTCCATGCTAAAGAAAACACTGACTGCTGCACACGGAATATCTGTGGTCCTCTGAGGAGCTTTGATCTGCAGATAACAGATAATTTTGACCAGGAAGTGATTCACTTAATCAGGCCTTACCGCTGCATGTCCTGCTGTTGCCCTTGTTGTCTTCAAGAGGTAATAACTGAAATTCTGTGTTTTCAGACCTTTGGATTTGACAAGTGCAAAATGTACTATATGTATATATATAAATATAACCCCTTCTCCAATACTTTTTCCTGTGTGGATGTGCCATTGACTGAAGATGGAGGTGCAGTCTCCACCAGGGAATACAATAGGCTACATCAAGCAAGACTGGCATGTGTTTAGGCCCATGTTCTCCATCTATGACATGTCCAAAACAAAGGTGCTGTCCATCGAGGGGCCAGCGTGTGCTGTCAGCTGCTGTGGGGATGTGGATTTTGATGTATGTGTTCATGTGTGATTTTGTCAGTTTATTGTCTTTCTATGCGTGTATATCATTGTTTGTGAAACGCTGAAACACAGTATCTGGTGGATGATTATTTTGGGATTTCACATTTGTTTAGTGTAAATTTTCATGTTTAGTTTTTTACAAATAATAATAATAAAAAAATTGAATAGTTTGACCAAAGGTCCTGTGCTTTTGTCTGTCCTCTGGTGCAGGTTACCGGTAAGGACGGGCATCCAATTGGTCGTATCAGTAAACAGTGGACTGGCCTGATCAAAGAGTCACTGACTGATTCAGATAATTTTGGAATTAACTTTCCCATGGACCTGGATGTGAGGATGAAAGCAGTTCTGCTGGGAGCATGTTTCCTTATAGTGAGATATGACATACAATATTCATTCATCCACCAATATATTCCCATTACTTTCTTTATATGGCCATTCATACATTTAATTTTATTGATTCTCTGTGTTGTCCTGCAGGACTTCATGTTCTTTGAGGCGACTGGTGACTCAGGACAGCGATGCAGTGTGTTTGGCTAATAGGGAGTGGGGGAAAGATTGAGGTTCTTGATGAAACTTCTCTGGTATATTCATGTGTAGTATCACTAGTTACAACTTGTATGTACTTCTTTGTTCTAAAGTCAGGAAAATCACTATAAAAGAATTTTAATCCAAACCGGATATAGATAAACTTGTTTTTAGTGATGATTTTCCCTTTCTTTAAAAGTAAATAATTAAATAAAGGATTTCCTACTGAAATCTCCTTGCTCTCTAATGAAAATGTTTCCATGACCACACCTTTGAAACATGTCATGCATCACTAGTTGTATGATAACAGTTTTTTTGTTTTTGTTTTTACTGTTTTTCGTGGAAAGAAGTTGTCTTAAACAAACTGACATTTGCCTTATCATTCTTATCACACATCTCAGTAATAATCACACTGGATTTTAAAAGGGACATATAGTTTATCGTTGCTCATTATGATTATTCATTTCTGGTCATAGTTCACAGCTACAGTGCATGAGTAAGGCTTTTTCCATTGCCAGTGTACTAAAAATATGCAATTACCTCACTTGCCAATATAAAGATAATAATAATAATATGTTATATATATATATATATATAGCGCCTTTCAAGGACACTTTACAAAATAGTCAAATAATACAGAAGTATAAGCAAAGAATGACTATCAGGACAAACAGTAAACATATAGCATGGCAGATAATAACAGTGTTGATACAGCAGAAGTAAACCCATCAGTTGCAAAACAATATGAATAAATGAGTTTTATGTTCTGCCTTAAAGGTCTGTAGTGAAGAGACAGCACAGCTTATTCTTGAACTTAGGGCCCATAATACTGAACACCCTACCATCAACAGCAGACAGTTAGAACTTGGGTAAAACATATTTCAGAACCATAAACATAATCATAACACTCCCAGATTCCGAACAATTAGTGAAGGCCTAACCAGGACATCAATATTAATGGAGATGTCATTGTGGGAAGAGCCAAGCGATTTTGGGCCAACTAGCAGAATTTCAGTTTTTAAGTTTTTAGTTTTTAATAATAATTGATAATAATTCATCCTATTAGGGATACATAATTGTAGGATTCAACCAGAATCCTCATAGGCCTCCAGAATTATAGAAGATTTGAATCTATAACAACCTTAAAGGGATAGTTGTCACTGTTTACTCCCCCTCAAGTTGTTCCAAATCTGTATGAGTTTCTTTCTTCTGCTGAGCACAAAAGAAGATATTTTGAAGAATGCTGATAACCAGATAGTGACTTCCATATAAGGAAAAAAAAATACCATGGAATCAATGGCTACGGTCAACTGTCTGTCATTTAATTTTTGGGTGAACTATTCCTTTAATAGCTCAAAATTGTAGTAGACATCATACATCAAAGGGAAAAATGGTCACTTGAGAGGAAAAATTAAACAATTTCAATGATACTCATGATGGAGAATGACGTTTTTAAAACTGAGGTGCTGTGTATCAATCAAAGAACATAATAATATTACCTTTTTATTTAATATTCAATCCTCATCACATATGTGTGAATATTTTCATTTATATACTAGTTCCTTGTTAATATTATACACATACTAGGTCCCTGTTAATATGTTTTCACTATGTGTGGGGGCATTTGAGAGGCTTAATGGTGACTCATTTCTGAGAGAAATATTTGAAAATATTTTAATAGTTTGAAGAAATACTTAAAATATCATTATTGCATCCGCATCCTATTTTATTGGACAATAATATTGAAAAAAAATATTTTTTTGGATGTATTTTATCTACGAAGAACCCAGAGCCGTTAAATCTGGAAGAACCTTCTTTTACTGTCTATGTGAAGAACCTATCGCGTCTATGATCGCGAGCACCGACGTGACGTCATAGAAACGCGGCGGAAGAAGAGTGTTTTCGCTCTAAAGAAGCGCCAGCTCTCATTGAATGAGCCAAAATTTAAAGTAGCCTTTATTTTCTCTTTCATTTTCTATCCTCGCAAAGCTTAGTTATCCGCTTTTTACCTTGGCGGACAAGGCCTAAGCTTTTGGCTTGAGGTTACGGTTAAACGGTGAGTAATCGGTGGTGCCGACACCCCACATTTTGTGCATCGCGACACCGGAGGCCGAACAGTGTTTATTTGTGATCGGTGCTTGGATTTGCCCGCTGGAATGATGCGTTAAATGACCAATGCGAGTAGAGCTCTTCTTTATTTAAAACTCGCAATATACATATATATTTAAAAAATATCAGACTGGTGTATTAGCGAGCCTAGAAAGCCCTTTTTACTTCAATTTTCTCCACATAATTCAGATTTAAAGAGTAGAACAAAGCGCATCGTGCACGAGTTTATCCCCGCAGCTCAATGCGCGGACACTGACAGTTGCATGGACAAATACATCCTAAAACGTGTTAGTTTTAATTTAAATACCATTTAAAAGTAAAGTATTATACGTAAACGTTTAAATGAATACAATGTGCTAACATCAATAGCGTTTCCTCTTATTTTTTAAAGAGATGTCAGTGTCAGTTCAGTGCCCTTTTTGCACAAGTATATTATATACCAGGGACCCTTAGCCAGACTCTTAGACAACCCACGGTAACCCAGTGTTTTAACTTTGTTTTTAACTTTTAAACTTTTTTTCTCGGCATCACTTCTTAATAACTTTCAATAAAAGTTACTGACATAGCTACATAAGAAAATATTAACAGTTGTTTAGTTAGATAGTTAGTTATACATAGTTTTTTTTTCTTATAATTTCAAAGGCTCCTCTCCAAAAGTTTAATTGTCCTACAATTAAACATATTTTCAAGGAAGTACTGATTAAAAGTGCAAAATTAGAACTATTTGTTAGTAGTAATATTATTAGTGTTATTTAAGCACACACACACACACACACACACACACACACACACGTGTGTGTGTGTGTGTGTGTGTGTGTGTGTGTGTGTATATATATATATATATATGTCCACATGAAATGAAAATTGAGCTTATTAACTTTTTACTGTACATTCTTGTTGTGAACAAATAACTTAAACTTCCACAGAAAAAATTGGTCCCCTAAAATCAACCCCTGCCCTTTTTTTCTTTTCTTTCAATCTTATGTATTACTTTGAAGTATGTCACAACACTAAAGTAAAGTTGGTTGCAACTATTGGTTCATGTGGACTTTAAAAAAAGGCTACTAGTTCAATGTTGAGACCTGTTTTTTTTTTTGGCCATTCAGTTTGGCCATCTGGATTATTGCTAATTGTTAGTATCAGGAGTTTATGCAGAAAGTACAAGTTAAAATGCACAAAAATGATCTTGCGGTGTTAATGCTCTTATCTCAATGACAGCTAGAGTTGTATTCATGTTTCGTGTCATTGAATGTGCTGAATGTGTTCTAATTTTTGCATTTACTCTTTTGTCGGTTCTCTGCTCTGAGAGTGACGTGTTCTCTTTCATGCATTAGTGAGGAGGCAGGCTGGCGCAGGTCGTAGGTTGCTCCTGGATCATGAGAGACAGTGGCAGCAGCCTGGCTCAAACACACTGGTCCAATGAGCTGACGCTGACCGCAGGGCAGGAGGGCGCTGGGGGTGGGGGTGCCATTGGAGGTGGCCATTTAATGAACCCGGCTATGGCCCAACATGCCCCGAGTCCAGCCCACTTCAAACTGGGCCGCCGAGAGGAGGACGTCAGGATGTGGGGTGCAGAATATACTGTCCCTGAGGTAGAAGAAGAGGAAGATGAGGAGGACAATGTGGAGATGGAGAGTGAAGAGGATCTGGTGGAAAAGAAAGCCGAGGGTGGTTTCCAGTGTAATGATAAAGGTAACAACGAGGAGTGGGGCTCGCCAGAGCACTCGCAGCTAGTGGAAATGGATGTCAGTGTTACAGGTGACTTTACACACTGCTTGGCCCAGAGTAGGCCCAGTCCACTTAAAGAGAGAAAGCTAGCCCGGTTGCGGTATCGGGGTCAAAGGTGTGTAAGCACGCGCTACCGTTTGGCTCAGCAATGGAGAACTTGGCGCCAACGAGCCAAATGGGCAGGAACTATGGGCTACAGGAGAGTACGCAGATTTCACAGACGCCGGCTCTCTGGCAATCGAACTTTCCAGAGACTGCCTGGCAGTTCATTGTTAAACAGAGACCCAGAAAGACATTTGGGGAAAGCAGAGGAGAGAGGAGCTGATTTAACTGGTGAGTATAAACTCTTGTTGACATCTGTATTATAATTTCTTTTTTGTCTTTTTAAAAAGAATTGCTACAATTAATTGTTTGGCATATAATACCTGACTAATTTTAAATATGTTGAAGTGCATAATGTGATAATATTGTGTTTGGTGTGTAATGTAATGTAAAGAAAGAAAGAAAGAAAGCAGTTAAGTAAGTGCTCACGGATGAGATGAGTTTTCAGTTGCTTGAATGTTGTCAGGGAGTCAGCTGTCCGGATAGAGCAAAGAATCGCACACAAAAATGTTCTGGAGAGTGATTTTGTGCCTCTCTGCGATGGTAACATGAGGCACATTGAATGGATGAAATTGCATATTATTGTAATACTGAGATCATGAAAGAAACTGGCAAGGACTTGGGACAGCATTCCTGTTTGTGACTAAAGTGCACAGTACATCTGTTCCATTAGCTTTCTTCTGTACTTCTTTACCATTTGATCTCTTAGACTCCTGTAGCACAAATGGTGTTCTGAAAAGAAGGGATGGTATCCATGGAGCAGCCATGGGGGACAGGGAGGGACAGGCCTCCCCTGCTAATGTCCAGTCTCAACGGGAAAAGTCCTCCCCACAGAATCAGCTTAGCAGTGAACACATTTCTTGTGTACAAGGTACAAAATCTCTTTTCCCAAATATGGAACAGGATGTAGTATTTAATATTATATCATCCTATGGTTGTTCCTCTCTCACTCCTCCTCCTCTTCAGGTATTCTGGATGAGTTTCTCCAGCAGTATGGCAGTTTGATTCCCATCCACGTAGATGAGGTGGTGGAGAAGCTTCAGGAGCTCTTCAGCGAGAGTTTCTCAAGTCCTCACAGGTCAGAGGTGGCTCATACCAGTCATAAGGCTTATTGAATCTTGATATTTAAAAAGCCAAACAGATAAAAGAATTGAGTGTGAAGTCTCAGTTTGTACTATTTTAATTTGTGCCTGTTAACAGGAAGGTAATGGTGCAACATTTAATGCAGTCCTACCAGCGCATGTCCGGAAGTGCAGTGATGCGGGGGTTTCGTGTAAATTACAAACGTCATGTCCTCACCATGGATGATCTGAGCACACTCTATGGCCAGAACTGGCTCAACGATCAGGTGAGCATCTTGGCTAACAACATTATTTTGAAAATGAATAACTACACTTAGGGCTGGGCGATATATCGCATGCGATTTTCACGCGCATTTCGTCAGTAAAGCGGTAATCAGGGAACCGGCTTTACTGACGAAATGCGCGTGACAATTGCATGCGATACATCGCCCAGCCCTAACTACGCTGCCATTCAAAAGTTTGGGATTGGTAAGAATTTTTAAATTGTTTTTGAAAAATGTCTCTTATGCTCACCAAGGCTGCATTTATTTAGTCAAAAATACAGTAAAAACAGTAATACTGTGAAATATTTTTGCTTATTTTGTTATATTTTGTTTTAATATATTTTACATTATTCCTGTGATGGCAAAGCGGAATTTTCAGCATCATTACTCCAGTATTCAGTGTCACATGATCCTTCAGAAATCATTCTAATATATTGATTTGATGCTCAAAAAACATTTCTTATTATTATCAATGTGCTACTTAATATTTTTGTGGAAACTGTAAGACATTTTTCAGGATTCTTTTGATGAAGGGAAAGTTAAAAAGAACAGCATTTATTTGAAATAGAAATCTTATGTAACATTATAAATGTCTTTACAGTTACTTTTGATCAATTTGTTGCATCCTTGCTGAAAAAAAAAAAAATCTAAATTAATTTCTAACTGACCCCAAAAACTTGTTTGCATGGAATATTTGAAAATGTATCACCTGAATGTATTTTCTATCTTATGTTTAGTTGAAATGGTTTATATAATGTAAATTTTATGGATGATATTGACCTTTTTTGCCATGTAAATAGCCATGATGCTAACATGGCGTAAAAACTTAATAAACAAACAAACTAACTGACCCCAAACATTTAAATGGTAATACATGACGAATGGGTATACTGGTCATGTTGTGTAAAAGACATTATAGGGAGATGGTTTGAGTGTGTTTTATGATAATTTAACATATTTCCGATTCATCAACATTACAAGAAGGGTAAGAGACGTGTGTATACACCTGTTTTGAATTCACTGGAAATTTTGTGTTAATAGTGAATGAGATCCAATATTTTTATTAAATTTAAAATGTAACTCTTTCAATAATTTTGTAACTACAATGGCACCGTCTTTTGCATCAGTTTGTCCGAGTTGTATAGAGAAGATATTAGATGAATGGGGGGCCCTTGTACTGGGATTGTGCTGAGTTAGCTCTCTCTTACGTCTGTAACTCACTCCGTCACCCAGGTCATGAACATGTATGGGGATTTGGTCATGGACGCTGCCCCTGAAAAGGTAGTCTAAACACACACGCACATGCACTCCTTTACACATACGAGCACAACAAGAGAATATGACTCATGACAAAGCCATTAAATGATTATGAAAACAGTATGTGAATTAGGTTTTTCATCATTTGCTCTCTCAGTCTCACCATGCCTTTTTTAAATTTGCAGGTCCACTTTTTCAACAGCTTCTTTTATGACAAACTTCGGACGAAAGGTTACGACGGGGTCAAACGGTGGACCAAAAATGTCAGTACTGGAGAGTGATGGAGAAAGATTTTGTGCCTGTCTTTCACAGCTCTTTTACTAATACTTGCACATTTTCGGACTGCACAGTTAAGAAGATAAATTGCTAATAGATAATTCACCATTATTACCTGCATTATTAAGTTAATATAGTTATCCACCTATTTTTAGCGTAATGGCAGACGATTTTTGGCTTGAATGTGCACAGCTTCCAGTGTCAGTCGCTTCCAGTTATTTTAGCTTTAACCAAAACAGTCTGATATGATGCTCTATGTTGCAAACTGGTACTTATCATATTATTTCAAATTAATTATTTTAATCATAAACACACTAGTTTGTAGTGCAAATAGTTTTATTGTTCACTTTGTTACTCTTCTAGTTATTTACATATAGGAGCTAATGAATTGGAAATCTTGCTCATTCACGGCAAAAAGCTTACTTCCACATTGAAAAATATGGTGGATGGATATAACATAATTATTGTAGTACTACATGTTTATTTCACTGTTATTTATTTCACTGTTAAATCGGCTCTTTAGGTTGATATTTTCCAGAAGAAGTTCTTATTGATCCCTATTCACCTGGAAGTGCACTGGTCATTAGTGTGTGTGAATGTTCCTCAGCGTAGCATCACATACTTCGATTCCCAGAGGACCCTCAACCGTCGATGCCCCAAAGTAGGCGTTATTTGTTCTATTGATGCAATTTTAATGGCTACATTCCTTGTACCAATGCTTATCGTGTCCACTAAAAGTTTTTTTTTTTTGTTTTTTGTTTTTTTTTGCAGCACATTGCCAAATACCTGCAAGCAGAGGCAATCAAGAGAGAACAGAAGGAGTTTTACACAGGGTGGAAAGGCTTTTTCAAAATGGTATGGTGAAATAGGAATTTGACGTGTGTGTGTGTGTGTGTGTGCGTGTGTGTGTGTTAAAATTGTGTGTTTAGAATAGATTGGAAAGGCCAGTTTGTGTACGTGTTGTTGACTCTTCTATCTTTGGAATGTTCTAGAATGTGGCAAGGCAGAACAATGACAGTGATTGTGGAGCTTTTGTCCTTCAGGTTAGCGGGTTTTTTTTTCCCCCCAGTTATTTTAACACTTGATTTTGTACATAGCACTGGTGCTGTAAGTATACCAAAACCTTCACTGGTGTCTTTTACTCACGTGTTCACTCTTCTTATCGTTGTACTCCAGTACTGTAAGTGCCTGGCCCTGGAACAGCCTTTCAGCTTTGGTCAGCAGGATATGCCCAAGCTACGGAGACAAATGTACAAAGAACTGTGTCACTGTAAACTGTCTCTGTGAGACCGTGGAAGGGCAAGGAAGATCCATGACATCTTACACTATTATATAAGCTCCAAGTCCAGACAGCATTTAGGCGGGAGACGTGCAAACGTTTTAAACCCTCTTTTCGTTAAATGACTTTGTATTTTGACTTGGTGAATGCCATACTCTGTTTGGCCCAGTTGTTTGTTTGTTCAGATCAAGATGCAAGAGGAGTTGTTTTTTTAGAAAAATGGAGGAAGAGTTGACCTCAGTGAACTGTTCATTAGGTGCCGCCATTTTGTTGGCAATTTCATTTTTTATTTTTGTGTTCTTGATGTCAGTAACTTGTATGCTAAAAGGTAATACCATTGACTGGTGAGGGAGGACACTTGCAGACATTTTAAAAATGTAATGCAATATTCATATACTGAGAGTCGTTATGGACCACAACACTATATGAGGATTTTTGTTTGTTCAATATTGTTTGTCTGTTATGTATCTGTGCGATTTAAGATGCAGACTTATGGAGATGGAAAAAAGAGCAGCTGTAAATTAAACTGTTTTATATCTTTTGAGATGCATACATTGTTGTAAGATGTACTAATAAAAACTTAAGAAAATAACTGAGCATCATCAATTTGTGTGTTCGTCGATATGTTACAGCATTGTATTTTTTTTTTTTTTTTTTTTTTTTGCCACAGCAAGAACCACCATATGCATCACTTATCCATAACAGATTTCATTAAATATTTTCATGCTTATCAAATCTACAAAAACAACATATCAGCCTACTTATTATTATTTGCTGTTATTTAAAGGTCGGAAAGATTGAAACTCCAGCTCTGGATGATGTGGCTTAAGTTTGCCGATTATGACATTCAGCTCATAAAGAAGTTAAATTCAAGACCTTTGTTTTGTATGATGTTTTATATGGCAACTTAACATTCGCATTGCTAAATACATGGACGCTATAACTGCGTCACAGTAGGCCAAGCGAATGATATTTTAAGGTTTAGCTTTACTCCAATTACATTTAAGATAGAGCAGGACAGACGTGTCAGGGTCCGCCCATCTGAACTGTATCCAACGCCAAAGGGCGGCAACCATTGCTGAGTGACGTCTGTATTAGCCAATGAGAACATGCGAAGGGCGGACCTTATTCTGACTGATGGTCGAATGCTGCAATCACAATTTTAGTAAGAAAACCGTGTTAAACTATATAAAACATTTTCGCGGTGTGCTCGCCCTTTGTGATAATGTCGGCAGAATATGAAGGGAGGTAGGACAACACGAATTTAACGATCTTAATGTATTTGTTTATAAATTGGAGATTTCATATGTACATGTTGTCAGTCGCCATAGGCATTCCGCTTCTAGATGTTGTTGGAAGTAGCGTGTGATTCGTGATCTTGAATGTCGTAAATGAGTAGTAAAAACCCACTGGCGTTAGCATATGAGCTCTTAGCAGCCCGGCCTGCTGCCGTTGACGTTGAACGATCTCGACTGTTTAGCAGCTCAAAATTAAGGTTTAGATCGCGAACGATGTGTTGTTGTTGTTATATGAATTTAATGTAGTCAATGATCATCTCGAATGGCCTCAAATGGTCTACTTGATTTAGCTCTCGTAGCTCACTGTCTGCTCGACACATTACCCTCTTATGTATGGCCCTGGCCTGAAGTAAAGATGTTTATACTCTCCATTCATTCGCACATAAATACAGCTATTTCTCTAGCTAAATATATTTTCATATAAAATGTACACTGTACGGAAAATCAATGGAGTGATGATTTACATGTACAAGTTTATTATATTGTACTGCTTTAAAATGGTAGATAAAATCTGCATTAATTTTGTGGGTCTTAAATGTTTGACATTTATTTGTGTGTGTGTATTTTTTTTATTTTTATATATATATATATATATATATATATATAAATGAAATACAATGAAATACAAATAAATGAAATATATATATATATATATATATATATATATATATATATATATATATATATATATGTGTATGTGTGTGTATTATACCTTCCTGTGTACCTTAGAGTGTTGATTTCCCGTGAGAGATCAATAGAATATCTGTCTGTCATAAATAACTGAATAGTGCTAAAGTGACATTTCTTTGCAGACCTAGAGACAATGGCCCTGAGGGCATGGAGCCAGATGGAATCATTGAGGTGAGTTCATAACTATTTTTCACATTTAACTAATATATATATATATATTTTCCCCTGCATGTCTCTCTTGGCACAGCTTTGGGGTTGGCACTGAATGTGCTGTCAGTTGTTTTGACTGTCTTGTTCTCACTGTGGGGGTCAGCGATTTCCTTTTTTTGTTTTTTGTTTTTTTCTTTTGAACAACTGCCAACCTGTTATCCTTTCTGCATAATGCAATGAGTGACAAATGGCTTTTTTTTTTTCTTTTTTTTTTCAGTGTAAGATTGAGTAAAGATGAGCTCTTCTGTGGTCTTTTGTATCTTAACATTCATCTTAATTACTTTCCCCCGTAACTGCAGAGTAACTGGCATGAGATCGTGGACAGCTTTGATGACATGAACCTGCGTGAGACTCTGCTCAGGGGAATTTATGCTTATGGATTTGAGAAGCCCTCTGCCATCCAGCAAAGGGCTATCCTCCCTTGTATCAAGGGTAATGTACCTTTTAAGAATATAAAAAAAAAAAAAATTAAAAAATGGATGTTCGTTGGAGCAGTCCATATTATCGGAAACTATTTTCAACTTCTGGTAATGAGATTTCGGGCACATATTATGCAAATTAATCAGCAGTGTTTGTTTATTTGTGATTGTCATTTAAAGGATGTTTTCTTATACAGAGGGGCATCTTCTGTAGTTGTAATACAGTAGCATAACTGTTAAGAAGGACATCCCGTAATATCAATTAGAGCTCATTATTTGGCCATTTTATGACCTGTTGTTTGTCTCCACACTCTAGGATATGATGTCATTGCACAGGCCCAGTCGGGAACAGGCAAGACCGCCACCTTTGCCATTTCCATCCTGCAGCAGATTGATGTAGAGCTGAAAGGATCTCAGGCCTTGGTCCTGGCACCCACCCGTGAACTGGCTCAGCAGGTTAGCGCTGTCTCTGTGTTCACTGCTTTTGGTTCACTTGCTGCAGAACCACAGTGTCAGCGGTCCAGCTAAACTATACTGATGAGTTCTCGTGATGACTTGGTTGTCAGATTTGGGCACTATTTTTTTTTAAAGCTTTTTTTTTTTTCTTTTTTTTTTCACTTGCTTATGAACTTACAGAACCCATGTTAATTGTCAAGAAAGATGATCATTTTGTAAATGTTGGAATGTAATAGGGCTGGGCGATATATCGCATGCGATTGTCACGCGCATTTCGTCAGTAAAGCTGGTTCTCTGATTACCGCAAAATCGCCATCACCTGCTTTCAAATGGAGCGGCATTTAATAGACAGAACCGTAGTTCACTGATAAGCTACGCAATATCGCGTTCATTATCGAAGGCGATTCATCTGCGATATGAACACGATATTGCGTGGCTTGTCAGTGATCTACGGCTCTGTCTATTAAATGGCGCTCCATTTGAAAGCAGGTGATGGCGATTTAGTGGTAATCAGGGAACCGGCTTTACTGACGAAATGCGCGTGACAATCGCATGCGATATATCGCCCAGCCCTAGAATGTAACATTTAAAAGCAACATGTTGCATTATTGTTATTTAAAGGAAAAGTTCATAATCATGTTACATGTATGTTTTATGGGAAGTTCAATTCAATTCACAATACATATCGTTTCAAAGTAGCTATACAGAAAAATGCATGTTTCTACATTACAATTTAGAGTAATCTGTTATCAGATGTGACTGTCAAAGTATTGTCCATATGTCAAAAATGTACAGTTCTAAGATTATACAAATCATATAGTTAGCTAGCATCATGTATTCATTTAGGCAGAAACAATGATCTCATTAAAGCAATTATTACAAGATCATAATGATTACAGTATATAGAAAATTTGGCAGTGGTGCATGTTGATTTAGAGTTGCCGTCATCTGAAGTCCTTGCAGGGGTTGGCGTTATCTCTTCACAGGTGTTGGGTCATCTGAAATCTTTGTAAGAGGCTGGATCAAAAACTGGAGCTTGTGTAATCTCTAGTTACCTCAGGATGGGCATATCTAGAGACAGAAAAGCAAATGGAAAATAAGTAGCATAGCTGCTGTTCATAACATTTCAAGCAAAAGACAATCGTGTGTTTCATCTGATATAACTGGAATATGGTTGTAAGGTTATGAGGTGCGTTATGTGAATGTTTGGCTAAAGATATTTGTCTTTAACCTAGATTTAAACTGGGAGAGTGTGTGAGGCACTGAACCTCGAACACTATCAGAAAGGCTATTCCAGAGTTTAGGATCCAAATGCGAAAACGCTCTCCCTCCTTTAGTGGATTTGGATATCCTAGGTACTACCAAAAGTCCGGAGTTTTGTGAACTTAAAGTCCCCATGAAATCAAGGTTTTTTTGTTTTTTTTTTGTTTTTTTTTTGGCTTTTAGAATGAATATGTTAGACTTACTGTTATCTATAAGCTAGACACTTTTCAGTGTCGACTAGTAGCAGCTGTACTGTTTAGTCTTGCACATCCCTAGTCTTTACTACTTCTCAGAACCTTGAATGTGGTAATTTCGTTACTTTCTATGTGAGATTTAAAAAAACCCTCGGATTTCAGATAAAATATCTTAATTTGTGTTCCGAAGTTGAACGAAGGTCCAACGGGTTTGGAACAACATGAGGGTGAGTAATCAATGACAGAAATTTCATTTTTGGGTGAACTAACCCTTTAAATGTAGAGGATGTAACCGTACACTCTTTTAGAAGCAAATTGTACTCTAAAGCTTGTTTCCACCAAAAGGTACGGTTCGGTTCAGTTCAGTTCAGTACAGTACAGTACGATTCGGGATTGTAAACTCTGATCCGGCTCGTTTTTACCGCCAACAGTTCCCTTACTTGATAGGCGTGGTGTATGCTGGAGAGTAGCAATCGACGTCATTCTCGCGTGAAGAAGAAAATGACGGTAAACAACAATGGAGGACACACAGCAGCTTAGTTTGAGTGAAGGCTGAAGGCTGCAAGGAAAAACATCTGAAAAATACACATTGTGTTGCAATGGAATTGTGTTGTCATTCCCCTTGTAGCACGTGCAAGTGACGATTCTTTGTCAACCAATCAACATTCTGTAGTGAGTGTGTAGTTGCGGACAATCTAAACCACCCTAATGCTTGTCCCTAAATAACGGGGTAATTTTGTAATCAATCTAAAGGCAGGAGGTCGACCGATATATCGGGCCGATATTTGTCTTTTTTTTTAATATATCGGCATCGGCCGATATCCGTGTTTAGTAGCGCCGATTTAAAGCCAGGCACGTCCGCGGGCAGCCCTGTGTTATTTTTCACAGCGCATCACCGCATAACTGACGTGCTGTGAGGATAAGAAAAGATTAGACTATCAGCTCCTCTTTGAAAATGTTTTAAACATTTTAAAACAAGCTGTTTAATACTATTCTTCTCATTTGTTTCACTATATGTACGGGCCACAAGATAAATAATGGAATAAATTAAGACAGTTATATAGGCTACCGTTATCAGCATGTTATGTTGAAATTCGTCTCTGAGGGAAAATGCTCCGTTACTGCAGCGTCAGGCAGCTCCGTCACTTTTACTTTCACTTTGAATACTGACCGAGGTTTATCTTTTACCGGCATAACTCTTCCGCCAAGTTTACACGTTGCTTCTTGTGTGATATCCATTGGCTCCCCTTCTTGGTTGAAACTTTCGGCTCGCGGGGGGGCCGTGCGGATTTGCGCTACGCCACTGCGCAGAAGTGTATGATATTTGTTCGGAAGCATGGTTTGATGCAGACAATAGCCGGGTTTCCATCCAATTTTGCATTAATGAAAATTCAGCTCAAGAATATGCGCATCTGCGTGTGTTTCCATCAACTGTGTAATAAAAATGGACATCAGACTAATAAAGTGATATGTTCCGACCAATGCCGCACAATTATCCTCATTAAACCTGTCTAACGTCAAGAATGTCAGAAATCAGTAAGAGTTTAGAACTGTTCATGCATACAAGGCTGTGCAACATGAAAACGTTTTTAATTGATTTTTATTTATAAGGTTGTATTTATTTTATTTAAATGTTTAAGTTTACATTTATGTTCCAACAAAATTCTGCTTGATAAATGCTCTAAAAATTATGTAAATGATTGACAGATTTTGTTTATATTAGCCTACCTGTTTTATATATTTAATACTTGGTCAGTTTATTGATTTGTTTGGTTAACTTTGGATAAATATTTTATTTTAATAGAGTGCAGTGCACAAAAAGATTAAGATTCGAGAGATGGTTCAAGTCAGTGTTCAATAAATAATGTTAAGTTTAGAAATGTTGTGCATCCACTTATTATTAGTGTGACATTTTAGCATGCAAATGAAGCGGAAAACTTCAAGATATCGCCCCTAAAAATCGGCAGCACATATCGGCCATCGGCTGACCCTGACCTCTAAAAATCGGCATCGGCATCGGCTATAGAAAAACCCATATCGGTCGATCTCTAGCAGGAACACACCAAGCCGACAGTCAGCCGTCTGGCAGTTTTTATTCGTCGGCCGACTAAGTTTTCTCAGTGTTTTCTGCACCGTCAGCTGAAGTTGGTCCTCGTCTGCTTTTTTTTTTTTCCGGCCGATTCAACCTGTTGAATCGGCGTCGGAGCTCATTGGTCCGTCGGGCCATCTGATAATTCTGATTGGCTGTTCAGCTACTGCCACCTGCTGGTACGGAAAGGCATTTCATCTTACGCAGGCGCAGAACGGACATGCTACTTGGCCGTCGGCTGTCGAGCGTTAGTTTGGTGTGTCAGGGCATCTTTTGACCCAGACGCTGCCAACGTGAGCCAACCCCGCAGTCTGCTTTCGTCGCCACTTGTTCGTCAGTGTCGGCTTGGTGTGTTCCGGGCTGTATGTCATGATCTATAGTGTCAAACGAAGCACTAAGATCAAGTAAAACTAATAGAGATGCAGCCTTCATCAGAAGTTAGAATTAAGTAATTTGTAATTTTAACGACCACGGTTTCTGTGCAATGATGGGGTCTGAATCCTGACTGAAATTTTTCATGGATATAATTTTTTGCAGGTAGGACCACAACTGAGCGGAGACAATTTTTCTAGTATTTTAGACAAATGGAAGATTTGAAATGGTTCTGTAATTTGCAAACTCATTTGGATCTAGTTGTGGTTTCTTTAATGGGAGGCTTAAAGATGCCCTAGAATCAAAAATAGAATTTACCTTGGCATAGTTGAATAACAAGAGTTCAGTACATGGAAATGACATACAGTGAGTCTCAAACTCCATTGTTTCCTCCTCCTTGTGTAAATCTCATTTGTTTAAAAGACCTCCGAAGAACAGTCGAATCTCAACATAACACTGACTGTACAGTCGGGATCATTAATATGTATGACCCTAATATTTGCATATGCCAGCCCATGATCGAGGCATTACACAAGGGCAGGCAGTATTAACGTCTGGATCTGTGCACAGCTGAATCAACAGACTAGGTAAGCAAGCAAGAACAATAGCGAAAAATGGCAGATGGAGCAATAATAACTGACATGATCCATGATTATATGATATTTTTAGTGATATTTGTGAACTGTCTTTCTAAATGTTTCATTAACATGTTGCTAATGTACTGTTAAATGTGGTTAAAGTTACCATCGTTTCTTACTGTATTCACGGAGACAAGAGACGTTGCTATTTTCATTTTTAAACACTTGCAGTCTGTATAATTCATAAACACAATTTCATTCTTTATAAATCTCTCCAACAGTGTGTAGCATTAGCCCGTTAGCCACGGAGCACTATCAAACTCATTCAGAATCAAATGTAAACGTCCAAATAAATACTATACTCACATGATCCGACGCATGCATGCAGCATGCATGACGAACATCTTGTAAAGATCCATTTGAGGGTTATATTAGCTGTGTGAACTTTGTAAATGCACTGTATTATAGTCGAGAGCTCAGGGGGGCAGGGAGCGCGAGATTTAAAGGGGCCACAGCTTGAATCGGTGCATAGTTAATGATGCCCCAAAATAGGCAGTTAAAAAAATTTATTAAAAAAAATCAATGGGGTATTTTGAGCTGAAACTTCACAGACACATTCAGGGGACACCTTAGACTTATATTACATCTTGTAAAAACTGGTTCTAAGGCACCTTTAATAACTGCCAGCTTGAACAGTCTTAGGACATGACCGTAAGATAGAGAGGAGTTATTAATATTGAGAAGAGGCTCTTGTGCTACAGGTAACGGGTATTTCAGTAATTTAGTGGGTATTGGATGATCTAATAAACATGTTTGTTTAGATGCAGTAAGTTAATTTAGCTCTTCCTGTCCTATAGCTGTAAAGCACTGCAATTGTTCATGAGGGGCGATAATTGAGGCTGAATCATAAAACGCTGTCAATGGTTGTACATTTACAATTGTATTTCTGATGCTTTTGTTTGTCTCAGTGAAGAAAATCATAAAGTCATCACGACTACACTGATGGAATATTCAGTTGAGGTGGCATCAGTTTTGTTTGTTAATCTAGCCAGTGTTCTAAATAAAAACCTTGGATTGTTTTGCTTATTTTCTACTAGTTTGCGGAGATGCTCAGCCATGGCAGCTTTTAGAGCTTTTTTATAGCAGGACATACTGATTTTTCCATGCAATTCTTAAGTCCTCTAAATGAGTTTTTCATTTGTGCTCTAGGTTACAAGTTTCTCTTTTGAGAGCTTGAGTAATACTGTTGTACCATGGTGGAGTAATTTCTCTCTAACCTTTCTTTTTTTTAATCTGATGGGTGCAGCAGTTTCTAATGTACTAGAGAAGATCCTGCCCATACTTCTAGTCATTTCATCAAGTTAATTTGTGTTTATGTGATTATTTAAATTATTTGTGAATCTATAATTGTTCTACCTGGTCAATAACACGGAGCAATATGGTAAATATCAGCAGTATGCACATTACTTTTCTTGGGATTCAAGTATTGATATTGGTTCTTCAAAATGAGAATTGATTAAAATCAAGAAATCTATATTTTTAACCCAGCCCTAAAAATAGGCACTTACATGTGATGGCAAATGTGCTTTCTGTCCACAACTCAACTATGCAAGTACAGACAAATGTTTTGCTCCAGGTTACATTACACTTGATTTTCTCCATTTGTACAGATCCAGAAAGTGATTCTGGCTCTTGGAGACTACATGGGTGCAACATGCCATGCCTGTATTGGTGGGACCAATGTGCGCAATGAGGTCCAAAAGTTGCAGGCAGAGGCACCGCATATTGTAGTAGGAACCCCAGGTCGTGTCTACGACATGCTTAATCGAAAGTTCCTCTGTGAGTATTGAGTGCTATGAGATCTATTGCGGAATATTTTGTATATTTTATATATATATATATATATATATATATATATATATATATATATATATATATATATATATATATATATATATATATATATATATATATATAAATAAAAAATATTCCGCTATATATATATATATATATATATATATATATATATATATATATATATATATTCTTTTATTTTATTACATGTTATTATTGTCTTATGTCATTTACACATTCTTTTGTGTTTCTTCTCTTCTAGCTTCTAAGTACATTAAAATGTTTGTACTGGATGAAGCGGATGAGATGCTGAGTCGTGGTTTCAAGGACCAGATCTATGAGATTTTCCAGAAACTCAATACCAGCACACAGGTTAGGATATGAAACAAACCATGTTTCCTGTATGTGCTGTTACCAGGTTGAATATTTCAATGTGTAATTGCATTAGTGTATATAAGAATATGCTTTTGCCAAAGCATAATACGGTTGCGACAACAGGTTGAGAACAAACAAATAGCATTGAAATCTGGAATTGTTGCTTCTTGTTCAGTCAACTCTGTTTTTCAGCACTGTTCTATTATAAGACTGATAACAATACCTTTTTAGGAGACTCAGTTTTAAGAGGCCATATGTTTGTTTATAAATGTGTCAGCATGTTGTTCTGCCATCTGTCCGCTAGGTGGTGCTGCTGTCAGCCACCATGCCTGCGGAGGTGCTGGATGTCACTACCAAGTTTATGCGAGAACCAGTCCGCATCCTGGTGAAGAAAGAAGAGCTCACCCTTGAGGGTATTCGTCAGTTCTACATCAACGTTGAAAAAGAGGTACAGATCTTGGGTCATTTTTATGCAAAGCAACAACAGCAGAAATTCATGATTTACATACATGAGCATACCAGAATTTATTATTCTGTGGGTTCATATGCATTGATTTTGACCAGTGGCTGTTAATAGGTCATTGTGTTTCTGACTCTGCTTTGGTGTGTATGTGTTTTGGTCAGGAATGGAAGCTGGACACCCTGTGTGATCTCTACGAGACTCTGACCATCACTCAGGCAGTGATCTTCATTAACACACGCCGGAAAGTAGACTGGCTCACAGAGAAGATGCATGCCAGGGACTTCACTGTCTCAGCTCTGGTAAATACTGAAAGTGCCACACCGCAACTATAAAGGGGAATAATATTGTTGGAATCACTTTCAGAGCAATTTTTTATTTTTTTTTATCCATTTTTTAAAATCAGCCAATTAACCCTTTTGAGCGGTACGGTCCCACATGTGGGATTTTTATTTCTGTGCCCCTGGGCGTATGGTCCCACATATGGGATTTCGAACGTTCAGCAACGTCACATAACTGCCAGATTCAAACTGCTTTTGCGCTTTGGCTGCGAGACGGACGCGTGCAGCTCTTGTCATATATCACAACTATGCAGTGTTTTCAGCCACATAATGTTTCTTTTAGGGTTTCAGACATTTAAATACACAGAAGCACCATTAAAACAATATATTTAGAGTTTATAAAATACACACTGATGTCAGACATCAGTGGAAGGAGCAATAACAATCCATTCAAATACAATTTGCCGACATTTATTCATATCAGACATACATAATGGGCCCAAGTAACTACAAAGTTTACTCTATAATTCTTCCAGTTCACCAGCCACTTACTTGCATATATTTCGGTAGAAACTGATGAATTCACCTGCTGTAAATCCGACTGACAGGAGTCTGCGAATTGCGGGGCAAACTAAGATGGCGGCGCCCATCTCGCATTATAGATCATGATAAAGATCATTTATAAAGGTTTTTAAACTACAAAACACACTCACTTACACATATTTGAGGATCGGAATATCAGATAGTTGATGACATGGTAAGCAAGTTTGTTAATATTTTATATTAAAAAAGAAAAAACAAAATAATAACGATCCATCTGTCATACAGTGTTATTGTGGCTGCGTTCAGCGCTCCTGACACGCATGACGCGTCGCTATGGAAACGTTAAAGGCAAACGTTCTAAAATAACGTCGCCTAATTAAAAAAACTCACTCTGGGGGGACAGTTAATATTTTAAACTCGCGCTCGAATGGGTTAAAAGCATTCCTACGACTTTAAAGTATGAGCTTCAATTATGTTCACAGAACATAACTGTATTGTGCACTTAGAATAAACATAATTGTGTCATTGTTGGCCTATAATTTAAATTAGATTTAAAATAAAGAAATAAAGATTTAGGCCCATTTAAATATAATAATAATAATAATAACAATGTTGTTATTATTATTATTACATTTATTTTTATTAAAGTGTATGTATGTATGTATGTATGTATGGATGTATGAAGACTTCAGATGCAAAAGCCTCTAAGTGCCATCTGAAATTTTCATATAAAATGAGCATTTTTATCAAGCTTATATATTTATGTTCAGTTATTTCACTTTAATGGCAATGAAAAGAACCTATTAATTGGCATTAAAATGAAATTACTGAACCTAAACATACGGGCTTGATGAAAATGCTCATTTTAGAAGAAAATTTCAGACGGCACTTAGAGGCTTTTGCATCTGAAGTCTATATATATATATATATATATATATATATATAATATAATATAACCTTTTGCACTATGCTTGACATAACACATTTTAGCATTCATTCTCCACACAGATGATGGTCTGATGGTTCTCATGTCTTTTGCAAGCGTAATGAATACATAAATAAACTAAATGTAAATAATGTGTTATATTGTTTGGTTTGTAATAATCAGGCATTGTGTGTTACATTGTCAGCATGGAGACATGGAGCAGAAGGACCGAGACCTGATTATGAGGGAATTTCGCTCTGGTTCTAGCCGTGTCCTTATTACCACAGATCTGCTGGTTAGTAAACTTGCTTTATTTGTTCTCTTAATGGAATGGATTCCATTCAAAACTAGTTCAGTTAGCAGATGAGGTCCCCAGACTTCCCTGACCCCACAGCACCCTCTAGTGCTTTGGAGTAATAATAGTATCTGGTATAAAAATAGTGTGTTCTGCTATGGATGGGTCATTCTGTCCTTCCCCATAGCTTTATCAAACTACACACAAACAACAATATATATAATTGATATAATATAATTGAAAAACATTGGAAATAAAGAAGATTATACTTATGTATGCTTGAGTTGGCTTTCATTTACTTGCATGTCTTTCTCATTCATAGGCCAGGGGTATTGATGTCCAGCAGGTGTCTTTGGTGATCAACTATGACTTGCCAACCAACCGCGAGAATTACATTCATAGGTTTGTTGGCTTATTTTGTTTGTCATTATAACATTAAGTTTGACTTAAACTAATGAATTGTTTCAGCTGCCATTTGATTATTATTACCAACTTGTGTTGTTTTTATTTGTGAAACTCTCAGGATTGGTAGAGGAGGCCGTTTTGGCAGGAAAGGTGTGGCTATCAACATGGTGACAGAGGATGACAAGCGTACTCTGCGGGACATCGAGACCTTCTACAACACTACCGTAGAAGAGATGCCCATGAATGTGGCTGACTTGATCTAGAGATTTACTTGACCTGATCTAGATACATCCCCCCTCTCTCTATCCCCATAATCTCTCTCGCTTTATTTTCAAGTTTTAGCACTTCCAAGTAGGGTATGTGCAACTCCCTACTCTTCCACATTTGCAAATTAGTCATTTTATTTTCCCCAAAGCTGAACAAATTTTATAAATCTCAGATGCTGAATATACATCTATTTATCTCCATCAACTCTCATAATAAACATTGTGAAATATGGGCTCAGCCATGGAGAAGAGCAGCATGGTCTGTCACTCTTCTCTCGATTAGTCCTCCTAAACTTTTTTTTTTTTTAAGCTGGGAATCATCATTGATGTGCATTGTTTCTTTAAAGCACATGTTACTAATGTTCTTGGGCCATGTGGTAAAAGTGTGCTTGCTTTTAAACCAACATGAAAAGCATCAGAAAGACTTGATGCATTTCTTTTGAATCCTGCTACTGGGACTGTAAGATCCAAGTAGTTACTGCACTTGCTTGCTGTACTGTTTGCTATAAAACTGTGCCAGAGCTATTTAATCACTCTTGAACAGTATATGATATAAGATGTCTGAGTGTTGTGGGCTTCCTGAATTTGTATATTTGGAAGTCCTTACTCGGATGAACTTTGACTGAAAGTGGTATAAAAATGTGGAGAAAAAAAAAAGATATTTCAACATTATTGGATTTAAATTTTTTTTCTACATTTAAGTTATTTTGTAAGTGTACTTTGTTTTTTGGAGGAGGGGGGAAATTTCAATAAAGCTACAGCTTAACTCATCAAACTCTCCTTCTTTTTCTTGTTATTAAACAGTTTGAAGTTTGGGTATGTTCTTTGCCATTTTTTGCAGGTTCCAGTTATTAAAATGATATGTGTACAAATTAAACATTATTTACAGTCAATAGTATTTACAGGTATTATTATCCAATTTATAGAACTTTAAAAGAAATTCAGGTTAAAGATACTTTTTTGGAAAACTATATAAACGCTTGTTCATGAATTTACTGGCGTGAGTGCCATGTCTCCTCGATCTTTTATTGCATGTCAACGATTTCCACCCAAAATTGCTCATATGTTACCTAACCAATAGGAGTACATGAAAGTCGATAAAGAAAAGTCTAGTCAGCTGTGAGATGCTGTAATGCCGATATTCAACACTGGAGGGAGGCTCCACACAACTCCATACAGCAGATCTGAAACTTCAGTAGGGAACAACAAACTGATATAATTGCAGTGTCCAAAGATCAGAAATCATAATGTGGTACATATAAAGTATAAGGATCAGCAGAAAATTCAATCATCTGAAACTGAAAACACCAAATTTGATGTAAATACTGTTTACATTTGGTCAGTGTCAAAAAAAAAAGTTACATGTTGCTTTTACACAAAAGGAATCCGCATGTAGCAAATGCTTATGCATGAAGGCGTTTATGAGATGTTTTGTTGGAAATGAACTAAAAGTCTGGCAGTAGGAATTGTACTGCTTTTCAAATCACTTTTAAATCTCTTTTCCTCTCTCCTCTTCATCACCTTCATCCCCATCGCATCGCTATTCGGTGGCACCTTACCATCCCCAACGGCCGCGTTGCAGTTTCTCGCACAGCGTAGGTGGCCTCTCTGCCTCCCCAACCCCCCTTCCGTGGCCATAGTGTTTGTGGGGCATGGTGATTTTGCAAGTGGGAGGCTCGTAAAGGCCTGGCTGGACTACTGGGCAGTGTGATGGATGGAGGGAAGGCCGCAGACTCCATTTACATGAGAACAGAAGCCGGAGAGCGGCTGAATAGAGGGGCTTTCAATCTGCTTGTCATTGAAAAAGCTTAAGAACTTTCTCCAGCGACTAACCAACCCCCCCCCCTGCTCCTCTGCTCTCTCTCCCTCTTACTTTCTTCTTTCTTCTCGGCCCCCTTTTTTCCCCCTTGCTGTCTCTCTTGCTTTTCTTCCACACCGTCCTCCTCCCCTCTGTCCATCGCTCTTTCTTTTCTCTCGAACCCCCCTCCCTCCCTACTTCATTTTTTCCTCTCTCTTTTATCTCAGACCATCCAATCTGTCATTCTGGATCTCTGCGTCTCTCGCATGTATGATGTTTGGCTTCTTTCAGGCTTTCTCTGGACTCTCCGGCTTTCTCGCGAGGCCCCCACTTAAATTTTGATTTGATTGTCGACACAACACCAGGAGACATCAATGTGTTTCCTCTCTTTATTCTCCTGCTCTTGCTTATAATGAGACTGATCCCATACATGAGAATGACTCATGCACAATAGCTCCGGCACACTCCATATTCAGCCTCCACATAAAGTAAGGTTAATTGTATAATAAGTGTGTGACAATGACCTGCGACAATGGCTCGAGTCAATATTGACGCCGTACAGTGGGGTTTTGCAGCGTCAGGCCGTGAGCCAGTAGAAAACGGCAGCTCACGTGTCACGCATTGGATTTGTTTACATTTCTGCTTTGGTTTGAGGTAATAGCACCTGTTGCTCTTCTATGGAATTTCGTCATGTTAAAATGGGCCATAGGTTTCAGTCATTCAAAATGTCACAAAGCCAGAGAAAACATACTAATCCAATAGGAGATTCTGGTTTTACAACCCGCTGTCTAACACCGAAACAATGCACGGCTACTGCTGGTTGACATCAACATGTTTTATGCCCTACTAAGCTAACTAAGCTTTGCACCATCACATTCTTTTAAAATTGTTTCTACAATGGCACTTACTGACATAAACAGAACAAATTAATTACTCAAACTTATATTTTACGTTCAGGCTCCATTAACAGAATCACTTTCTGTCCCCATTACATGTGTTGTCAATGATTAAACGGGAGAAACTAGAACAAAAGAGAGGAGAATGGAGTACAGAAACTCCTCCTTATCCTGTTCTTTGGATGCTGAGGCTCGGATGAGTTTGTTCATTGATGAAAATGCAATTCTGACTATTGCTTTAAAAGTAAACTAGTAACTTTTGTAAGTTGTTAAAATGACCCTAATGAAGTCATTTTTATAACAGCTTTTTGGTAGGCCTTATAGGAACCATTGAGATGATGTGTTAGTACAAGCTAAACTCAGAGGGGGGGAGTTCATTGTCACACTTCTTTCTGATGGTCAGTCGTAGTCGTAGTGTTTGGGGATGCAGGGCTCACAATAGAAGTGTGAAGTGATGCCTATAGAAACTAATGTGTATGGATGGCTGGGTGATAAGGAGTAACTACTCACACCTGCGGTCATTAGAGAAGACGACTCACTGGGGTAGAAGACATCCGAGTTCAACCGAAGATAGCTAAAAGAAAAAATATCTGTAAACTTTTTCAACAATAAAAAATTGTGCTATTTATTTTAAGTTGTTTCAGTATAGCTTAGAAGAACTATTTTTGTTTCCCCATAAAAACTTTAACTTTTCTTATTGTGAAGAACATTTAATAATCTAAAGATCCCTTTTACTCTATAAAGAACCCTTTTTGCATTGGAAAGGTTCCATGGATGTTAAATGTTCTTCATGGAACCATCGATGTCAATAAAGAACCTTTTATCAGGAACCGGAAAAGTGTTAACATTTAAATCAACTGGTTTTATTTCGAGTCATGAATACAGTTTATACACCAACAAAAGCAGTGCCCAATTGCAACAAACTTTTAAAGAAATCTCTATAATTATAATAGGTATAATTGTAAATATTATCACTAAGGATTTTTGGTAACACTTTATTTTACCTTGTCCTTCACCAAAAAAAAAAAAAGTGCCATACAGCACTAAAAGTGGTTCTTGGCTCGTAATCATAGGGGAACCACTTTTGGTGCTATGTAGCACCATATCTTTAAAGGTGCTCTACAGCACATTTGTCAAATGGTGCTATGTAGAACCCATAAGAGGTGCCATATCATTTTATTTCTTCAACAAAAATGGTGCTAAACAGCACCAACAGTGGTTCTTTGGCTCATAAAGAACCTTTAAAAGGGCTTAACAGGTTCTTTGTACAGCAGTGGTGCTATATAGCACCTTAACCACCCCAAAGAACCTCTGAAGAACCATACAAGGGGTTAACCGGTTCTCTATATGGTAGCGGTGCTATATATATATATATATATATATATATATATATATATATATATATATATATATATATATATATATATATAAAACAGTCATCCCAAAGAACCAGTGAAGAACCGCTAAAGACCACTTAAAGTGGTTCCCCTATGATTACAATCCAAAGAAACACTTTTAGTACTAGGCCTATATAGCACCATTTTTTTTTTTACATGTAGTTACTATAGTAATAACTATAAATTATGCATAATTACATGTAACTAACCCTAAACCAAACCTAATCCTAACTCTAACCCTAGTAATGTAGTACATTTACTATTGTGTCCTTACATTACGCATCAACCCTGTTACCATCATAACTCCCTCTGTTAAAATGATTCCACAAATAAAAAAAAACTTTGTCATGACAATATTCTTAAAGAATGTAAACTCTTCAAACACAAGCAAATGTCTGCACTTTTTGTTATTTTGTGGGGTTTGTCAGTAGGGCATGATCTTGAGTAAGACAGTGTTACTATGATTTTACAAACTGATTATTGAAAACTGGATATTTTTGGGGAAAGAAAACACTGTAGTGTTGTGACCTTGAACACAAGGTAATGGTTAAAACTATAAAACTGTCAATCCCATACTTTTTTATTTACTTTTATATAATCTATATAATCCAACATATATTGAAATTATTCAATTTAACCTGATATTGCACAATGCAACATTTATAACACATTTAAAAGACATTTTCCTTAAAAACAATCTCCTATTAAAAAACAGAAAAGGCAGCCATTTTGTTCAATGACCCAAATAAAAATGACTCTCCAAAAGTTGCCTTCTCAACAAGTAACAAGTGTCCAAGTACAATAGATGATGATGTTTTGGTCAGAGAAGAAAAACAAGACACCGAAGAAGGATATGAGCTATTCATAATATCACAAAGTGGAATTCCTTGCAACTGTGGATAAATAAATCCACAGGCTACATTTAACTGTGTATTTGCATAAGTAGTCTACAACTTATAGGCTACTAATGAACTACATGCACTTGATGTCTAATGATTTTGTGGAGAAATAACTACAGTAAGAATGCCACAAAGTGTTATATTGTAAAAATGAGTTTAATAAGTTGCAGGTGAAGACAGAAACTCTTCTCCCCAAAACCGAATCCTCCTCCTGCTCTTGGCCTCTCTACATTCACCGCACCCCTTCTTTAGTGATGCTAATGTGGAGAGAAAGAAAGCAGCTGGAGGCGGACAGTGATGAAATTCTATTATCACTCAAGCACTGAAAGAGTCGCAGGCAGGACGCACAGTGAGTTTAGCTCGGACCTGTTTCACTTTTAAGACAAACTAACGTCACTTCAGAACTTGTTGATCGTCTTCAGTCGTTTACAAACACTTGTGGCTATAGTTACAGTCAGTTCGCTCTCGTCTTTTGGACTACTTGTCCATGAAATAGGCGCGTGAACGTTTAGCTTCGCGGACACTGAAAGTCAGTGGATTTGATTTTAAGTCGTTTAGCAGTTTACGGTGATACTTACGTATCACCACTAAACTCTGTGGTCAGTCATGTACAGCATGCTGGAACACGACATGAAGTCCGCCGTGCCACCGACACACCAGAGCGCGCAGGGAATGACCCAGCTGAACGGTGGAGTGACTCACGGAACCGCCAAACCGGCTGTCAACAGCCAACAACAGAGTAGCGATCCTATGGACAAAGTTAAGAGGCCCATGAACGCTTTTATGGTCTGGTCTCGGGGTCAGAGGCGCAAAATGGCACAGGAGAACCCGAAAATGCACAACTCTGAGATCAGCAAGCGCTTGGGCGCCGAGTGGAAGCTGCTGACGGACGCGGAGAAACGGCCGTTTATCGACGAGGCCAAGCGGCTTCGCGCACTGCACATGAAGGAATACCCAGATTATAAATACAAACCCCGTCGTAAGACAAAACCCGTGCTGAAGAAGGACAACCCGGCTGCTAAGTATCCCCTATCAGCCGGCAACTTACTGGCGGCAGCCGCGGCTCAAGGATCAGGTGGAAGCCCGCGGATGGACAGCTACGGCTGGGGTCACACAGGTGGCTATGCTGGCATGCAGACGGATGCTCTGGGTTACAGTCAGCAGCTGCACCGCTATGACCTGTCCGCCCTGCAGTATCCATCCGCCATGGCCACCGCACAGACTTACATGAATGGTGCCAACTCCTACACGTAAGTTTATAATTATTCCTACAAATGTTTTGTGTGTGTGTGTGTGCACTAAAATAACATGCTATCTAAATAAAAGATTTGTATAGTCTTTAACACTTTTGTCTTTTATTTCTCTCCAGCCCCATGTCCTACAGCAGCACTCCACAGCAGCCCAGCCCGGTCATGTCCATGGTGAAACCAGACCAGGTGTCTCACTCTCCCACCGGAGCCCACAGCCATCAGCGGGGTCCTTTACAAGGAGACCTGAGGGACATGATTAGCATGTATATCCCTGGTGGAGACACCACAGACAGTGGAGCACAGAGAGGCTATTCCAATATCCAACAGCATTACCTCACCGGTACAGCACCTCTCACTCACATCTGATCAGGAAACTGTCATTACGTTCCTGTTTCAGTTCTGGAGGGCCACTAGTGTCGGTTGTAGATGTGTGAACATTAACTTGATATGTAAAAAAGGATGAGGGTGTGTGAACACATGGTCGAACTGGATATCCCAAGGCAGCTGGACTTCTGGCCTTGTTGAAGTGCCTCAGAATATGGTGTGGAATGTGTGTCGCCCCTTTCTATTACGTTTTTTTTTTTAAGGTCCATGTCTGTTTTCTGCATAGCGTTTGATGATTATGTCATTGAGGCCTGGTGCACTGTTGTTGGAATTGCTTATAGTAGTAACACGGCACATTTGTTTTGTTTTGTTTTGTGTTTTTTTTGTAATCGACTGGCCGTTTTTAATCAACCAGCTGATTGGTTGATTACTGCTTATTATTTGCATAGTAAAACAGCTAGTTTAATATGTCACTGACTACTGACTTCAAAGGCATGGCTGTAATTGCTAAATAGGGAAAGAAGGGAACGGAGCACACATTCCCTCAGTCGCTGCTTGTCCTGATGATCTAAACACCTCAAAATGAATCTCACAAGTTTTACTTTTAAGCTTTCATACCATAAGACTTTGTAACATTGTGCTGCTCTTCATTGCTTAGGTAATGCAAAAAAATATGAAATGCACAACAGTTTAGACATTTTTGTTAGTGTAGATACATTTATGCCCTGAGCTTCAACAGATTTTTGTTGCATTAAAAAATGAAAATGACATAGAGATCCTGCTTAGAGGGATTTGACCGTATTTTCTATTAAAAAAAAAAAAGAACAATTAATTCTCAACTCATTTGAGAAATAGAACTTGTGAATAGAAGTGTTGTGTGTATAAAAGGGAGTCAAAACGTTTTGAATAATGTTCATTAAAAAAGAAAACTTTATGAGCTTGTTAAAAGACTGTTTGACTAAGAATGTATTGTTTTGAAATGTTTCTTTTTTCTTTTCTTTTTTTACTTTTAAGCCCTTATAGTAAGGGTTTAATAATCTTGTATGTGACTTGACAACCTTGACAGAAAAACAACAAAAAAATTTAATAAAGTATTTTATTATTTTTGTACACTTGTCTTTCTTTGTTCTCATTATATTCAAATATAAAAAACAGATTATTTGTCTTAATTTAATTTTCAGTTTACAATATGCACTGAATTGTACAATAATAATCACGCCACTCAGGTAAACTATTTCAGCAGGCTTTAGCAAACAACATATGAACAATAATTTTGACTGTATGTTGCAACAAACATCCTTGAGATATAAAAACCTTCAGAAATAACTGCCCTCAAAATAATTACTAAGAATTTTCTAAACTTAACAGATTTGTTTGCAACAGGCAACAAAAAAAAGCCCAGGGCTGAAGCTAGTTATATGGTAGCCTACTTAGCATTTCAACTACATCTGTTCTTTTCCACTTTCACACATTTTACAAATTCAATTCAAACACAAGATTGTGACTAGTACTAAATGCTGGAAAGTAAGCCTCACGTTTGTTTAATGATAACATGACAGGTGTTGCTTTACTATGGCGGCACAACCTACACACTTTCACGCATTAGGCGATGGTGTGATAAGTGCAAGACGGCCCAGCCCAAACACATATAGGCCTTTATTGCGAAATTACTGAAACGAGCTTTTTCCAATGATAAATCAAAACTCATATGGATCTATTTTACTAGGCTGCATGTGGGTCTACTTTATAAGGCATTTAAAAGCGACCAGACTCGTTTAATTCATCGTTAATACGATAGCGGCATTATGGTCCCGACATTAACGCATTTAAGTCGATATGACTAATATTATAATTAGCTAAAACGCACCAAATTAAGCAAGAAAAGGGAACAATGAGTGCAGAGGACACTGATTTTGGGAGGGACAGGGTCTCAGTTTTGGCGAGTGCTGAGGGGACATCTGACCTCCGTCACCTAACCCCGAGAAGAAAGTGGACATCGATTAAAACTGATAAAAGTTAGGAGGATCAAAACACAGAGGTCGGAAGAATATCCCTCCCTTTCTCTCGTTTTTTCATACTTTGCCCGCTTTTTCTAGGAGAGAAAGCGAGTGGCTGTCCGGCCCGTAATTGGCCGTTTCGGAGTCTCATTGTCCTGCGCTTTTGAGCACGCAGGTGCGCGCAGTAAAAGCGCGCGGTTCTCAGCGCCTCTTATGCTCGCCTTTGTTCTCCTTTCTCTCGCTCTCCTACCGGGCAGAAAATTAGCGTTGCATTGAGTGCCTCGTCTCCCCTCTCTCAGCAGTCCCGAGCTTAACCCGCTCGCTGCTCCCCGCTATTCTCATGGTAATGGTGCAGTCAGGACCGGCTAATCGGGGGTGGAGGGGAGGGGAGGAATGGGGGGAGATGCCAAGGAAGAGTTTTGAAAGGGGGATGGGAGTTAGAAACACTCACGCTCACGCATATGACGACAAATATAGTCCGCCGGACCCATAAATGCGATTGCAGGAAGCTGTACAGAGAAGGAAGACGTCCATAAAGTCAATAAAACCGTTTCAAATATTTTTAAAAAGCAGAATATCAATTGAAAAACTTTTTGGTGCCGGTGACGTCATGCTCTTTTTTTGTTTTGTACAACTTAAATTGTACAATTTAAGTTATTCAAAAATACAATAAAAATGCAATAAAATGAGATAGGCTACAACTCATCTATCATGAACATGTAAATTACAAGTCATATAGATTTTTTTCTGTAAAAATGTATAGGTGGCGTAACTGTCCGGAGATATTATATATATAAACCTGTATTGATAGTAATTATGATTTCAGTGATGTAATTTTGCTTTAAAATATTACTAACATTTAAAAAACATTTCAATCTGCAATCTGCAAATTTGCCAAATCAAGGTCAGCAACATTCAGGAAGCCATTCTGTTGTCATGTGACAAGGAAAACAAAACAGAAAAGTCCCTTTTAACCCAATTAAGTATTTAATACAAGATATTTAGACCTTTTCAATAAAGCGTATGTTCTGTTCAGGTAAAATGACGTAACTATAAGAAAACACCTTGGAAATTCATGATATTTGTACAAAAACGTTTTTTTAATCTTGAAAAATATGTTTGAAAACATTTTTAAAATGAATGATTAAGATGTGCTACACTCACTAATGGTGCAAAGAAAGTATTTTTAAAAGCCTACTTTTTACTTGATGGTTAAAATCACTTTTATTTTATATGAGTAGGCTATTTTGTTCATTTAATATAGCCTATTATATGTTCTATACTGTAAAGATCCTGTAGCATGTCAGTATATGGAAAGGGTGGGAGATACGTGAAGCCATGAAGAATATCATCCAATCGTTTAAGATTTGTTTTGATATTAACATCTTATTTTCAGAATTAATCAGTTGGCAAACTCCAAAACTGAGTGAGCATTGTGTGTGTGTGTGTGTGTGCGTGTGTGTGTGTGTGCATGTGTGGGGGTTCATTTGAAGGGGGAGCCAGATTTTCTTGTTGAAAGCATAAAATCTCCTAGCAACAAACAGAGGCTTCCACAGGTTGTTCCCAAAGCAACAGCAATCCCCCAAACTAACCCCAAAACTCAACCCCACACCCACCAGAGAGAAAGAGAGAGAGGGGAAGTGGAAGGAACAGACTACACAATTCTAGTTGAACATTTAAATGCCCATGGACTCACTCAGACAATTTGAGAAACTTTTCATACACACACACACACACACACACACACACAATAAACTATTAATTTATGCAATAAAGTTCACAAACTGATTTGATAATCTTAATTTAATCATGGTTTAAAATTATTTTGGCAGTCATAATTTGGATTAATTCAGTTTTTAAATGTTTTTGAAAGAAGTCTCTTATGCTCACAAAGACTGCATTTATTTGATAAAATTACAGACAGCAATATTGTGAAATATTATTACAATTTGAAATAACTGTTTTAACAGCCATTATAGTTCAGCATCACATGATCCTTCAGATATCATTCTGATATACTGATTTGGAGCTCAAGAAACATTTCTTATTATTATCAATATTGAAAACAGTTGCTGCTTAATATTTTTGTGGAAACTATGATACACTATCATTTTCATTTACCATTTTAAAAAATAATTCTATTCAACAAAGATGTATTCAATTGTGACAGTATACGACAGTGACAGTAAAGACATCTATAATGTTATAAAATATTTCTATTTCAAATGAATGCTGTTTTTTTTGTACTTTATATTTATCATAAAAAAAAAAAAAATACTGAAAAGAATAATCATAATTTCCACCAAAATATTGAGCAGCAATGTTTTTAAAATTGATAACAATAAGATCCATTTTTAAAATGTAATAATAGTTCACAATATTACAGTTTTACTGTATCAAATAAATTCAGCTATGGTGAGCAATCTTTATTATCTTAATTATCCCAAACATTGACCACCTGTGTATAACTCTTTAATTTCTGATGGACCATGAATACATACGGCAGACACACACACACACACACACACAAAACAGGCTTCAAAGTTGGTTTTTTTTTTTTTTTTTTTTCAGTTTTAACATTTATTCTGAATCTGAGCAATGTTGAGTCAAATCTGTCTGTCACAGGACAGCTCATAGTCTAAGAGACTCTTCAATTATACCTCAATTTTCACAAAATGTGTTTTGCTTTTGGCAGAATACTAAGTTTACTCTACTAAGTGAAGTACGGCAAATATGTAAAAGCATGATGAAGTTACCAGATACAGTATTTAACCAGTGAGGGTGTAAAGTTTGGCTGTATATGCGTGTTTTGTGGCTCGACGAGACACTGTTGCTATGCTCCAGTTCAGAGCTACAACAGAAAGCAGGACCAACTGCATACTTAGGCACTGCTGCTTGAATGCCACCTAGAACATTATTATGGTTGACTTACATGCTCAAACAAAAAAACCGAGAGAGAGAGAGAGAGAGAGAGAGAGAGAGAAGTAGTGCAGGTTTGTCTGTGCAGAAGTCAGATTGAAGGTGTGGTGCTTGTTCGTGGGAGAGTGATATAACAAACATTTGCCATCGAAGGATTGTGCAAGAAAAAGGAACCGATGACTGACGAAAAAACAAATGAGCAGAATATCGTCACACGTGTCTTAACAGCACACCTATGTTAGTGTCACCAGAAAGATAAATTATTTCAACTTTGCTCTTGAGCATCAGTCATTTAAGTTATAATCAGACACAAGTCCTGATCTATTATCAGCTCACCTTTTCCCATATATGGGCATTTATAAAACTACAAACTTAAAAATAGATCAATATTCAAATATACCACATAAATAAAATATACCACACATGACATTGTGTCTTCTATTCTGTAAATTTGACTTGATCTTGACTTAAATAGGAAGTGACTTTCTTCAGATATCATCATTTGATATGAGATGCCCGATATATTGGTAAAATATCAGATATTGTTGATCAGTATTAGTTCATATTGTATATTTAATTGTGTATGCTCATTTCCTCTGCTTTTACATTTAAATTACCTTAATAACACTGTTAAATGTAACCTTTACCCAAACCTTAAAATGATTTTCCATTTTTCATACTGTATAGATCACAACGTTGTAATGCTAAAATTCACTTGCAAAATGATTGGTGTTAGCTTTTTCTTTTCTTTTTTTTCTTTTCTTTAGTTCACACCAAGGATGATAACTATAGCTGTGTCCCAATTCAGAGGCCCAATTGTGTTTGCGTCACAACGGCGTGACAAATGCTGTCCTAATTTGAAGGCTCCTTCAAATTCAGCCTCGAAATGTGTCCTTTGTTTTCCGTGAAATGAAGGATACAACAGATGGGATGTTTCTCATTTCCTCACTCCTACGTACTCAACCCGGAAACCAATCGAACTCAGCCATCATGAAGGACATCTCAATTCTCTAATAGCAATGCGAGGAGGTGAGGAATGAGGAGCGAGGAAGCTTCCTGAGGAGTCATGAGCAAGGATACTCAGGTGTATCCTTCCCTTGCATCATAAGGGGTTGGAGCTAAGATGCAAGGAAAGGGAGCGAGGGAAGGGCACGAGGATGCACAATTAAGAAATGAGAAGCAACTTTCAAAAAAGTCCAATACAAACATTACTGCCATTTGTCAACGGCAGCTGTCACACAATCCTCTGTAGGCTAGACCGTCAAATTTAACAAAGCTTGGTCTGAATTTCGCAGCCTTCGAAGGCGTGGCCTTTGAAGTCAGAGTCCTTCGAAGGATGCAGCCTCTGAATTGGGACACAGCTTGTAACGATAACGATATTGTTTTAAAATTGTTAGAAATATAGACCATAACTATAACGGCAGATAACGATAACGGCACAAAACAACAATGTCGTTCGAACCACTTTCAGAACAATTTTTTACACCTGATGAATGATAAAATCATTAACAGCCAATCAGAATCCATCCAAGAGCTTGAGCAGACGACATCCAAAGTGGCAGACGACAAACCTGCAGCCTGTGCTTAGAATAAACAGAACGATATCATCCTCTGAAGTGAAAGCTAATATAGATATTGTTATTGTTATCATTCTTGGTGTGAATGGGCCTTACAATTAAGAGAATTATTATCTTATTGACATCCCTACTTCTACAATTTCTAGGGCTGCCCTCGACTAAAGATTTTTCTACTCGACTAGTAGTCGTTCATTTAAGCGATTATTCGACTAATCATGTTTAGATTAATAAACCATATAAAACATTATAATAATGAGTCTTTGTATTATAATAGCCTATAATACATAGATTCAGTGCTCAAGCGCACGCATAAAGCTTGCCACAGCACACCAGCAAATGTAATGATTATGAATCTGGCGTGAAAAAAACAGAAGGATATAATCTGAATGTTTTAAAGGGTTAGTTCACCCAAAAATGAAAATAATGTCATTTATTACTCACCTTCATGTCGTTCTACACCCGTAAGACCTTCATTCATCTTCGGAGCACAAATTAAGATATTGTTGATTAAATCTGATGGTTCAGTGAGGCCTGCATTCACTGCAATGACACTTCCTCTCTCAAGATTTATAAAGGTACTAAAACATATTTAAATCAGTTCATGCGAGTACACCCAAAAATGAAAATTCTGTCATTTATTACTTACCCTCATGCCGTTCCACACCCGTAAGATCTTCGTTAATCTTCGGAACACAAATTAAGATATTTTAGTTGAAATATGATGGCTCCATGAGGCCTGCATAGGGAGGAATGACACTTCCTCTCTCAAGATCCATAAAGGTACTAAAAACATATTTAAATCGGTTCATGTGAGTACAGTGGCTCAATATTAATATTATAAAGCGACGAGAATATTTTTGGTGCGCCAAAAAAAACCAAAATAACGACTTTTTTAGTGATGGCCGATTTCAAAACACTGCTTCATGAAGCATCGGAGCACAGATGAATCAGTGTGTCGAATCATGATTCAGATCGCGTGTCAAACTGCCAACGGCTGAAATCACGTGACTTTGGCGCTCCGAACTGCAGATTCGACACACTGATTCATCTGTGGTCCGAAGCTTCCTGAAGCAGTGTTTTGAAATCGGCCATCACTTTATAAGTCGTTATTTGGGTTTTTTTGGCGCACCAAAAATATTCTCGCCACTTTATAATATTAATATTGAGCCACTGTACTCACATTAACTGATTTAAATATGTTTTTAGTACCTTTATGGATCTTGAGAGAGGAAGTGTCCATTGCTCCCTATGCAAGCCTCACGGAGCCATCGGATTTCAACTAAAATATCTTAATTTGTGTTCCGAAGATTAACGAAGGTCTTACGGGTGTGGAACGGCATGAGAGTGAGTAATAAATGACAGAATTTTCATTTTTGGGTGAACTAACCCTTTAATATTATAAAGCGACGATAATACTTTTTGTGCGCCAAAAACACAAAATAACGACTTCTCAACAATATAGTGATGGGCCGATTTCAGAGCTTTATGAATCAAATCAGTGACTGCTGAAATCACGTGACTTTGGCTCTCTGAGTCACTGATTCGATTCACAAAGCTCCGAAATAGTGTTTTGAAATCGGCTTATCACTATATTGTTGAAAAGTCCTTATTTTGTTTTATTGGTGCACAAAAATATTCTCGTCGCTTTATAATATTAAGGTAGAACTACTGAACTCACATGAATTGCTGTAAATGCAGGCCTCACTGAGCCATCGGATTTAATCAAAAATATCTTAACTTGTGTTCCGAAGATGAATGAAGGCCTTACGGGTGTAGAACAACATGAGTAATAAATTACATTTTCATTTTTGGCTGAACTAACCCTTTAACAAATTATTGATAAACTAGTGTTTTCTGTGTTTTCGGCAGCAGAGATGAAGTCGATGATGCTGACTCATCATCTCCGCAGTAGTGGACGCACCTATACGTTTCATACGGATTACATAATCTGAGAATGTTTTAGATTTTAATTGGTTAATTTAAAAGTAGACAATTTAAGTTTTCCATAGATATATTGTTTGTGAGGCAAGTATTTGCTGAGTTACAGTTCTTTTTTTGAAGAGCTCAAGTTCACTCGAGACTGAGACAGCAGAAAGCTCATCCTGTGTTTTCATTATTTTTACAAAAGCACAACATTTTGTTATTATTGTGAGTTTACAGAAATAAAAACAAACCATTTACAGTTTCGAATGTTGCATTATTCTTCTCTGTATGAACAAAAATAATGGAGTATTTTAAGTTAAATGCAAGTGATCGCATCAGCGCCTCCATGTCATGCAGTAAGAGCGCTCTTCACGCAAACACTTGGAAATGCGGCAAATAATAGCCCACATTTATCTAAGTTAATGTTAGAGCGTGCGGACTTGTAAAGTTGCTACTTCTTACATGTTTCAAGTGATAAACCATATTTGAGGTTGATGAATGATTCATGATGAATGTTTGAATTTCCTGCCTGTTAACGATCTGTCGGTCACAGACTGTATGATTTTGCCACTTCCTGTGGAGTTTTTTTTTTCTGTGACTAACCGACTAATACCAGTTTTGGTAGACTAAGCTTCTTCTCGTCTACTAACGATTAGTCGATTATCAGGCTGCAGCCCTAATAATTTCTTTAAATACAGAAAATAAAAAATAATAACATTATTTCACTGTTTTTAAAAACTGCAAAGAAGAAATAACATAAAACAATATAAAAGGTTATACTGGCAGGTGATAACGTGTTTTTGTTTGCTAGAGAGAGTTTAATAAAGCATGGATGAACAAGTTTGCTAAAGTTTCAAGAAGCTGCTTGATAAACTTGATTTCAATTCTATTACTGAGTTCTACCCAACTTTAAGTATAGGAAACACATTCCTATCTTTAGGTAGGAGACACATTGTCTTAAGCAGTAAACACATTATCATATCTTATTTTATTTTTTTTATTATTGTTTTGTCGTGTGTTGTGTACCACTGCAGCTTTGAGTTCAAGACAAATTTCCTGAAAAGGACAATAAAGTATACTCTAACTAACCCTATCACTAATTCTCTGTGAATCCAGCCTGGCCAGACGGACAAAAATTCAAGAACCGTTGCAGGTATGATGGGTGACAGATGACCTTTCTACACCTTTCGTTTTCTATCTCTTTCTTCATCTTTCTCTCACACACACATATTTTGTGTGAGCATGTAAGCAATGTCATTTCATTTTTTCAGTCAGGATACTAATTTTGTTAGCAAATTTTTGCCAACTTCTTTGTCAGCTCACAGGAAAAACTGTTTTGAAAAAGTGTTTTGACATGCTGCACTGAACTGCAGAGGGATTTCAACAGTCAGATTGGAGTATTGATCCACTGCAGCTGCTCTTGCATGGAGGATGAAGAGAGACAGAGAGAAAGACAAAGAGAGAGAAAGACAGACACATAGCAATGCTGATTCTGAAGGAGTGTTTTGCCATGTGGACCTATACACTAAACGTTTAAACACTTTTTACACTCTCAATAGTTCATTAGAATTGTCTACTAACAATGTCCAACAGTGTTTATACATACATCACAGGGGAATTTTTCCTGAAATTCATGAACATTTCAACCACAGCCTCATCTGCCATAATGAAAATAACAGGTGATGGAAACTGTTAAAATTTGTTTTTTAAATTGTTTTTAAAAAATTGTTGGATTAAAATGGCTCATTCCTTCTTGCCAAGTCTAATTTCATGGCTAGTAGAGATTTAAAATGTAAAAATTAATAATTTTATAATTACTCAGTACTTAATCAAATAAATACTATTACTTACATGTACTTACTATAGAGTTTTGGATTAGGGTTAGTTATTTGTAATTATGCATAATTTACTGTTATTACTATAATAAGTACATGTAGTAACGTATAACCACGGCACTATAAAATAAAGTGTTACAGACAGTTTAAATATGAAAAGAAAAACTTCAGAGAGAAAATAAATTGAAATCTGTACATTGTAATATATATATATATATATATATATATATATATATATATATATATATATATATATATATATATATATATATATATATCCCTGGCACATAAAAGTTCCTGAAATTGAAGAAACACCCCTATCTAAATGTGGTTTACATCATCTGCACTCATTCAGAATTTTTAATCGTTCGTGTTTGTCCAAATTTCAGAGCACCGTGAAGTACTATCTACAGTCGGATCTTTATCATCAGCCATCAGCCACTCGAGTGTGGCCCACACAGATAGAAATACTCACCAAACACCAAGAGCACATTCTTAAGATCTATGAAAGAATTGCATCAATGGGCTGCTTATCAGACACAACCAAACAACACACATCAAAGTGACCCGATAATACAGATACACAATCAAAATCTCTAAAACTCATGGAAAAACGCATGTAAAAATTGTAAGGATGGAATACATAAGTAAATCACTATGTTTTTAACTCTTTCAAGTCCTCACACAAACACACATGATTCTTTCAGACCCACACGGGCAGGGCAAACAAACACACGCACAGTGTGGTGTTTCCACACAGACAGAGATTAGATCATTATGATGGTAGATTGAGGTCTGTCAGACAGGTAGATAAGGAGCGAACCACACGCATGCACAGACGCTTTATGACTCATGTTTCAGCGAGTTTTCATTGCTCCGGAAACACACACAGCCCCGCAGAGAAGACCTCCCACAAAGCAGACAGAGCCAAGACTACACAACCAGACCCAACAAACAAACCACACCACAGCGTCAACACAGAGCCTATGCTGTCTGTCATTTCAATACCTTTAAACTACTTGTTGACTTCACTACTAATCCCCAAGATACTTTCACCCAATATGAGAAAAAAACTGATTGCGTAAAAGGAAACAACAACATGTTAGAGGAGCTTTAACAATATTAGAAACATATTTATTACAGAAAAAGATGTCTGAAAATTACATCTTAAGACTGAAAATACAAACATTTCATGAGACTTTGGATGATTCACAACCTCTTTTTCCAGGAGTGCAAAAGCACATTCTGAGACATAAATCCAAGTCAGAATATATCTGACCAAGTAACAAAAAAAAGAAAAAAGAAACAACATATATTTACAACACTAGAGAATGCATGAAAGTAGAAACTCAATAATACGCAATAAAAAGAGTAAAAACTACTCTTCTGCCACCTAGTGGTGCCTTTTGCAATTTTCACAAGCTCACTTGAGTTCGTTACTACTGCCACACAGAGGCTGACTTGAGAATTAAGCATTCGAATTTTGGCTACAAAAGCATTCAAAGTTTGTCTTTTTTGCTTGTTATTGGTTGGTCACTTTTATACAGAGATGGATCAGATTACCCAACTGATTGATTTTACAGATTTATCACATCTGTTCCCAGCATTAACTGAATTGGTGCAGAATTTACCCAAGCAAATCAAAATAGCTTGATTAGTACTGTTCACGTCAGAAAAAAATTCAGCTTTTGCTGAATTAACCCAATTTAGATTTGATAACACTACTGATATGAAGATGGTTTGTATAATAAAGCCATTACTAAAACACATACAATTCATTTGATTACCAACAGAATGGGGCTCAAAACCATATGTCGATAGTCCGAACAGCTGAAACCTCTTTCCTTTGCTCTATAAATAGAAAAAATAGAAAGAAAAATTCTTTATTCACTAGCAGGTTTTGACATGCATATGATACTGCTTCATGACAAGAGGTTTAATGGAGATAGAAATGAGATTTCACAATGATTTTGGAGACATTCAGTGAATTAGCACTCTTAAACACACTGTACTATAAGAGGCACATGATACATTCTGTATACAAGCAGAGATCATTTTACCTCTTTTATTCAGCCTTGTCTTTCTGCACTTGCCCTTCTTTCTCACGGTTTGTCATGCATTTATTCCAGTACATCAGGATCTGTGCTAACATCACCCCACTGCCACAACAGGCCAGTGCATGCATCTGACTTGAGAGAGAAAGGCCTGTGACCTTCAGAAAGAGAGAGAGAGATTATAAATATGAAAAGAGATATCATAATAATAATGGGTAATATTAACATACTAATGTGAATATGAAGACCAGAGCTAGTTGTCACACATTTTACTACAGTGAATGTTTAAATGTATTTACTTTTACTTTTTACATTTATTTTCTTTACAGGAATTAAACAAGTTGTTACAGTGGAACTGGTCATTAGGTTTTAGTAGTGACAGTAGTGACAGATCTTTTTCTTCCATATTGTGATGTCCATATTTACTATCAAAAAAGATTGAAAAAAAGTAGGGTGGAATACTTGGTTCTATCCATCGGATGAATGACTGAAGAAGTCCAGAATACATGCGTTACCAGTGAGAAGTCTGTGATTTCGCCGAAGATCAAGATATTTTAATAAAAAAATGCAAAATGTCAAAATGAAATTTTTAAACATATGCATGGATGAATACAAAAGTACAAAGAAAAGATTTCCAAACTTTTCACTGACCAACTTGTATGTATTTTGTAAATCTAAAATCTTTGCAACACACTCCAAAAAAGTTGGGACAAAGGCATGTTTACCACTGTATCACATGATCACCTTTCCTTTTAATTACACTTTTTAATCGTTTGGGAAAGGAGGACAGTAATTCTTGTAGTTATGCATGTGTACTTTTTGCCCAATCTCACCTGATACAAGACAGCTGCTCAACAGTCTGTGGTTGTTGTTGTCTGATTCTCCTTTTAATGAGGGGCCAAACATTTTCGATAGGAGACCGATCTGGACTGCAGGCAGGTCAGTCAAGCACATCCACTCTACTGTGTAGAGCAGTGGTCTCAAACTCAATTCCTGGAGGGCCACAGCTCTGCACAGTTTAGCTCCAACCAGCTCCAACTCACACCTGCTTGGAAGTTTCTAGTAATCCTGAAGACCTTGATTAGCTGGATCAGGTGTGTTTGATTAGGGTTGGATCAAAACTGTGCAGAGCTGTGGCCCTCCAGGAATTGAGTTTGAGACCACTGGTGTAGAGTGTCTACGAAACCACTCTGTTGTAGCACGTGCAGAACCAAGCCTGGCATTGTCTTGCTTCCCAAGAAAGATGTCATCTTGATGGCAGTTTATGTCTTTACACAATCCCAATATACGCCCCCACGTCAATGGTACCTCTACACATACACAAGTGAAGTCACCCATGACATTTGCACTGATGCACCCCATCCCATGGCAGATGTTGCTTTAGCACCTGTCGCTGATTAAAAAGTCTGGATGGCCCTTTCGTCTTTGGGATTGAGAACTAAGTGTCCGTTTTTCCAAAAAACAAGCTGAAACGTGGACTCATCTGACCACAGCACACATTTCCACTGTCTTTTGGACCATCTGAGATGAGCTCAGGCCCAGAGAACTCGAAACCATCACTGCATAGAATTGATGAATAGCTTTCTCCTTGTGTAACAGAGTTGTATTTCTTGATGCAGCAGCAGACTGTGTTAATTGACAGCGGTTTTCTAAAGTACTCCCGAGCCCATGTGGCTATATTTAACACAGTAGCTTGATGATTTCTCATGCAGTGCCATCTGAGGGCTTTAAGGTCAGTTTAACAGAGGTTTCCTGCCTTGCCCTTCATGGACTAAGATTTCTCTGGATTCCAAGAATATTTTCACAATATTAGATGTGGTAGATGGTGAAAAACCCAAATTCTTTGCAATGAAGCATTGAGAAATGTGATTTTTTAAATTGTTTGACAATTCTCTCATGAAATTTGGCACAAAGTGCTTGAGCCTGAGCCTTTGACGTATGCTCCTTTTAAACCCAAACACGATACTCTCACATATTACCAATTCACCTACTTATTGTGGACTGTTTCAAAACAGTTTATCTTGGATATTATATAATTGTTTCAATTTTATTTTTCCTCTGTCCCAATGTTTTTGGAGTGTGTTGCAGCCATCTAAATCAAAATTGATTTATATTTACAAAATACAATTAAGTTGATCAGCGAAAACATTGGAAAAATTTTCTTTGTACTTTTGTCAGTTAAATAAAGGTTCAAGAGAATTAACAAATCACAGATTCTTGATTTTATTGCATTTTACAAAACTTTTCTGGAAATGGGGTTGTACAATAACAAACCTTCTTTTTTGTCAATACGTATCATTATTAATCAACTGCACATGTTTAGAATTGTGTTATTTAAATAAATATATTTTATGTAAATAAATATAAAATATTTATAATTTTAGCTTGACTGACTTGAGAAGTCTTTACATAGCTGGCCACTATCTTAATGTATGCTAGTGTGATTTTATTGTGTTAACTCAACAGCCATAGCAAAATACTATGACATTAAAACTTTAGTCTGTAAGACAGAATTCACAAAAAATATCATTTAAAAGGAGTTTCAGGTACACTATATTGCCAAAAGTATTGGGATTGGCATATTTCAGGTGTTCCAATCACTACCATGGCCACAGGTGTATAAAATCAAGCACCTAGGCATGCAAACTGCTTCTACAAACATTTGTGAAAGAATGAGTCGCTCTCAGGAGCTCAGTGAATTCAAGCGTGGTACCGTGATAGGTTGCCACCTGTGCAACAAGTCCATTCGTGAAATTTCCTCACTACTAAATATTCCACAGTCAACTGTTAGTGGTATCATAACAAAGTGGAAGCAATTGGGAACAACATCAACTCAGCCAAGCACTGGTAAGCCACGTAAAATCACAGAGCGGGGTCCTGGGGATGGCCCCTTCCTGTTTCAACATGACTGCGCACCAGTGCACAAAGCAAGTCCATAAAGACATGGATGTTTGGTGTGGAGGAACTTGACTGTCCTGCACAGAGTCCTGACCTCAACCCGGCAGAACACTTTTGGGATGAATTAGAGCGGAGACTGTGAGCCAGGCCTTCTCACCAACATCACTGCCTGACCTCACAAATGTGCTTCTAGAAGAATGGTCAAAAATTCCCATAAACACACTCCTAAACCTGGTGGAAAGCCTTCCCAGAAGAGTTGAAGCTGTTATAGCTGCAAAGGGTGGGCCAACTCCATATTAAACCCTACGGATTAGGAATGGGATGTCATTAAAGTTCATGTGCACGTAAAGGCAGGCGTCCCAAAACTTTTGGCAATATGGTGTATTTGACTTTGTTTTTGAAAGCCATCATATAAAACCACTGCTAGATAAAGCATTTATCTCACAAACATTTGTGTAATAGGACATTTAACTCAAAACCAGTTACTGAGATATAGACCTTGAAACAATATCCCTGTTTGACAACCAACCCTAGTCTCCCTTACATGAGTACAATATCTGCCCTGAACGTGTACATGTGCGCGCGTGTGTGTGTGTGTGTGTGTGTGTGTGTGTGTGTGTGTGTGTGTGTGTGTGTGTGTGTGAGTTTGCACCTGCAGGGAACTGAAGATACGCCCCAGAGAGCCGAGAAAGTCCAGGAAAACAGAGAGTGCAGACAGCTGTCCTGTGTGTCCACATTTAAAGTTACTGACTGCCTGGAAAAACTGAAACACAAACAACATAAAATACAAAAAAAAAAAAAAAATCTTTTTTGTTTTTATTTAAAAAATTTTTACACATGCAAATTTTTGGGGTGGGGGGTTGAACAAAGTCCTGTCTTACCCTTCCAGCAATAACCAACAGCACATTCCAATCATGCAGTGTCAAAACCACTAACACAGGGGTCAAAGGTGAGGCCAGGAGGAACATAAAGCCACAGTATAGAGCAAGAAAATATATACCTGCATGAAGAACCCAAACAAACGTTAGATTATGAAGAAGGACATTCTCTCCATATGGTTTAAGCCTTCTTTTTCTAACCTTTTATGGTTTTCCCTCGGTAGTGCTGGATGAGCAATGCCAGGACAGCAATCTGGATCAATGCAAACAAACTTTCCCCCCAGGCTCTGCACACACACACACGTTTGTTTTTGTGAATTGTGGGGACATTCCATAAGCGTAAAGGTTTCTATACTGTACAAACCATATTCTCTATCCCCCTACCACTAAACCTACCTATCATAGAAAACTGTGCACATTTTTACGTTCTCAAAAAACCTCATTCTGTATGATTTATAAGCCTTTTGAAAAATGGGGACATGGGGTAATGTCCTCATAAGTCACCTCTCCTTGTAATATCTATGTCATACCCATGTCATTATACAAATTTGTGTCCTGATATGTCACAAAAACGCATGCACACACACACACACATACGCGCGCACGCACATACACGCACACACACATATGCATGTCTAAGCATGACACTTAGCACATTCCTCTCTACAGTATATGTAAACTTTTGACATTAATGCAAAAGCTGTTTTACCCAATGGGAAAGTTTTGAGTGTAGCAGAAAGCTGCATGAGTAGAGATGGCCAACAGCTCCAGAAAAACAGATGCAAGACACAGTCCATTAGAACTTCCAGACCAAAGAACTTTGCAGATCTGAGGCAGTGGAGCTGTGCAAAGAAGCAGTGTTATTTTATTATTATTTTGAATTAGTTTTCATTTTCATATTTTCTGTTTTCATTTTAGTTAAAGTTTTAATAATTTTGTATATATATATATATATATATATATATATATATATATATATATATATATATATATATTTTTTTTTTTTTTTTTTTTTTTTTTTTTTTTTTGGTAGTTTTTGCCAATATAATTTTTATTATTTTTTTTTTTCTTCTGATTTTATTACACTAAAATGAGAAAAGTTGCCTTGGAAACTATCTTAAATTTAAAAAAATATATACTTTTTTGTATTTTATTATATTTTTAGTAAAGGTTTGTTTTTCAAGTGACAGAATAGTTTTTTTATGGCTTTAGTTTTATTTAACAATAATAACCCAGGGAATAAGTTGATAAACACATACTATAAAACAGTGTCAATAGATAGAGCTGAGAAAATATTAAGTAATTTTTTTCAACTTTGGAGGATATGAAATATACAGGACTGATATTAAATAGACTACTACTTACCAATAACAATTCCCATCAAAATAAATATTCCCATAATCTTACTCAGGATAATCTTCAGACAAGGTACTAGAGAACAATACACACAGTAAAGAAATATCATGTCTACAGGCCAAACACACACTGGAGACTGAACATCTGTCATATGTGCACACATTAACATCATTACAACAAGTCATCTGTGTGATGCAGTAATAATGCTATTACGATAACATAACAGTAAAATGCCTTTTTTTAGGATATGTTTTCACAAATCAGGACATATATTAACTGAGAAATGAATATATGGATACATTCACTGACATTTTCACAAGTTTATACGAGAAAAAAGCTCACCGTGCATAAAGTTGAAGTAAATAAAAAAGTGGTCATAACATTTTTCTGGCATGAAGAAAGTTAACAAAAACTCTTTAAACGGAGGCATCGTCCCTTGGTCAGACGTGTCCATAGTTCATGTAGTCCTGTCAGTGGTCGTTTATCGTATCCCGACCCAAATCTTCAGCACGGAGAATAATCAGTGAATTAAATACATTGGCAGCTTCCTTTTACAAGGCTAAACTAATTAGTCGTCTAAAATACGTGACTTTTTGTCGTCGTTTATAACGTCTAAGCTAAATCTTTTTTTCAACTAATGGCCATTCATAACAAATGATGGTAAATTGACGGTAAAGCAAGCCTCACCAATGATGTTAAGTTTTAGAGGGGCGTGCATGTCTCTGGGGTTAGAGACCATATACATGTACGGCAGTTAGCTTATGCTGTTTTTAAAGCTCCCGAATGGAGAGCCTTTTCCTGGAAATGTGTTAACGCAGTTAAATTATTTAATAATCAAAGCCTGTTTAGTTCACAAAATAGTTTCTGTTTTTCCGCAATTCCATGTTTTTGTCATCAGTATGCCGCGCCAGCCCCGCAGCACTGGAAAACTGTGTTCGTACAGGGGGCGCTCGCGGCTCAGACATACAGACAAATGCTGCATACTACTCAGAAAGATATGGTAAAAAAAAAAAAAAATGCTAGTATTCCGTTCCGAATTCAGCAAAAATCTAATGCGGCCGCATTCAAATCGATTCAAATACAACAATCAGCTAACAAGTGCTCTCTTGGGGAAATTGTCTCTTCATTTCTGAGAGTTCTCAATCAAACAACAAAGCACATAGGCCTACATTTTCTTCACCAAATACATTTCACATTATTTGTGACCCTGGACCACAAAACCAGTCATAAGTTGGGTATATTTGTGGAAATAGCCAACAATACATTGTATGGATCAAAATGATTTATTTTTCTTTTACGCCAAAAATCATTAGGATATTAAGTACAGATCATGTTCCATAAAGATATTTTATAAATTTCCTACCTTAAATATATCAAAAATGTATGCAGTAGTAATATGTGTTGCTAAGGAGTTAATTTGGACAACTTTAAAGGCGATTTTCTAAATATTTAGATTTTTTTGCACCCTCAGATTCCAGATTTTCAAATAGTTGCATCCAAAATTGCAGCCAAATATTGTCCTATCCTAACAAACCATACATCAATGGAAAGATTATTCATTCAGATTTCAGATAATGAATAAATCTCAATTTAAAAACATTGACCCTTATGACTGCTTTTGTGGTCCAGGGTCATATTTTTGGTATCATTTAAATAAAAAAACAAAACAACAACAAAAAAAAAAACATAAAAAAAAAAAAACCAACATAATATTAATACAGTTGAATTTCAAACATCTTTATTACTCGACCTAAACAATAACTGAGTAGAATAGTCCAATCTGAATTTATAGTCATATAAATGAAGTGCATATACATGAAGTCCTATCCTTAAAATATATACCTATATGTCTTTTTAAATATGGACTAATTGTGATTCTGTAATTTTTTTCTGTCATCATACTTTATTGAATTTGAGGGTACTAAGTTGACAATATATAAATAAAATAGTATACATGTAAAATTCTTAGTAGTAATATTATATGAATGATACTTTAAAAACAAATGATATCAGATGTATTTTATACGTTCTATAAAAACCAGGAGGCTTAATGGCCCAGGTAAGGGGCAATTTACATTATTTTCAATTTGTCACTGCACTATAACTACAGCTATATTACACATTTTTCTATTTATTCCCCTAAACATAATACACAGTATGAGCCACTAATCATGCTAAACATGTAATCAGTAAATTTCTCATGGGAGATGTTTATGTTTGGCTTGTGTTGCCTTCCTATTAACTTTTTATGAGACTGTAAATAGATTTATTAATAGAACATTAATTTCTATTTAATTATGTGTATTTAATTATTTATTTATGTATTTTTGTTTTGTTTTAAAACCTCTTTTAATGCTTTGCTTATTCTCACAAATTTCAGTTGATTTTTGGTGCATGCATATTAAGTACTGAAGCATAAACAAAGGAATTGTTTTTATTTTCTGAAGTGACAACTATACAAGCTAAGTATGAGGGGAAACTGAGGATATTGATGATCATTATCTTGTCATGCTAATCCGAGCAAATTTGTGTGAATTGTGTTTGAGACAATGGAAGAATTTAATTTGATAGTCACGTTAAAAATTAAATCATGAACGAATACTGAGATAAGATGCCAAGATAAGAGGACTTTATAATCTGATATTGGTTCATATTCTTTTAACACTAAAGATATGTGTTATTCTTTTACTGATCTTAAGTAAACTATTTAAAACACTCCAAAACAAGTTACTATGCTACAGGGGTATAAACACATAGCCACTATCACTCAATGGATACATGAGAGGAAAATACTAGATGAAACAACATTTTATTTTTTATTTTTGCATTGGAATTTACTACAATGATTTGTGTAGTTATAGCCACACCCAACTGTTTTGATGATCCACTGATTGCTAATAGTTTAAAGAATGCTTGCGTGAAGGGATGTGCATCCTGAAGAAGGCCGTGTCAAGCCAAAACACCTTGATCAACACTTTTAATGTTTTTATGACTTAGCTCAGTTTATTAAAGGCTTTTTATGCTTAACCATGCGAGTGCCTTGGAATATTTTGTTGTTTCATTTAAAACACTTTCCAAATAAATATTTTGTGACATTGACATTATATGTGATATTATGTGATTTTATAATGGTTTGATACTTTTAATGAAAGATTGCCGCAATCTTTTTGTCCATGGTTTCCCTAAAAGGGTGTGTCAGTCGGTATGTTTTAGTTTGCTGGGGTTAGGGGTTATGCAAACAGGAAAAGCCTTTAAAGGAGAGATGTGTTCTTGTAGTGTTTCCATAAACCATGACAGCACCTCTTCTCAAACATAAACTCTGCTGAACATCAAAAACTAACTCATACTGTGTGACAAACAAAATCTGTTTATTCTCAGTCATTAGAAATTTGTTCTACTCCTTTAATGGAAATACTAACACAAAATGTTCAAAAGCGTGGGAACTTTCTTGAGTGAAATAAACCAGTTACAACAGCAGAATGAGTACATGTTATTAGTACATATAGGCTGGGAGGCAACTGTCGTTTAATAATTCCTCTTTTATACTGACATTGATGGTCTTTTAGATAACATTATTTGTTTTACAGCGTCACTGTCAAGGTGTTTTTCTCTCAGTACGCAGACAGTCCAAAGTCCCACAGTGCATTTGGTTTATAGCACCCTGTTCAAACATAGTTTAGTGAATACAACACACATCCCACATACATATTTCCTGCAGTTCATAATTTCTTTCATGTCAGACCTGCCTCTGGCTGCAACTGAATGATTATGTACTGTTTATATGTGTTATGACAACCAGAGTGACATTTCTGAATCTCCACAAAAATTAAATAAAATGCATATAAAACATACATATTATGTAATAAACATAATTTGTATAAATGGGTCATAGACTGTAGTTTTTAACGTTTGATGATGGTTGTTTTAAAAGGTCCAGAGCCGTATTCACAAAACATTTTATTCTCCTAAATAGCAGTAAAAGTTCTTAGTTAAGAGTTTTCTCTTAAAAAGCTGCTGAGACAAGCTTTTATTAAGGAATAGAGAGAAGTCTTAATCTACGAGTAAGGGCGGGATTGACCTCGTTGCTATGAATGATAGCAACAGACTTACTAACAATGCACACAGTGATTCATGCTGATAGGGCAGGGGTCTCCGTCATCATAGAAATATTGTAGAACGAGGTATCATGTTGTCATATTCAAATTAAGATTTTAAAATAAAAATTGTTGCCATATTCAAATAAAGATTTTAAAATGTAGGCTAAGTGTCACTAATTAAACAAGTATATGTTCAGCTAATTGTCAGCCTCTTACATGTCTGCATGTCTACATGTCAGCGACAAATTATGTTTTATAAACAAAGGTCGGGAGGAGCACGTTCAAATGGTTAAAGGTGCTAAAGAGGATGTTTTGTTTTATACATTTTTGCAATATTACTTGAAACTGTCTTTACTAACTGATAAACTATTTATTAGGTGCACTGAAAGGAATAATACATCATCTGTGCACGAGGTAGGGCCTTAAAAACATCAGCCAATCGTTTACGCGATCATCACGTAAACGATTGGCCCTCTGGCTTGTCAATCACTGCCGTGACATTCCCTGTGAGAGACGAGCGCGGCTGCGCGCTCCAATAACTTTCCACACTCCACAGGCGCCGCATGCAATGTTTTTGTCCGGAGACAGGAGTAACAACTGCAGATTATGAGTTACCTGCGGTGAGTCCGACATAATGAATCCACTAACACGACACAGCGAATGCCGGTGGTAAACACTCGTGTTCCAATACTCGTGCACGAATTTTGGGAGGCGTTCCCTCGAAAGGAATGGGGGCTGTTCTTACGCATGCGCTCATTTCATAAACTCAGTAACAGTCTTTGGTTTCTCAGTCGACGAAAAGATCCTCTTTATCACCTTTCATCTAATCAGCTTGAGAGGAGGATATGGAGGAGTACTCTGTGTCTGGGCTAAATTCCGAGCTCGGAGCCCTCGATCCCCTTGGACAGCACATCAAATACACTAATTTTACTCATTTACTTTATTCGATCATTTGTAAGTGTGAACTCGTGAAAACAAACTGCAACATGTAATCAGATATTATTTTCTTTTTTTCTTTTCAAAGACTTATTTTTTTGGCATTTTTGCATTTTTATTATGATAGGACATGTGAGTAAACAGGAAGAGAAGTGGGAGAGAGAAAGGGGGGATGGGATCAGAAAGGTTCATAAGCCGGAACTCGATCTCGGGTCACGCGAGCTGCCCACAAGGCTATCGGCACAAACAATAGGACATTATTTTAAACTTGACGGCAATGTTTTATTCTACATCATTCAATGCATTTTGCCTGTACATAAATGAACCTTTATGTTATGTCATTGCAGATTAAAATCTTAAAAAAATAAATATTTATTGCATTTATGAAGAAACGATTCAGCACCCAAGGCTCTATCACCTATTGCCTCAATGGTGTACAGTGTCTTTGGCCAGATTGCTGAGGCGGACATCCATTTTAGGATTGTTTGTGATTTGGTCTTACTTAGAAGTCCTCTTGATTACCCCTAACTTTTTAAAGATTTAGAAAGTTGGTTTTAGCTCTAAAACGCTTTGTGAAATACTCAAAAAATGTAGGAGTCCTAACATAGTTTCTCCTAAATCGGCACATTAGGAGCTACTTTTAGACTTAAAATGTTTTGTGAATACGGCCCCTGTTGTTTATTAAAAAAGTCTGTGTGATTCCAGAGATTTCAGGGTAATAGGATTTGCTTGCTGTGTACAAACTGTTGAAATGTTAACAATCACAAGAGAACATAAAACAATATATTTTTATATTGTATCGTTTATTTAGTCATAGATTCTCCAGAAAGGGTGGGGTTAGAGGAACTGTATTCCATGGGCTGGTCTTATCTTAACTCAATAATAAATGACCAGCAGTGTTTATAAAAACACTGCACTCTGGCAGACAGGCGACTTCAGGGTGTGTACAAGACTCAGAGACAACGACCAAACTTTTTGTCAAGGTCTTTTATCAAGGAGCTTTTGATATTAAATACTGTACATATTACAACTGTTATTCTCTGACTTCAGGATTAACACCCATCTTGCAGCATGTGTACAGGAAAATGTGCGCTTTGCGTCGGGACAAGTCTGTACCCATTGGCGGTCATCTCCATAATCTGTAATATTATGCTGTTTTTTCCTGGCTGGGATGTAAAGTACGCACAGAACAGCCAAATTACAGAGGAGGTCAAATACATGGGAGGACTGATTGGAGGGGGGATAATGGTGAGTCTGGTTATGTTTAATTGTAACGCTGACCTATTTAAACATCATAGAGAGTATATATGATAATATATATCGTATAAATATGATTCTCAGTTTAGTCTGGGCCTTGTCAGTCACATGTTTGCTACAAATAAGCTCCCTTTGTAAGAATATGCAGAGTCTTAATTTGATTTAGGAAAGGAATGTAAGAAAAAAAGAAAAGTAAAGAAAAGAGTTTGCCTTATTTTATAAGAAACCATAAGATAAAAAAAAAGAAAGAAAAAAAGATGTTTAATGTGTAATGCCTATCTTTATGAGTCAAAGAGTGTGATTCTCCTAATAAGGTATTATAGTGGTTTTACATCCGAATCAAAGTAAATCGAATGTGAAAAGGGTGGCCTTGAAACATAAATGTACAAAATACATTTATTGTGTGTTAAAGTCAATCCAAAATGTATCAAATGACAAAATGATGAAACATACTGCCCTCTCTATTCTCCAGGTGTTGATTCCAGCATTTCACATTCACCTGACTGGAAAGCAGGGTTGCTGTGCTAATCGCTGTGGGGTGAGTGAGCAACCCTGCCACCAACATACTCTTTATTTTTAGTCCGCAGTTTATAAATATCTACAATCCTTTAGTAATCAAGTTATGAAGAGAATTGTCCACTAGACATTTACAAGCCCAGGAGAAGTGATGCATTTGCCACATTTAAGCTTAAAACAAGGGTGTCCAATCCTGTTCCTGGAGATCTACCTTCCTGTAAATTTCAGCTCCAACCCTGATCAAACACAACTGAACCAGCTAATTAAGATATTCAGAAACACTTGATAATTACAGACATGATCGGGGTTGGATCTGAACTCGGCAGGTAGGTAGATCTCCAGGAACAGCATTGTGCATGCCTGGCTTAAAACGTACAAGTAAATCTGTTTAGGGATAAAAATAAAAAAGCTTCCATATTCAGAGCATTTAGAAAGCCAAGTGCAGAGATTTTATTCTAAGCAAACCTAATCTAATATAGCTGCGAGCAGCAATTATTGGGGTTCAAGCGCTTTAAGGCCTTTAAGCACATGCGTAAAAAGGTATTATGTTTTAATTAGCAAGCCTGTAAACACTTAGATCATAGATGGAAAAGACCATTTACAGCCAAGAGGCAATTTACCATAGGAAATATATGTTGTTGTTTTTTTTTTTTAGCAATTATAGCGCCACCTATGGTCTGATCTCCATAAAAGTTTGCATGCTTCTTTATAATCATATGTCGCATGTGCTCACGTAATATCAAGAAGTTGAGTTTTAATTTAGGATTTATAGGCTTTTTAGTATATTTTGCCACACCCTTTTCTAAATGACCCTGTTATAGCTATCCAAAAGGTAAAGTTCGACATTTTTTTGATAATTCGATTTTTTTATATATATATATATATATATATATATATATATATATATATATATATATATATATATATATATATATATATATTATTTATTCATTGGTTCTATTGAGGATGAGCAAAAAAACTAGGACTAGTTTGCAAAAGTTTTTTTTTTTACATAATCACGAATATTTAATGAATGATTTGATTAACAGCAGTGGTTCTTGAGGCAAATTTGTTCAGTATGATGAGATCAAAAAAAAAAAATGATATGAATGTTGTGTGTATGTGTGAAAGTTTTAGCCATTTTTATTTTTTCCATATTATAATGTCATCAAGTGGCCAGTCGCCGCATCCTTTTTGTGGCATCCACGCGCCCACAAAATGAGCTCTATGTGTGTCGAGTTTGGTTAAAATGTCTCATTCTGTTCACAAGTTATAGCCATTTTAGTAAAAGTGGCTTTGAACATTTTGGCAAACCTTAGAGACCGTGAATCGGAGTTTCAACTTTTTTTGTGATAATTATTGACCATCAGACTCCAGAGAATCTTGCTGCACTGGTTTGGTTCCGATCGGGACTAGTTTGCAAAAGTAGGTTTTTCAAGAAATGCCAAATACACGAATCCGATGCATGAATTTTGTCTGTCTTGAGCCAAGGATTCCAATAATATAAGACTATTGAGTCTACACCTAACGGATTAGGAGTTATGAGTAATTTCGCCCCTTACTGAACCCCTAATAAAAGAAAAGAAAATGGTCACATACATGCACAAGAGTTGACCAATGACAACGTGAGTATATAGGCCTACAAACAGATCGACTGACAAATGAGAAACAGGTTTTAAGACTTAGGACAAAAAACACAACAGGAAATACCCAAAATACCTTTAAAATGAAAGTAACATTACAAAGAACAAGAAAACCTTAACTGAAAACAGACAACCATTTAAAGTTGCTTCGGCAAAGACCTAAATCCCAAATGAATTAAAAATCTATTATGATGATATATACACACATGTAGGACAGATATGTGTTGTGTTTCTAGATGTGTTGTGAGATCAGTGCCTATACTGCATCAGAATTAAGAAAGAATTTTTGCTGTGGACAGAATCTTCCCAAAAACAGTATGACAAATAAATGTATTTATAAAGTAACTAAGAACATGTGATGTACATCATTTGTCATGTGCTGGACAGACCGAAGTACAGACCTGTTTGAAAATACACAGGCGCTCTTCTGTTGTGCAAAAAAAAAAAAAAAAAATCTATAAAGATGTGACTCATGAGTCTGACATGTGGCTTGAAAAATGTGCCCTTATTGTGACTTTTAGCAAATATTTGCAGTTTGTGAACCTCAACAGTTTTACAGGAATCACTGGCTGACAACCACATTGAACGGTGACGGATGTGTAGGAGTTCAGTTATCAGACATGTTGTTGTGTGATCGGGAATTTTGAAATATGTGGAAAATTCATGGATAATAATTTATAATAATTGCATGCAGTGTATGCTGCTCTCTACTTTTAAATAATTAAAAGCTAAAGTAAGATACCAACTGTTTTTACACTACCAGTCAAAAGTTTGGAACAATTAAGTATAATATTAAGAATAACATTTTTCATGTTTTTGAAAGAAATCTCTTATTCTCAACAAGGTTCTATTTGATCAGAAATACAGTAAAAACAGTAATATTGTGAAATATTAACATTTAAAATAACTGTTTTGTTTTTACTGTATTTTTTATCAAATAAATGCAGCCCTGGTGAGCATAAGAGACTTCTTCCAAAAACGTGGATAGATTAATTCATTTTCTAAACTTCTGTCCACTAACTAAGACATTCTCACAATGCATTTTCTATTTCAGATGTTCCTGTCCATTTTATTTGCAGCAGTGGGTGTAGCTGGCGCCCTTTATAGTTTCGTAGTGGCAATGATGGGTCTAATCAATGGACCATACTGCAAATATTTACTTATTATATGGGGAACTCCCTTTAAAGAGAGGTAAGAGATACATATCAGCACTGTAAAGCATGTAATAACACATTTTTTCTGTTTAAACATGTTGTTATGTCTATATCTTTCAGAAACGAGAGTTACCTTAAGGACCGTGACACGTGGGGAACTTGCATTGAGCCAAAGAATGTGGTGGAGTTTAATGTGGGTCTGTTCTCAACACTGCTAGTGACCAGTGCCGTGCAGCTCGTCCTCTGTGCTGCGCAGATGATCAACGGCCTCTTCGGCTGCCTCTGTGGAACCTGCAAGAAAGAGAAAGGGGTGAGAGTCTCCATTTGAGAAACAAAAAGAGATTGGTGAATGAGGAATACAAGAAAAGTTGTGGCACAATCTAATAAATAAAATAAACTGTCGACGTCGGTGAACGCTGAATGTCGCCTCTCTACCGTGCGACACGGTAAACAGATCATCATTGTAAACGAAATTCTACAAAACTTCAGTGAAAAAAATAAATAAATAATAAAATGATCATGCGATGCGATAAAATAGCTTCTATTCCCTGCAAACGATACCATTAAAAATGTTAACGTTCCACTTAATGGCAGAAACAAAACAAAAGGTAAGCAAGAATCCGTATTAATTTCAGTACCTTTGCGTCCCAAATGACGCACTATACACTATGTACTTGTGCACTATGCACTCATCCATGTAGTGCGTGAATTGTATAAGGTTATTTTGTCATTTAACAACGGAGTCCGATCCTCCTTTCCTCTCCGCTACGTAATTAAAGCTGCGACAGTTGAGTGCACGAAGTGTCCAACATTCCACACTTCGTTTTTTCCGTTAATTTAGTGCACCATCCGGGTATTTAAAGTGCACTTTTTCTTTTTGGAATTTTCAGTGTGAACGCACTACTGCACTATTTGTACTTAAAAACGTCATAGAATAGTGCACAAGTACGCGAATTGGGACGCACCTTACGAATACTATGGTAATAGAGGGCGATCCTGTCAAAATGGCGGCGCCGCCCCGGCATGCAACGAGGCGTGACGTCGGTTCGTAATTACAGATTGAATGTCTTCTAAACAGCATGGCTGTACATTTTTTGTTTTAAATAATTTGACTGGTCGTATGTTCTTTTCCTTTACCTTAATAACGTAATTAAGTAATAAAACCTAAGAGCATAACAGCGGTACTGAGACTTTTGTCTGTTGGCATTGTCTTACACTTTCTTCCATGTTTTTTTAGCCACTGTAAGCTCTCACTGCTCCAGATGCCAGGGAGATCGCATCTACTATTCAGCCAGCCTCCCTAATCAGTTAACAAGCGCCCTCTTGTGGAAGATGCACTCTAAACATTTATATAGAGGTTTTTTTGTACTTTTCTGTGTACACTTAATCGTGTTGTCAGGGTCACATATTGATGTTTATTGCTGATGTTTTGGTTTAATACTGTTTTTTTTTTTTTTTTCAAGTAACAGCTTATGTATAACTATTTCCAGAGTGAATAATATTTTAAAGGAAAATGGCTTTAATTAATGACATAACATTAATAACATTTGTTTTTGTATCTATCTGTATTTTTGTAGTTTAGAAATTAAATACACATACTACAAATAAATAAAATCCAAACTGTTACACGATGTGGGGAATGTGACTTTAATTCACGTTTAATTTAATTACACAATTTAATTCTCTCCAGAAACCTATGAAGTTAATTCAAAATTACTTAAAATATTTATAATCAAAGTCAAATACACACACATGTAAAAAATACAATCCTGGTTTTACATAGTTTTTCAATTTTGTAGAGGGTTGGAGTTCTTCAGCTATACCAGCATGACGCTTTCAGTGCTGAATCAAATAGCAGAATATTTAAAGTCAATACATTTCAAAAGGTATGATATTCCACAAAATATAATACTGCAATATTGTACTGCTTATCTCAGTACATTGGTTTTATATGATTTGAAAGATGAATGTAGGGTCTGTCCACTGTATAAATGTCTTTTGGCAGAATGACTGAATGTAACAAGCATAGGCTGACATACACAAACACCCACATACAGTGGGGTCCAAAGTCTGAGACCACACTGATCATCTGGGATTTAAACTTGACAAGGATTCTCTTTTTAAGAATTTAAAACAAGGAAAGGTTAATATGTAAAATGAATAAGAATTATTTACAATTCACCAGTTTTAGGTCATTAACCAAATTTGTTACATTGATCACCACTGTAAATGAAGCAAAAAAGGGACATTTTATTTATTTTTTTTATAAAAAAAAATGTTATGTTTTAAAAATGCAAGCTAGAAGTATTTCCACAAGGTTGTCTCAGGCTGTTTTGAACCCCATCATATTTAAAAGCAAGCTAGAGAAACACTTTAAATTGAAGGCATTCTCACCTCATCTCAAATACTACAAAACCAAATACAAACATACAAAGAATAGAAATCTTAACTGAACAAAATAAATACAAATACAAAGTGTATTCCTAAAACTACACTCAGTCATTTAGCAGTCCAGTCATTCATGTTTAATCTCAAATGTTCCTTTTGTCTATTAGTGTTTAAAAGTTAATTGCATAGCAACAGTATATTCTAAAGGAATTAAAGATTTAAGAAAATGGCAAGGTAGGTACAGCGAGGTAGACTGCAAGACTACAAGGTTCTACATGCAAATGATAGGCATGATGGGACTAGTGTTACTAGCACAATGGAGCACCAAAAAGTTCATGTTTCTAGACCATCACACCAAGGTTTAGCCACATGAAAAACACCCTAATAATGAAAAAATAATAATAATAATGGTAACACTTTACAGTAAAGCTCAATTTGTTAACATTTTAGTATATGTAAAAATTTACATTAACATTTCAAGTTGTGCATTTTTACATGAATGTATTATGAACAAATGAATTTAATAAACCATACTATATTTATACATTGACCTAAATTAAATTTTTTTGAAAAACTATTATTCAATGATGCCTAATGCATTAACTCAACAAACAGAACCTTGTTGTAAAGTGATATCAAATAAATACAACAAAGCTTCATGCGTGTTAGAGAATGTGCACAAATCATGGCATGCTGACTGAAATACTATAGACTGGCCATGGTGAATGTTAATTTAAAAATTGCTAAAAACCCAACAAGATAATATACGTATACTGTTAATGAGGGGTCAGCTGTCAAACTGTGCCATCATGATTTTGCGGCTGGCTTCATAACCTAAAAACAGAGCACCGTTGGCCGGAAACGTACGGATCATTGTGGGAGTCAAACCAGAATATAGAGCCCTTACGCCTGAAAACGAGGAGACAAAAACAGTCAAATGTGGGTTTCAGGTAACATGTTAAAAACACAAACAGATAGTTGTGATTTTATACATAATATGTAGCACAGCACATCTTTCTTTTACCTTCTGTTCTGAAGATATGCATGAAAGTCTTAAAGAAGCCAGACTGCCTGCTTGTCATTGACATGACCTGTATCCTGGATTTAACACAGTCCATTGGGTAAACCACAAGCCAGAGACAAGCTCCTCCCAAACCTCCACTGAACACAATGGGAGCTACACCTACAAAACACAGACATGCAAACTCATCAAACATGGGCATCTCAGAATATATGCCACGCACATTACAAATATGAGCAAAGAGATGCAAACTAGAACAACTAAAACAAACACTGAACCTACACTATAGTTCAAAAGTTTGGGGTCAGTAAGATTTTTACATTAATATCACCAAGACTGAATTTATTAGATCAAAAATACAGTAACAGTAAGATTGTGTTTATCTGTTGCCGTATTCTTTTACGGTTTTTGATTTTTTTTCTAAAAATCTTACTGACCCCAAACTTTTTTTTTCTAAATTAAACTGACTTTTTTTTACCTGAAACAAGAGACTCCTACAGCCAGCGCACTGTGTTATGATTTTTCACGTTAACATTTCTGTCGCTATCGGCAGAGTAAACTTAACGACCGGCTCTATTTAAAACAAAGAGTTCATTGTTTACTGACTGATCTTAATGTTTGTCCTTTTCCTCCTAATGACTGACTCAGGTATGCCATTTCATTAAATACACAGCAGAAGATACCAGACCAATCAATAAATGAGAAACAAAGCATGCTGTTAGTCATCATGTTGTCAATATATTTAGATAAGGACATTTTAAAGATAAAATGCAAAATCTATAAATATAGCCGTTTCCATACCTATGTCATCCTTGCCGCAGTGCATGTACTCTGCAAAGAGAGAGCGACAGAGCTCATATGCTCCAAAGAAACAGAAATATCCTGGCACCTCACGGGCAATTGTGGGGGTTAAACCTTGGAAGAAGCCTGCAGGACCCTCACTATGCATAATGGACTTTATCACCGACCAAACTGTGCTGAAAAACAGAGAGATATGATGATGAGACAGGAGATAAACAATATCATGAGTAATACTAGCTCTTAAATGTAAATTTAAAATATGTGCACAGTGTCCAAGGAAAGGAAAGCTCAATCTTTACTTCTGACTTTGGCTGATCTTGCCAGAGGTGGCCATCTCATGCATAGCCTGCAGTCGGCACTTCACCAGCTCGGTGGGACATAAGACCAGAGAGGAGAAGACAGAGGCCACAGAGCCTGCGCATGCTTTCTGCATGTCACTGTACAGAATGGAAACACACGGAAAATTAAAAATGTTTTGATCGATAGTGATTTTATAATATTATATATATATATATATATATATATATATATATATATATATATATATATATATATATATATATATATATATATATATATATATATATACACACACACACACTATTCAAAAGTTCAAGAGTTTAGGGTCAGTAAGATTTTTTTGTTGTTGTTTTTGAAAGAAATCAGTACAAGAATACAAATTAAATACAAACTAATCAGCAAAGACACATTAAATGATCAAATGTGAAAAACATATTTCTAATGCTACAAAGGATTTCTATTTCAAATAAATGTTATTTTGAACTTCATATTAATCAAAGGATCCTGAGAAAATGTATCACAGTATCCAGTATGATGATGATAAAAAAGTTTCTTGAGCATGACGTCAGCATATAGTAATGATTTCTGAAGGATCATGTGACACTGAAGACTAGAGTAATGGCTGCTGAAAATGCAGCTTTGCCATCACAGGAATAAATTACTTTCTTAAATATATTCCAATACAAATGTTATTTTAAAATCATATACTATCATAATAATAATAATAATAATAATAATCATAATAATATTTCACAATATTAGTGTTTTTTTTAACTATATTTTTGTTCAAATAAATGCAGCCTGGTGTAAGAGCATAAGAGACTTCTTTCAAAACCCTTTAAAAAAAAATCTACAATATAAACAATATTGTTTATCACAAAATACACATTTTTATGAAAAGGTTATTCAAAAACAACTGAAAAATAACAAATTCCTGTAATATTTAAAATAATATCCAAAGAAAATGTGAAAGTATGTACATCATGTACACTTCAGTGAAACAACTTTATTTGCAATTAATTATATATGGAAAAAACCTTATCAACCTTCTCTGCATCACTTCAATTCAAGCAAAAAAGAAAAAAGGAGGATATTTTAGAAGCAAACCCCTTCCATCATGCATTTGTTTTTTGGAAACTATATAATAGATAATATTCCTGTAGCTCAAACAGTAAAGCATGGCGCTAGCAACCCCAAGGTTAAGGGTTCGATTTCCAGGGAATGCATGAAATGATAAACTTCAATGCAATGTAAGTCGCTTTGGATACCATCTGCTAAAATGCATAAATGTAAATGCGACATTTGTGACACACTTGCCTGAGCACAGCCCCTTTCTCCTGACCAGAGATGTAGCGCACCACCTCCTGGCAAAAGCCATAGCACATGAAGAGCACAGAGTTCTCCGCGATGTTGGCCATGAGGGCTGGTGTGGTACCTTGATAGAGCCCTCGAAGGCCCACCTGTCTGTATGTTGACACAAAGCAGTGCACAAACCCTCTGTACAAAGTGGGGAATGTCTGCATTTTCACCTTAGCCGTGTCCAAAGGTTGACCACTAAATACACAAGCTGTGCCCCCTAAAGCAGAAAGAGGAGCGGGAGAACAGAAAGAGAGAGAGATTTTCTTCTCTTGTTAATGAAAATTAAAGGTCCCGTTTTTCGTGGTTTTTTGAAGCTTTGATTGTGTTTATAGTGTGCAATATAACATGTGTTCATGTTTCGCGTGTAAAAAAAAAAAAAAACACAGTATTTTTCACATAATTTACTTATCTGTATACCACTGTTTCCACTGTCATAAAAACGGGCTGATGACTTCCTTGTTCTATGAAGTCCCTCCTTCAGAAATACGTAACGAGTTCTGATTGTGCCAGCGGTTCCTGTGTTGTGATTCGACAGCAGCTTAGCGCATCTTGCCCGGAAAGGTCACGCCTCTTACCATAACGTGGAGATGCATGCGCTCAGTGTTATTGTAAACATGTCTTTAATTTTACCCTATCAATTTGAGCCGGAATCAGACCCGGTGATTGGACTGCGGGATGAAAATAACAGCGTTTCGACGACATGGCGACAAACACACTCTACAAACGCAACTCTTGTGTATTCCTGTGGGCGGAGGTTAGTCAAAAATCTGTTTTAGTGACGTCATTAAAGAAGGAAGTAGAGGGATGTAGTCCAAACTGGCCGTTCGATGTAGGCGACTTCTGTTAAATAAAATATCTCGCTTGGCATTGAACTTTGAGCTTTAAAATTTTACAGATTTTATTTATACTCTAACAACAACATTACACACTAACTAAAGTTTGAAACATGGGATCACGAAGAACGGGACCTTTAAAATGGACTGTAATCATTATAATAAATACATTTGTTTGCATATTGCTCGTTTTTGTTGTTACAAACTTTTTTTTTGCATTATTACTTTGACCACACAGTTTAAAATGACAGAATGAAATGAAGTGTTAACAGAAATTAAAGGAGACGTAGTATCCGAGTTACAAAGCAATGATCTACAACTAATATACAAACAGTAGCAAACACAATCACATACATCTACACACACTCACTGACCAGGGTTGGTCTCTCAAAAGCATTGTGAGCTAAGTTTATCATAGAGACCATTGGTGCCAAATGGTTCAACGATCTACTTAGGCTTACGATGCTTTTGGGAAATGTAGCCCTGGGTCAGTGTGTGTGTGTGGTGCAGGGACTGCTGAGACAATAGGTCTAGGCTGTGAAACCACAGAGGTAAGCATAAACTCACAGCTCAAAGGTCAGAAAGGACTGACAAAAGAAAGGGTTTACAACACAGATGGTGGTGCCGAAATAAAGTGTATCCTACTCTATCATCAAAGGACAACGTTTCTGAATGACCCTCCAAAATGAGATGATGCAAGATGAAGTTATGTTACCTATAGCTCCAGCAGAGAGGTCTATTATTGCCTGAACCACCGGATGTGGTGCCATGGTGAAATGTGCCAAGTGCTCCAAGAAATCCTAATTCAAAGATATGTGCAAAAGCATGAGAATACTTAAAACTTTTAAACAATGTAAAACTTTTAAACAATGTAAATTTACTCAGAAAGTAAAACCCCTACACAATCCCTTACTGTGTAACTTTCTCCTCAGGATTTGTTGCAGCAGGTTTGAAGTATAACTAATACGTTGTACATAAAGTTATGTACAAGAGTTACATAAGCAGACAAAATGGAGCTGAATCTCAAGTTTCATATAGCAACAAAGTTCAGGTCGCCGGCTGGAGAAATTAAGTCATGAGCCACAAATGCAGACCATGTGGCGTTGAAAAACTAACACTCAAAGCTATGCTCTTCAACCACAGCGATGTTCGTCATCTTTACGCCTTTCTGATGCAAATTTTTTGCTTTTACGTGGCTGTCGTTAAGTGGACGCAAAATAAAGTAACATTAAAAAAATGCTCTTTACAGACAGACCTGTTCTTGCATCACCTAGATTGAAAACTAGCGAGAATGAACATCTAAAAAGTAAAATAAAAATTCACCAAGCATGCCTACCTTATTTCAAGAAAGCGCTCAAAACGAAAATATGTAGCAAGGTGGTTTGATTCATGCTGGCTGCTTACTGAACAGACACATTTGCGATCAGATGAGTCATGACCTCTTGTAAGGGATCCGTATGTAAGGAGTGTAGCTAGCGATGTCTGATTCGTGAACGTATTGTTCAATTGAGTCGGATCTGGTCAATGAATCGTTTGAGCAAAATCATAACGACTCGGTCACAAAGCTAACTGAATCGGTCCTCGCAGTTCTCATGACTCATTCCGAGTGCCTCTAAAAGAGGTTATTTTAATAACCAAATAGCTTAAATAAAACGTACGGGAAATGTATATACGATTGTTTGACAAACATGTCAATAAACAGTGTTGTATTAACGTGAAAAAAGAGATATTTATTAATGTAAGTGCTAATCATGTTGAATGTATCGTGGATACAATAAATTAAACTCTCACACGGAATTACAATGAACAGCCTTATTAATTAAACAATAAAAGAACATAAAACGAATTAATAAAACGTTTTAAAGCATGTAAAATGCCTCACCACGATGTCAAGAGCAACGTGGTGTAATAAGAATCACTGAATCATTTTTCACCACTTCTTGGAAACGAACTGTTCTAAAGAACCGATTCGCGTAAATGACTCGGGCTTCCCATCACTGGAGGGATGGAGGTTGACAGCGGCAGCGGCAGACCCCTCCCTTGGACCAGTTTTGTAAACTCTTCCCCTTTCCTGTTGGAATCCGAATCAGTTGTCCTGTAGCAATGTATTTGATACAGATTGATTAAAACAAATACAACCACTGGATGTTTAAACACTAGAAAAAAGTGGCAAATGAGTTATAAATTCACTTTACTGGACGCAAAAAAAGACGCCCGGAACTTTTATACGTCTCAGGCGCCTGTCCGGACAGTTTATTGTGCTGCACAGGTAAATGTGCATGGACGACATTGAGGTCTTCTGAGAGGGGCAATCATGTACAGAAGATTAATACATATATATCAGGTCCGAAATGGATTAATTCATATCCAGAATAGAGGACTGCCATCCTCAAAATGTAAAGAGAGGGAGAGTTTTGTTCCTGTTATCTGGTAAGTTACAGATTTATGACACTGAGAGGTGACAGTTCTGATCATATTGACTGATGTTTGTGTCTGTTCAAAATCTCAATCTCAAATTAAAATATCTCAAATATAGGAATAAAATAGTACTTGATCAACATACGCAATTTTCTGTTCCCGTGTTGATTATGTGTTACTAATTAATAATTATAGCTTTATAATTTGGCGATTTAAAAAGTGTTTAACCAAGCGTTTTTTTATTTTTATTTTTTTATTTTTTTATTCTGTTTATTTATTTATTTATTTATTAATTATGAACACTAATTTCATCTGACTTTTTTTAATTTTATTTCAGGGCCACAGGTAGAGCAAGCCAGAGGCCATTAGGAACCAGCAGCATCTCTTTTAGTGAAAATAAAGAGAGCTCCACATCCCTGTCAGAAGACAATAAAAAGAGACCAGAAGAGAATGAAGCTAGTGCTGAGGTTAACAGTGATGGACAGGAGAACACAAAAATTAATGAGGGCAATGAAATCTCAAATGCAATGTTGACATCACAGTTAGAGACTGAACCTGTGATTAAACCTGAGGACAGCAAAAAGTTTGACAAGACTAAAACTGGAAAGCAGAGTCTTCTGGAGTTGCTAGGGGCAATGAAGGTGGAGGTCACAACCATACGTAAAATAAGACCCCCAAAGATCCCAAGAATCAATGAGAGGCCCGACCCACAGCCCATGGAAAGTGCACACAGCATGTTCCAGCATGCCACAGCTGAGGGTTCGCAACAGCGGTGAGTTGAACATACATACATACAAGCATAATTCATAAATAAATAGGTAATGCTGCGACAAAATCCCTGTGATAACAGCACTTCCATATATAATCATACGATTAAGATTTATAAATTAGGCTAATTATATATTTAATCAGTTTTATATTTTTAATTTCTGATTAGCACAAAATGCATCATCTCTGAAGTGAAAGTGGCAGCAGTTGTCTGTTTTTTTGTATGTTTTTTAGTGAGACTTTGAATCCAACACTGGTTGCTGCAGCCTCTGCCGCTGCATCTACACTGCCAAACAGCCATCAGGCGGAGTCAGAGCTCCTTCAGCAGCTGAGGAAACATGAAGCCATACCTGAGACCCAGAGGAGAGCTGACGGACAGAACATAGGGTAGGGCTCATTTCAGATGTCATTTCTTAAAGTCGCCATAAAATGAAAATTCATCTTTTTGCTTTTTAATATATAAATGCATCTCTTTGATCTTATTGTGAATGATTCATTTATGCATACATTTCTTTTTCTTTCTTTTTTTAGAAAGAGCTTGAAATTTTGAATCAAACTTTCATAACTCAATCTTCCGCTGAAATTATAAGACTTCTCTCTGGTGACGCATATCAGTCTTCCAAGTCTATCCAATCATTTTGTCAGCTTAAACTCCACCCCAGAGCTTGCATTCTGATTTGCCTCTATCCAATCGTCAACAAATGGATAGAACCAAGTCCCCGCCCTACATTTTTTTCCTTTCTGAATAGTTCATTTCACTCAAATGCACATCACAATACGGAAGAAAACATCTGTCGCTCTTTCTGGTTACATCACAATTTTTATTGCTTAAAAACATACATGATTTTGTGAATGTTAGATTTTATTTGTTGCTATTGTATGGATTTTTCCACATAAATGTATGAAAGAGTCAAATAGGAAATAAAGTGTAACATTAGTACATTTGGAGGAAGCATTATGTGTCCTTTTTCTTTTTCAGAGACATAATTGCTGATATGAAAGTTGGAAAAAGGCAGAATGGCAGATCAAATGCCAGGCCTAGCAGCCAGATCCGTTTTGACGATGACGGACAGGGATATACTCAAGACAGAGGAATTACTGGTGAACTTGATGCAGTTCGTACAAGGTAAAAAAAAAAAAAAAAATCTTCCCTGAAATGTTATTTTTGAATACAATAGATCTTCCGCTAACCATGTGCATCGTTTTGTTTTTAAGGAAGAGTCCTTTCACTAGTAAGAGACTGAACATCTTCACTGCAGGTGCAGAGCAAGACTCGTTGTCAGATCTGGGTAAGGAGAGGTTCTGTTTAATGGCATTAAAGGATTAGTTCACTTTCAAATGAAAATTAGCCCAAGCTTTACTCACCCTCAAGCCATCCTAGGTGTATATGACTTTCTTCTTTCTGATGAACACAATCTGAGATATTTTAATAAATATCCTATATTCGTAACTTGAATACGGAAGGATGTTGTTCACCCCTGTTCACTGCCATTATAAAGCTCGGATGCATCAGGATATTTATTAAAATATTCCCGATTGTCTTCATCAGAAAGAAGAAAGTCATATACACCTAGGATGGCTTGAGGGTGAGTAAAGCTTGGGCTAATTTTTATTTGAAAGTGAACTAATCCTTTAAAACATATTTGACACATAGATGAAATATTTGAGTATTTCTGGGTGAAACTAATTGTATTACTCCTTGTCCTGTGCCTTGCTCTGAATTTTAGGCCCCACCCTTTGGGACATTAATCTAGCTAAACAAATTGTCCAGACAACAAATCAGATGCCTCGGAATGGCTTTGAGGAGATGATCCAGTGGACCAAAGAGGGCAAACTTTGGCAATATCCTATCAACAATGAGGCTGGTGAGTACTAATGCAGGAATATGTTGCAGTCATCTTCCTGTTTTTAATCCTGTACCTAATCTTAATTTAACTTTTTCAGGGCTGGAGGAGGAGGCGAATGTGCCCTTCCATGAGCATGTGTTTTTGGAGAAGCACCTTGAAGAATCATTTCCCCAGCAGGGTCCTGTCAGGCACTTCATGGAGCTTGTAATTACAGGCCTCGCAAAGAATCACCACCTCACGGTTCAACAGAAACAGGAGCATATCGCCTGGTTCAGAGACTACTTCCAGCAAAAAGACAATGTCCTGAAAGAGGCTGAGGTTTAATTAAATGAGAATTGGAAAATGGCAGATGAGGCTTTTGGATTCACCTGTACTGAATGCCCTAGAACCAGCTAGTTGACACCCTAACTGCACTAATAATTAGCAAAACTGAAAACGCAGTCATTAAGCAACTGGAAGTAATAATTGCATCCATAACGACATTAAAAGACTGTATCATTGCTGTTGGTTATTAATGGTTAGCTGTATTATAATATACAAAATTACAAAGTCATATTAAAGCTGTTTTTCAATAAATAGTTGAGTAGGCTGCTGGTAATTCAGTTTGCTTATGTGGTGCTTTTCACAATACAGGTTGTTTCAAAGCAGCATAAAGAATTGCACCTTAGTTCTCCAGTTAAAGGTAATGGTGATGGAGACCAGTAAAAATTCCCTGGCATAGTTATGTTTCAAGAACTGGGTTTGGGTAACAAGCACATTAATCATAAAAAATGTTATTAATTTTGATGTAAATTCAGATTTTGTTAAAACCCTTGTGAGTGTACTTCCTTTCTTTAAATGTGGGTGGGCAATATAACTATAATCTGAAACCCTGCTTTTTAGTAATTAGGCTCATTACTGCACCAAAAACCTTACAGCTTTCAAACCTTATGGATTGCGATAGCACCACATTATGAATTATTAACTTTAACTTGGAAGTACTATAAATATATCCTGCTTTATTTTTATACATACAGTACACTCACATAAAGCAACATATACTGTACAGCAAATCTCAGCTGCTTGATTGTTTATATCATTGCTGTATTTAATCTACCCAAATGCCAAATTTGTACAACTAGGCATTAATGTACTTTAAACATTATCTGTAAAGCTGCTTTTAAACAATGTATATTATAAAAAGCACAGAATTTAAGGAAATCAAGGTCCTATCACAATTATCTTCCAGCATTCATGGTATCAAGGCCACTTACATAGTTTATTAAAAACAATTATTAATGTGAACAACTTTTTTCTTTAAGATCAATAGAAATTATACCAATTATGATGGTCAACAACCTTTAAAACATATATAATTTTGACCCAAGTAAGGGATGTTCAATTCTGTTCCTCGAAATTGACATTCCTGCACAGTTCAGCTCCAACCATCATCAAACGGGTAGTACTTGGGCTGCATCCAAAATCACATACTCTCTTGAATAGGTAACTTATTTTGAGTAAGTAATTTCTTAATGACTGTTGAGAAAGTTTATTCTATATAGTATGAGTATGTAATATTACTGTATTCTGGACATACTACATTCATGTTGTAATTATCAAGTGACCTAGCAGCGTCAGTAGCATCACTTCATCAAATCAGTCACCATTCTTAAATCCTCTCCTATGGCCTATGGGATAGCAAAGTGTCCATTGTATGCACACTTCCAAATATACCAGATATAGTAGTTCATCAGGGTACTTTTTTTTGCGTACTGTGAATTCGGACATGTTTCCCTACTTAATAGTAAGCAATTTCAGATGCAGCCTTGGTAAGTACCGATTGGTGAGTTGGAGCAGGGTTGGCAAGGGAACTCAGGAGGAAGGTAGTTCTGTAAGAACAGATTTAGGCACACTTGTTTTAAACAAAAAACATTGCATTTTAACATTGCTGCAAGAAAATCACTAACATCAGACTGTTGGATGACTGAAATACATGGGTTGGAAAGAACTGATAACTTCTGAGACACCAGAGCTAGATCACATGAATAAGAAGCAAGGATACAAATGAGTCACTGTATGTGATTGACAGAATTCAAACACTTTCAAAGACCCAAATCAATTTTCACAGAATCCATTTGTATGTACTCAAAGAGTGAGGAAATCCTTTACGTCAAATGTGTGAACTTATAAATAGTATTTTACTTCACACAACACGTCTGACAATTCCATTTTTATTCAAAGTGTCTGATTATAAAGAAAGTACATGTGGGTTTTTATGAGCTACACAAACAAAATTTTTCAGAGAAGTCATTTATCAACACATGGAGCTCTACTAATCAAACACTCAAACTTCAGTTGGGTTTATCAAATGAAAGCTACTCATCAGAAAGCATTCTACAGGGATCATTTCACATGATATGAGTCTTTTAACAGTCACTTTCAAAAAGCAGCTATTTAGACTGATGTATAAAGTTAACTACATGTGGAAAAAATAATTCAAACAAAATCTAAAAATCATATTTTCACAAAATTATGGCAGAGAGAGCTTTTGTACAGGTTAAAGGTACATTACAAAAATGTAACACTAATCTTTGTTTTTGAAACTTTTTAAAAAGGATTAATGCACAGAATTCAAGACCTTTCTCTCTAAAGCACACCAAAGAAAACAAAAAAACAAAATTCTACAGAAGAAAAAAAATACTTTGGTGATCTACAGTTTTTACAGAGATTAATTCAAACTGTTGTACAGCAGGAGATGGGGGGGGGGGGGGGGCTCCGCAGAGAGGCTCTACAGTGGACGACTCACTTCGGCACATGCAATCTAAAAAATAACATTAAATACAAAGTACATTAGTTGATGGAATTGTGGATAAAATAGAAGTTTAATGACTGAAGATTTAACAGTACTGAACACAAATTCAGATTAATTTGTGTGTGCAATATGGGACTCACCATTTTGGGTCACCACCGACGATAGCTAGTGGCTTGACGCTGGTGGGGTACTTTATGCCGCAACGTCTGCAAGTTCTTGTACTTTGACATGATGCTTTGACTCTTTTTGAAGACAGGCTTCTGATTGAAGGGTGGTCTTGGAATTAAAGAGCCCTTAGAGAACAGAAAAAATATTTTGGATTTATTTGGAAATTTGGGTGGAAACACCACATAAGCTAAAATGACTCAAATAAAGCCTACTACAAAGACTACACAACTAAAAAAATAATTATTTATTATTGTTATTATTCAGAGTTGGAACTGACACTGATACCAGAAAGCATCACTTACCATTAAGGGTTTCCTGAGAACTCCATCAGGAGCTGGTCCCCTCTTCACTCCAACAGTTGAGCGGAAATTAGGCCTCTATGTACAGAAGAACATGTCTTACAACAAATCACTATAACAAAAATGACTAACATGAAAGGGTATGATACAAGAAATGCTTTCACTTTCAAAGCACCCTTGATGAGTACAAGACTCATTTTAAGAATTTCATTACCTGAAATGAAGCAGGCTTCCTCAGGGTTTTTTCTGGACTTCCAGAAGACCTACCAAAAAAAAAAAAAAAAAAAAAAAAAAAAAAAAAATATTGTAGAGGGTTGCAATCAATGCTTTTGTTAAAGATTAGCAGCTGTAACCAACTAAAAATTGATCTGTGAAAATGAATAAAACACTGTATTTTGTGTGAAGGAAATTTCAATTTGATTCATTCATTCATATTTACTCCATATGCATTTACTCCATATATTTACTGCAATATTTCCTGTTCTTTTATATGAGTGTATATGTTTGAGGCCTGCAAGGCCTACTTCGGCCTGAATATGAGAAGATGCCACAATAACCTGCTTGATTTTGCTTGCCTCTGCTTGATTTGGGAACACAAAGTATCATGGGGATTCTGTTAAGAGTCTACGCGCAGAATTGAACATATCGAGTGCTTATCACACTTTCTTTGTCCATAGTAGGGAGACAGTTACTGAAAACAGTAAGTTAAAAGGGTATAAATCAGAGAAACAAACTGTTTATTTTCTGTCATACATAAGGTGGAACTTACTGCTGTATGTCTGACATACTTGCAAGAATAAAACATTAAAAGACTCTGTCTCTGACCGTGTTCTTTATTTAAGGGGAAATATCAACAACATATGCATGCCAGACAAGAAGTTGATGTCACTTTATATAAAAATTACTTTATATACACATGCATGTGACCTCGCAGTTTCACAAATTTTTGTTTTTGTAGTTTACACAGGAGACGATAACGGTATAGTTTTCAAAAACTTGCACTTTGAAACCTGTTTTCCAAATTTAGCGTTTTCAGGCCCCCAAAACGCATACAAAGTTTTCTGTGTTGTGTAACTGCCCCCCAAGAATCAAGTTCATTTACCGTCTTTCTTTTTGTTCCTGTGAAGAACTCGTAGGACTCTGTAGTTTGGTGAAGCGTTCATTCAGTGTTAAATTTCCATGAGATTCTGATTCCTCTGGGAGAGGGAGAAAATTTAGAACAAAATGGTAAGTTACATGCAGAGATTTGATATTAGCATATTGCAACAGCATAAATTATTTGCAAATCATTCAAAACTATGACAGAAGTGTCAGACTTTTACCAGACTTGTTCTTGGGTGCCTTATTCCTCCAAGGTGCATTGTTCTTAGAACTAGTACTGGGTTTGTGCCCTGCCTCCCAATGGGAAACCACAACAAGGTCACGTGAAAGTCGCCTGTCTATTGGTGAGGAGCTGAAAAGAAAGTCAACGAGGCATGTGAGCAAGTGATCCATATCATGTGGACGATTAAGGATAGAATATATGACATATTAAATAGGCATCATCAAGCATTCAGAGAGAGCAGAAGGCATGCACAAATGTTATCTGAGTTCAAAGTGGAACAAACTTGTGCCTTGTGAACTGAGGAGGGAAAATGTTGCACTTAAAACTAAATTACTCAAACATTCACAGTCCTCAAGAACCCAATTGTATTGTTGCAAATGCAGAAGGACCAATGATGGATTACTACATGGGTACTTACAGCAAAGCAAGCCCATCATCTCCATGCTTCAGTTTGAATTGGTAGATTAATTTTCCCTGATTCACCTTGGCCTTTAGCAGCCTTCCTTTCACTAATGTGAATAACAGATATTCGCAGATTGAATGAGTGGACTGAAGAACGCCGTGTAGGAACCATGTTACGCTCCAAAAAGTAAACAGTTTGGCAGGTGAGCACTTCCTTTTATCCAGACTTGACATGTCAGACACATTCCTCTTAACCTATCCTTTCATGCTGTATTAGATGTATTTGGAGACTGCAAACTTTTTCTTGCTGGAAAACATTTCATGGTATAAAAGCCGGTTTGCAGATCTGGATTCTGCAATGACATTGAGGTAACGTTTCACTGAAAGGATCTTCCGAATGCTGGACTGATTTCTCTAGAATTTGTTGGCTAGTTCTCTTGCAGAACCTTCAAGCTACATCGTCTGTGGAAAGATCTTCATCAACCTCTTCCATGTGCATTTTCATCTTCACATAACAGGTAGACATTTAAAATTAAAATTGCTTGGATGGTTCTTCAGTTGCAGAACGTCTATTGAGGGTCACTACAAATTAATGGTTGGCATTTTGGTAAGCATATTTCATTAGGCACAAATGAATCAGGTTTTTTGCTTCAGCACAACTCTGACATGCTGCCATTTCAGTCAGTGGTTTGGTTGTACAGATCCCTGCTTGTCGACGTCAATGCTGTAATGCCAATTATATATATATATATATATAAGGCATTTAAGGGCATAAATCTTTCATAAATACCAACAGAGAACAGCAGTTATGGAGGAGCGATGTGGCAAGGGAGAACATCCATTTTGTTCCCATCTCGTGGATCTGTCATGGAAGTAGGTGTATGAAAGACTTCTTTCTCATAGTAGTTTTCACACTAAGAGGACTCTTTTTGGCTGCCGTTTCAAGGAATTCCTGGGGTTATTGAAGATGTAGTTTTATTCTTTGACCATGGTCATTGGATTAGATGCTGACCAAATCTTACATTATTCTATTAAGGGACGGTACATGGTGACTTGTTCATGCGAGTTCTTTCTCTTATTGCAAACAAATCTGGTTTCCACTGAAAACAGAGTACAAGAGTCAACCGGTTTCTTCATCCAGCCAATCATCTAAATTCTTCAAAGGGAACAACTTCTCATGATACATCAGTGTCTAAATGTCATAACTGCTGAAACAGAGCTTGGCTGTGAAAATTTCTTCTCCATGGAAATCCATTCAAATGTCCTTCGTGTTTCCATTTTCCAAGACATCCTATCCAACGTCCATGAGACGTAGCCGTGAAAGATTGACTTTTATGTTACTGCAGTTAGTTGCACATTGAGGCAGAGCATTGCAGGTATAACAGGACAGACCATCCTTCTGCAAACACTTATGATTAAGGCTTAAAAACCATTTCCCTCCCTGGAAGACATTTTAAACATCTCTTCTGGGTTAAAGTCGATCTGGATGCATCATTGTGGGACACATGGCATTTGACTTTTGGAACAAAAAGGACTGCGACTGTGAAACTTTTGAAAGACTTGCTCAGACTTATCTCTTATCATTTTCTTGACAAGGACAGAGGTATTCTGGACAATGACAGGTTTAACATCATACGGTTGACAAAAATGAGGAGGAAAACAGGCATGATTTTCTTTTTTCTCTCCTCATCCATTTCATCTGACAAGGTGACACCCATTTGATGAAAGTTGTGCCATTGAAAAACAGGAAGCTTGACCTTCTAAACATCACGCGCCCATTGCCACAGTGTGAGGGGTGATACCATACCTGTGTGCGCTCACAGAGCGACGGGATTCCATCTTTGTTTCGGATTCCCTCTCAGGCTCTGCGGTCTTGGAGACTGTGCTGGGGGATGACTCTCTGGATGACGGCATCTTTTTGAGTGGTATCTTGCGTGGTGGCACTCCTGAAGAATCTTTGCCATTCTTTGGTGCTGTCTGAGGCTTGTGTTTCGGGACTCTGTCCGAAATTCTTGGTGGGGGAAGTTTGAACCGGGCCACTGACTCTGCTCTAAACTTCCGTGCCTTTAGCAGTCGACTTTTATCATTGAGGGACAAACCACGACCTCGGAAGCCCCTGAGAGGAAGAGGTCTCACTGATAATTCCCTGCGGAAACGCTTCGGCGGCCCGTGCTCAAAACCACTTGATGACGGTGGACGCCTGAACTCTTGACTCTTCCTCTTGAATGGCCGTCCAATGGGCCTTTCCTGAGGTCGCAGAGGTGGATAAGGTCTGAACGATGAGCCAGATGGGGGTGGGCCTGGTCTTCGTGCCGGTGATCTGTAAGGCGGCCGAGACTGTGGACTACCTCCTCCTCCGTGTGCCCATTCCATGCCGGGGCGCCGGGACTCTCTTCCAACATCTCCATGCGGCCCACGTTGATCTCTCTCTGCAGACCACCTACATATCCATTACAAACAATACAAACATGTGGGTTATAATGCCAGTTTGTGCTGCTTGAGCTGTGTGGAAGCTCTTAACTTCTATCAATTTAGATCCAGCCCCAGGCTGCTGAATGCCATAACTTCTGGGCCAGTATAACTTTAAGGGGAAAAAGCCTCAAATGGTTTTACAATTTCTCCAGACAGACTTTCACTTTATGGGCTTTAGCATTAGATCCTGTGGTACTTTACACTGACAGAAAGCTGAAGGAAGCTGGGATTTACTCTCACCACCCTGCTGTGTACTGGATTTTGCAATCTAACACATAACTGTATATTTACTTTACCCAGCCTTCACAGCTTCATTCTTGTACCTCTCTGGATATGAACTCCTTCCATGAAACTCTCTGGGTTTCCTTTGGGGTGGGCCGGAGAGCCGTGAATCCCCACCAGGGGGGTGAGGATAACCTCCTGGGCCATTCCAGTGGTGCCCACCAAGTGCTGGTCGGCCAAAGGGCCTGTCACGAGGTGCAGGGCACCAGCTCCTGTCATGCTCCTGAGGGCTTGGGCGTCGCTGGGGACCCCTGAAGGAACTATGCGGTGAAGGAACCCGCCTTTCTGATGGAGGGCCATGGAAATGGCGAGATGGAGATGTGTGGCTAGGGTGATTTCCATGGAAGAGTGGTGCTCTATGGCTAGGCGGTCCATGTATAGGACCATGTGGGGACTGCCTGTGCTGGACTGGGGGAGGGCGGCTTGAGCGGGGTGGAGAAGGCCTCCTGCGGCCCCGCTGTGAATCCTGTGAGCTGGGATAGGGATGGAAGTGATCCTGGTTCTGCATCCACTGTCCGTGTGGTCGTTCCCTGCGTTCACCCATGAGCGAGGGCCTTTTGGGGTATGACTGTGGTCCACTACTGTTATCTCTCCAACTTGGTGAGGGTTTTCCAGGAGGTCCTCTGAAACCCCTCTGGCTTCTTGAAGGGGGGCCATATCGTCCTTCGTGATTCATGCTGCTGTAGTTGTCAGAGAAGGGCCTGTATGAGAAACAAATGTGAAATTTTAAGTCACCATTATATTGATAATTAAATATTACATAAAATATAAATATATATACACACACTACACAATGTACTACCTGTGTTTGGAACGAGGAGATCCTGAGTGTGGTCTCACCATTTTTCAGCTTTTCACCTATCTTCAGTGGGGGAAAAAGACATTAAATATTATACTTCCAGGTTATGTACACTAATGACAATAGGACTGACATAAAAACAGCAAAATAAAGGGGGAAACTGGAAAAAAATGTTTACTGAAGCTGGTAAAATCTGAAAGTAAAAGTAAGACTAGTAGCACAATGCCAACAAGTTCCAGCAGTATTCTTTGAACAGCAAATCTAAGGCCACCAAGCAATCAATCTCAACATGTGTTACATGCCAATCTTTCTGAAATTTAAATAATGATCAAAAGGTGCATGTTGCACACCAACTCGGATCCATCAAATAATTCGAAGTCGTTGTTAGTTCAGGAAAAATATATTTTAAAAACCTTTGAACGTGTATAATATTCGGCTGTCTAACCTGATCAGTGCGTTCATATCGAGATTATCAGACACACTACAAGGAATCGATATAAAACCACTGAGTGAGTTTTAATCCCATGATACTTTTGCCAAGTCAGCTATGCTCCAGGGGCATAAAGACCGAATGAATAAAATACAACTCAAATGCAAGGTTTTTTGAACGGTTTCATATAACACACTGAAACAAAATATGGCGATAGATTTAATTATGTAGGAATTAAGCGAATTTAGACGAGGTCGACGACACCACATTCTTGGCCTACATGAACGCGTGTCTCTGGGCCGACAAGGCCGTGAGTTTCACATTCAGAAGAGTAATTCGAAACAAATGTCTTAACACGTTTAATAGGTCATATTACACATATAGAACACCAACCGTTTAAAAATAACAAATGCAATGTTATATTGAATACTGAAACATATCAAATGTAAGTCAAACAGCCTGTTCCGTTTTCAACATTAATACGAAACTACGACAAAGCGAAACCATTTTCCACTAACGTTACATTCTAAATAACATCAAGCAACAGTATTAGTTATCACTTTTTCACAGTCTGAATGTTTACATGTTTAATACCGACAAAGTTGACCGACTGAGTTGTTTTGACATACCCAAGGTTGAACGACACGGAAAAGATAACCAAGTCTAGCTCATCGACAAAAGCTTAGCCGTGAAAGCTAACAAACGTCTTCCGTTATACGTCGTTCCACATCTGACCGAAGGTGAACCGTATATGCTTTCAAAACAACAAAAATTCCGCCACTTTCGTCGTTACATCGAAGTTGTTCCGTCGAAAAAGGGTGAATCGTCTAGTAAAATTCGTTCACGCCAACCGAACAGCTGCAGCCGTGACGTCAACAGAGCAGGGCGCGTTCACGTCGGGACAGGAACTGGATTGATGTCGACTACACCCATTTGTTGCTTTATTAGTATTTTGTATAATTTAGTTATACGGATTTTTTTTATATATAATACTCATTAAGTAGTATAAAAAAAGTATTAAGTAGTATTAAAAGTATCCAAGTATTAATACTCATTAACAATATCTTATTGAAATTGAAACACACAAAAAGGCATGGTGGGCATAACCTGAGGCATTGGATGAGACAGTTATTGTCACTCTGATCACGGCTGAAACCTTTTATCTCTGACAATGATAGAGAGACATTTGTCAACGAAACATTTTTTTTTCTCAGATAGGAGAGCATTTCCTCTTTATTACCCCAGACCAACACACAGCTCAGGTAAAATAAATTCACATGATGTATTAGCTAATACATTTCACTTAGGCCTACATGTTGTTATTTGACTGTGGTATATGTTGTATGAGATAAATACTGTTATAAGGTACTGGTCTGATGTGAAGTTAATTTAGTAAACGAAATGGAAGTTAGTAGGCTCTATATTTATCTTGTTTATGTAGGCTATATTACATAATTTAAAGGGTTAGTTTACCCCAAAAAATGAAAATGCTGCCATCATACTTGCCCTCATATCATTCCATATCACTCATATCATTTTTGTATCTGTGCTGAATTTTACATAAATAAATCACAACAATCCCGTGCAATTAAACTCACATGTCCGGGTCTCTAAATAGAATATATATATTATCATCTATATAAACTAACATTCAGTACTTTGCTTGTGTAGTGTTGTGTTTTGGCCTCTAGAGGTCCTCGTGGTACCCTCATGCCCAGCTTACTCAACTTTTAATTAGTTGTTCACACTGTCAGTCCAAATCCAATTATTTGTGTATCCGATTGGAATCTGATCTAAAATGATTTACTGTCTACATTAGCTACGTTCACACTGTCAGTTCAAATCAGATTATTTGTGTATCCGATTGGAATCTGATCTAAAATTATTGATGTCCACATTGTGTATCGCAACTGTTTAGATCCGATTTGTGTGTTCATGCCACTCTTTCGTTTTCCGGAATATCTGCACTGGTTTCTATGCCAATGATGTTGTGTTGGTAGGTATATGCCTAAAACAACAACAACAACAACAGCATGCATGGGGTTTGCAGTACAGATATTGTCTTATTTACAACATGACATTGTAGCCGCCATATGCTGAACTACTGCATACTCCAGTGGCAGAAACTTAGGAGGCTGGTGTGACCGGCTTTATTCCGTACTGTTGTCTCAATCTCCATTAAATTGTCAATCTGCTCATCCGGCACTTTGCAACAACACAACCTTGTTTCTGCAGCGACGTTTTCTATAACAACATCTGACGTTTACATTTTACATGGTGTAAGAAAGTCACAAAACACGCAAAATCCGATCAGAGCAGTCAGATTGAAACAGATTTCCAGAAATGCGATTTGAATAGGATTTCAAAACACATATGAATATAGCATTTCATATGATTTTTGACCGTTCACACTTGTTAAATCTGATTGGATTTCAATAAGATATGATTTGGACTGACAGTCTGAACGTAGCCATTGTGTATTGTACAGCCATATCACACTGTAGCCCAAGACTGGTTGCCCACTGAAGCTAAGCAGGGTTGAGCCTGGTCAGTACCTGGATAGGAGACCTCCTGGGAAAATAGATTGCTGTTGGAAGAGGTGTTAGTGAGGCCAGAAGGGGGTGTTCACCCTGTGGTCTGTGTGGGTCCTAACACCCGGGCGACATTATACTGTAACAAGCACCGTTCTTCAGAGGAGACGTTAAAACGAAGTCCTGACTCTCTGTGGTCATTAAAAAATCCCAAGGCCCATGGTGTAACCCCGGTGTCCTGGCCAAATTCTCTCCATTGGCCCTTATCAATCATGGCCTCCTAGTAATCCCCATCCATTGATTTGGCTCTATCGCTCTCTCCCCCCTCCACCTATAGCTGGTGTGTGGTGAGCGCACTGTGGCTGCCGTCGCATCATCCCAGTGGATGCTGCACACTGGTGGTGGGTGAGGAGAGACCCCCAATATGATTGTAAAGTGCTTTGGGTGTACAGTAGTACATAAGAAAAGCGCTATATAAATGCCTCATTCATTCATTCAGTCATTGAGGGGGGAAGGAGCCTACCCATGACCACAACGAGATCCTCGTTGACCTGGTGGTATGGCTGGATAATCACCCGAGGGAAAGGAACTTGAGTCGCCAGTTTGTTTTCACACTTCTTGTCAGTCCAGCTCCCATAGAGGAACTGGATTTTTTATTTTTTTTTTGGCTTGCTTGCTTGAACTTTTATTAAAAAAATCTGCATCTCAACTTCTCCTAAGTGCATCTATTGGGCTTACCATCCTCCAGTGGCTCAAGGATTGAGAGTCTGACTCTCACAGCAGTGACCCAAGTTCAAGTCCCTGCTCTGACTCTAACTTTCACTTGCACTGATATAGCAATATATTATTTTTCTTGCTGTGTAAATGCATTTATGTAATTCATATTCTTCAATCTCTTAATTTTCAGCAGAAGAGAGAAAATCTATCTGATTCTCTTGTGAGAATTGAAATCATTTCTCTGTTTCAAGGCCTGTGATTGGCTGTTCCTTACTGAAGTCATACATTAATGTGCATGCTCTTCATGAACTCAGGATCAAAGCTTTAGTCAAAAGAGTTGAGAGAAAGCTGATGATCAGTGTTAGATCATTCTTTTACAGAACCAGGTCCAGATGATTACAGATTATCAGAGATATATGAATCCTAAACTAGATACCTGGTTCTTTCATCATGCACTTTCTTACCCTCTTACTTGCAGTAAATGCCATAAACAGCCTACATTTGTATATACAATTAAAAAATTTTTTTCTTGTGTTGGCAAAAAGAGACCTGTCAAAACCTTACTGAAAACCTCAGTGTATACCCATCTAACAGACAATAATGAATAATGATGGAAACTACCTCTATTATAAATGAGAAATCAGCCTTTTATTCTCTCTTTGCATTGTTATATTATGCTAACAGATCTCAGATATGAATCCTGAGGTGAATGAGGTAAACCGTAAAATGCTGAATTCTTGTCTAGTTTCAGTTTATTTTGGTCTTGTGACATTCTCTTATGGCTTTTTACACTTCTTGCCTTTTTTTCAGTCTTTCTGTAAATGACATGAGCATGGGCTCAGTTAAAAGGATGTGTTGCTTATGTAGTCAAAAAGAGATGTGTTTGCATACGGTGTGTTTCCAACAGATGTGAAATGCTGATGATCAGACTCACCCTGCGGCTAATCATTTGGTTAACATGCTTTTGTCTTACCACCAAGAGCTATGACTCGATAACTGTGTCTGGTCTTTGTATGTTACTGAGGTGGAAATGGCAGAACATTATGAAGCAAATCAGTCAACTGCATATGCAGTAGAGGCGATTGTTCAGGCAGCTGTTACATTTAAGAGCTATCAGAAGCTGGATTGACATCAAGACTATTGCATTAAGGTAGGAAACTGACAGATAATTGACTGATGTTGTGGTTGTTTAAAACATAACTTAAACAACATATATAAAAATATAATATAACTTTTTATAACTTTAAATGAGAACAATGTCATTATTATGTCACTATATTGTGCCATTTTATATATATATATATATATATATATATATATATATATATATATATATATATATATATAAAATATTCTATATTTTATTACTTGTATTAAGAAAATGATTACATTGTTGTTGTTTTTTTTTCCTAGTTTTTTTCCTTGTCTTATACCTAGAGGACAAGTCTTTTTCTCTCATCAAATTAATTATTAAATTCCAATTCCCTAATTTCTTTTTTTGATCCTGGAACAACTTTCCAATTAACCAGTCAGATTTATGTTTCAGATTTAAGTCTGCAGTTTATGTCAAGTTTAGGCTTACAACCAGGGTTAGGTGCTTCTATTAGTGTTATTCGCCTATCATTTCCCTCTGATTTTAGGGATAACTTATGGGTATGGTTAGGTTTAGGGGTAGGGATATGGTTAGAATTAAATTTTCTAACAAAATCAACAAAATATGTTGGCCCAACAACATGTCAAACTCGGCAAAATCAGAATGTGATCCTCTTTGCTACCTTGATTCAAATTCAGGAATTGAACTGAAATATAAAAAAGCATTTTCAATTCGGTTCTCAGTAGTGCAAAACCCAGCTAAAATGAAAAAAAAAAAATGGTATTAGTGAAGTTAAAAGGACAGTAATTTTGGAGTTCTGTTAAACTAACTATACTAGATTTGAAGTGAAAGGGAAGTGAAAGAAGGAGGTGTCAGCAAACATCATTAGAGTGCAACCGCTTCGCTATCTGCTTCATGACACAAGCTTAAGTTTAAAATCATAATCATTCAAGAGGAACGTATTTTCGTCTCATTCTCAAGATGGTTGATGTAGACATGGGGATTGTGCAAATGTTCAGATCATGAGAGACTAAAGGACGACACGCCACTCTCATGTGGTTTATTTCTGTTTTTCCCTTACAAAAAATAAGTATATTTCAAGTTCATTTTTAAAGTATACTTTCCCCCGGTTTCACAGACAAGGCTTAAGCTAGTCCTAGACTAAAATGCATGCGATGTTTTAACTGAAAGCAACTTGTACTGACATATCTTAAAATATGTTAGTGCTATTGTTTTGTCTCAAGATGCACACCAGCAATAGTGTACCTTTATAAAAGCTACTTGAATATCCTAATTGAACTAAGATCTAATCCTGGTTTAGCTAAGCCCTGTCTGTGAAACTGGGCCAATACTTTATGTAGTAAGTATACTAATATCAATGTACTAGATGTATACTTGTAAGTGTACTATTTCAATACTTGGGATTGGCCCTAAATTGTCCCACTTTTTTAAAATCATGTTTTTGTCAAAGACTATGTCTGGATTGGATTCAGAACAATGATCGAAACATAGATGAAGTAGATCGAGTCCATCAACACCAACAATGCCTTTAACAATGCTTCACAGTCGTTAACCCTTCCTGCTTCGACATTTCATTTGGTAATGTTAGGCAGTTTTAAACTTATATGCTGTTTAACGTTTGATGATCGCGTTATTTTACATTCACTAAGCAATCTTGTATCGCTTCGCTTGTTTCTACTTCTTCACCTGTGTTTTGATCGGAGATTCTGTACTCTATCAGAAGATGCGTAATAGCGCCCCCCTACCGTATAACAGTGAAAACATGGATAGCCGGAAAATTCAGTCAACAAAAATTCAGATATATAATAAGGAACATATCTGTTTGATTTAAAAATCAGTATTTTAAAGCAATGTAAGACAGTATGAAAAGTATGTGAAAAAAGTATTTAGCCTAATTGGCTACTCAATAAAAAGAGTAAACATATGGGCTACTTAATTATACTTTTATCTTGATCAAAAGATTGAGTTCAAGTAGAGGTGAATTATACTAGTATAGGTAAAGTAGGGCCTATACTTAAGAGAAGTACATAAAAAGTAGACTGAAAGTATAGCATCTTATTTTTAGTTTAAAAGAAGTATACTAATATAGCACACTTGAACACACTTCTTTTTCGTAAGAGGTGACCTCACATTGGACCGCTTGATACGATTAAGTAATCACTGTAAATGCAGTGACTGTGGGAGAAATTGCTCTGTTGATCTGCCTATCTGTCTTTGGTGGCTGGTTGTATGTAAGCCATGTCACTTGTATGGCTGTGCAACAGTTGGCCTTATGAATTATTTGTGTAGCACAATTGCATCTCATTTTACAGTCCTATTATATGTGATCTCTCTGCTCTCACCTCCCACCAGCCTGCCTATTGTGCATCTCTAATGGAGTATGCAATCCAGTGCTCTGCTTCCATATCTGACCCATGACCTTAAAGGTTCCCCGCCTCTACTGTCTGGATCAGACTAACCCCATCATACCTTTCTGCTGCTCTTTCTCTCCCATCATTTTCTATTTTTCCACATTCTGTGTCTTTTATTCCCATTTCCCCCTTTCCTAAACCAGTTTTCTTTCTTTCTAATCTCTCTCATTCCATTCATCTTGTATTTAGATACATCATTATTCCTGTTCTCTGTGCTTCAATCGCATTGCTTCTACAATATCCATTATTCACTTTAATAACTGATATTTTCTTCTTTTTCACTGCTCTCGTTCTCTTTTTCCTTGTGCATACGTTCTCCTCTTTCTCTCTCATCCACTCTCACTTTGTCCTCGCTTCATTCCCCCTTTTCTTATCTCACCTCCTCCTCTCTTCACTTGTTGCCTTTCTCATAAAGCAGCCCCCGACCGCTACATACACACAAACTCTTCCTTCTTTCTCTCCCCCCTCAATCAGGATGCTTCATCTGCGTGCAGCACAGAGCCAATTTACCCATGAAGTGCGACAGCCAGGGCTGTGGGTCTGGAGGGTGGAGAAGATGAAGGCTGTGCTCCTTGACCCATCGCAGAGGGGAATCTTCTACAACGGAGATGCGTACATTGTGCTCAGCAACCGTGGAAAGGAAGGAAGTGACCTGCATATGTGGATGGGTGTGTATTTTATAAAAGAAATGATTAAATGAATGAATGAAAATGCATCTGATGCAGTTTATCTGAAGCATTGCTTTAACGTAGGGTGAAGGAATTTAAAGTATTTTTGGTAAACTAAGGATGGAGAAAAAAAATCTGCATTAATGAAAGGTTCCTGTAGTTTTAGCATTTTTTTTTTCTTATTGTTGGCTTCCCTCCTCTGATCTAGGAGAGAAGTCATCCCGGGATGAACAGGGTGCTTGTGCCATGCTTTCCACTCAACTGGACAGCTTCTTGGGAGGAGAGCCAGTACAACATCGGCAGGTGCAAGGCTATGAGTCACCTGAGTTCATGGGACTCTTCCCTAAAGGAGTCAGCTACAAGGTGAGAGAAAAGGGACAGCAATAGGACAAAAAAAAAAAAAAAATCTCATACAAAGAAATTAATATTTTATCCAGCATGTATTAAATGGATCAAAAGTGTTACGGACATTTATGTTAAAAATAATTTCTGTTTCTAACATTGATAATAAGAAATGTTTCTTGAGCACTAAATCAGCATATTAGAAGGATTTCTTAAGGATCATGTGACACTGAAGACCGGAGAAATAGTTGCTGAAAATTCGGCTTTGCCATCACAGGAATAAATAAATTTTAAAATATATATTCAATAGAAAACAGTTATTTTAAATTGTAATAATATTTCACAATATTACTGTTTTTTTCTATGTTTTTAATCAAATAAATGCAGCCATGGTGAGCATATGAGACTTCTTTCAAAAACATGAAAAAATCTTCCCAACCCTAAACTTTTCACTAGTAGTGTATGCAGGCCCGGATTAAGAACACATTGGGCCCTGGGGCTATAGCAACACCAAGGGCCCCCTTTCATCTGATTGCCATGCCACAGTGTGTTGTACCACAATATTTTTTTTTATTGTTATTTTGATATTTTTACAAATCTCATTTTATCAAATCATTTTATATAAGCACAAGCACACTAAATATTCCATGCTATTTAACACATTAAAAACAAATGCATTAACTCCAGATATGAACTCCAAACAAACAGGTTGCAAAAAGCAGCAAAAACAATTGTCATACTTCAGTCATACTTCCTCAATGATTACTTTACCATGAATACTTTAAAGAGATAGTTCACCCAAAAATGAAAATTGTCATTACTTACATGTTACATGTTGGTAACCAGACAGTTGACGGCACCCATTGACTTCCATAGTAGGAAAAAAGTCAGTGGGTGCCGTGAACTGTCTGGTTACCAACCTTCTTTAAAATATTTTCTTTTGTGTTCAACAGAAGAAATAAACTCATTCAGGTTTAAAACGACTTGAAAGTGAGTATGTGATGACAGGATTTTAATTTTTGGGTGAACTATCCCTTTAAGGACAAGGGTCCGCATGCTAACTATTAGGATGCTGTCACTTTAAGACCTGCACGCGTCCGATTTTCTCAACTCACATAAGCCAACTGTGTTTATGTAAACCTTTTGTGTATTTGACAGTATTATAGCGCAATCAGACGCGAACGATGAAGTCCAGTAGTCAGGTGCTGTTTGACAGGCTTAAGTGTGTGTGCACGCTTCGGGTGTAACGTTATGAGGTCAGAAAAAGCGCATCTCAGAACAGCACACGAATGACGTGTTTAACTGGCAGGGCTTTAAAGCACATGCAAATGAAGAACTTTTGTGATTGCGAATAAGTGCAGTGTCCCGTGAGCAACTCTACCGCTGTGTTAACATGTGATGTGAATGTGTCGAGGTCGAGTTGTACGGATGGAGGCACCAGAACAACAACTGATAGAATGTGCTTCAAAGGCAGATAGTGGAGACAAGTCACACGACATTGGTGTTCGTCAAAAAACAGTAGGAAAGTTAATTCGGGATTTTTACACGGGTGATGATTTGAGAAAAACACTAACATTCTGAATTCAAACGGCAATAAAATCAATCGACTCGTCCCTGTAAATGTTGAAAACACCTTATGTTTTCATGAGAAACAATTACCATCCGAATAGGGCTTAACTCGTTATAAGAATAATAACTTGCTGCAGCTGCTATCTCACCTTCTTCAACGTGTAAAGCACGCAGATCGGCGACGGTGTCGGTGGGTGAAGATAATTGTGAGCTGCCGCAGCACGCGGGGTCTTCCACTGGCTCGGATGTTTTATGAGAAGCAAAGTAGTTAGTTAGTTTTGGAATTTTTGCTGTAAGATTAGCATCCCTTTTCTCCCTTTCAAGCTTATTTTTCCTTTTTTGCGCACCACTATCACTTTTGTTTATCATTTTGAACACCAGCGAGGCTGAACAAGCAATAAAGGCCAACTTCCCATTTTCTAGTCTACATGCAATAGCATAACAAAGAGGCGTTTCCCGATGTCATGGCGCGAATTGTAAAGTGATTTTGATTGGATGGTGATTTATCAGTCAGGCACATTTTCCAATCATTTTTTCTTGTTATTTTATTAGACACAAATCAACCACCTATGACTTGTCAATCTCATTTCCTCCAGCCAATCACGGGCCCCCTCTACCTGCGGGCCCTGGGGCTTCAGCCCCACCTAGCCCTTATGTTAATCCGGCCTTGAGTGTATGTCCAAAGAATGCGCCAGTATGGACTCACTGCGTTTTCTCCATCTGTCTCAGGAGGGTGGGGTGGAGTCTGGGTTCAAGAGTGTCAGGTCTAGTACTGGCCCTGTTACACATCTGTACCAAGTCAAAGGAAAGAAAAACATCCGCGCAAGAGAAGTGGAGCTTAGCTGGGGGAGCTTCAACAAGGGAGACTGTTTCATACTTGACTTGGGACAGGTGAGTATGTATGAATTTATACATAGGTCATTTATTTATTTATTTATTATGTAATATCTCTCATTGAGGTGCTAATATTTGTTATTTTAGTTGGCTAATCATGGCCAATCATGTAGTTGCAATTATCTTGTGTGTTTATAGACTATAATCGCATGGAGCGGTTCCAAAGCCAACATGTTTGAGCGACAGAAGGTTCGTGAGATCGCAATGCTGATCAGAGACACAGAGAGGAATGGCAAAGCTCACATCATTGATGTAACAGAGGGAGAGGAAACGCTGGAGATGGTTCAGGTGACAAACACCTGCATTCCATTGAAGATGCTCTTTGAATCACTGTCAAATCACGTTGGACAATATGATCATCAGGTTCAAGCTCATGCAGCTCAAACTGCTGTCATTTTGGCAAAACAAAGACCAAACAGGCTAATAAGAAATTCTAAAAATCATTTTAATTTAATTTAAACTTTTTCAAATTATTGATAAAAATAATTAGATGAAAAATATTGTTACAGTGCAGGCAGGCAAGGAGGAGAAGAGCTTGCAGCTTAACCTTTAATATGTTGGATATCCTCTTTGTTTTATTAAAAAAAATGTTTTATTTATTTTATGCTTAAATACATAAGGCAGGGGTAGCAGCGTCGGTCCTTGAGAGCCTCTGTCCTGCAGAGTTTTAACCTTGAAAAAAAACCCCCCGCTGTTCCACCTGACTGCTGCAGATTCATTTAGACGTTGATAGTCCCTGTGTTCCATTTGGAAGGGCTCATCTCTATGCCCTAATCCCTTCAAAGGGTTTACCCTCCGGAGTGAGAGCTTCGAAGGGATGAAGGGAATGCACTTCTGCATCATCTTAATGAAACAATCAAGGAGGCGCCTTCATTGCACATTTTGTACACAGGTTGACCCCCCAAAAAACATGCAAGTCTAAACGTTGAGTAGATTGTGCAAGCTGCGCCTTTTGTATAACGCTAGTTTATTTATTTATTTTTGGTTTATCGCACCATATTGTATATAGTGTCTATGTATCTGAAACATTAGAATGGACTGATAAAAGTAGCTATAAAGTTTTTTTGTTGAAGTACAATGTCGTTTTTGAAACTCGTAAAATTATTACAGTAGTATAGAAAAATACTATATACATTTGTAGGTAAAATCGAACTGTACCCATTCTGTGAACAAAACAACTTCGCTGTGCAAAGGATCATGGGGGCCTGAAGTTGTTCCCTTTGAAATCCTTCATTCCGAAGAGCCTTTGAAGTGGCCAGTTTTGAGCACTTTGGTTTGGAACAACCCTTCAATATGGCAGCCATGATTGTTTTCATTCCAAAGTGCCCTTCGGAGGGTGATATATCCCGTTTGGAACGCACCGTGTATTGCCACATAATTCCCAGTCCAAGGACGTGAACAGCTCCGAATATAACATCACGTGTTGTCATCTCGAGACTACAGTAATTACAATATGACGTGAACGCATTATAGGCCTATGCTTTTGAAGCGCTCTCTCAGTACTTTGATGTAATACAACACACCAAATGGTCAGCACATGGTCTCGTCGAACACACTTGAATTCGGTCAGTTCAAGTCGAACACATCTTAAAATCTGCAATGGTCAGGCGGTATAGCAGCCACATGGTACAACTCTCAGAAAATTACACATTGTAATTGCAAGTTCTACAAGCACATGAAGGCCTTTTACAGTTCAGAATCGCTACCGTAATTATGACATGGCGTGTGAACGCAATGTAAAATAATATAATATAATAATAATTATAAAGAATTTTTATTAAATTAGAAAAATGTAATTATATATAAATGATATATTTTATAATTTGCAATGCGCTTTTTCATAAATGGATTAGAAATATTAATAACATTAACACCATCTCAAATTGAATTGAAAGGCACTTGGTCCAATCCCAGCTCTGAAGGACAGCTCAACAGAGGAAGACACTGAAGCAGATATCTCTAATTCTGCTTCCCTTTACAAGGTCAGTTCTCTCTGTCCTTTACAGTGTAATGTGCAGGTATCAAAATAACCTTTTTTGTCAATCAAACTGTTCGTCTATCACTTCACATTGGAGATAAATCTCTAAATAATTCTCTCTCTAAGGTCTCTAACGCAACAGGCCAAATGACCTTGACAAAACTATGTGAGAAAGGACCTTTCGCTCAAGAGCTGCTGGAGAAAGATGACTGCTTCATATTGGACAATGGATCTAATGGGAAGATCTACATTTGGAAAGGTGATTGCGTTTATTTGTTCATCTGCGTGTACTGTATAGCAAAATCATCATTTTTTAATCATTGCCTTACTTTATTGCCGCACAGGAAATGGAGCCAATTTAGATGAGAAGAGAGTTGCCTTGAAGGTGGCAGATGAGTTTATTACAGAAATGAACTATCCCAAGATGAGAACGCAGGTACAATAACCGGCAGCTCATTGTTTCATTTTCATTTCTGTGCAGAATTATGATCTCTTTCATTAGTCATCCACATTTCTTTATTACCTTAGGTGGAAATTCTCCCTCAGGGTCGTGAATCTGTCCTCTTCAAACAGTTCTTCAAGAGCTGGAGTTAAACACACCAACATATAGAATGTATGAAGAAACGTATACTCATTTTGTATAATCACACAGCATACTAGCCATGAGTGGTGTAGCCTACCTGTTAAAAGTCTTTGCTGTTAGCCAAAAGATTGTTTGTTTGATCCCAGGTATTGTGAAAGCTGGGACAGTTGTCTTTTTTTTTTTTTTTTCAGGAACTGCCTATTTAAAAAATATAAATTTTAAAAATGTGAATTGTTGATCAATTTTCTGTCACATGCAGATGTTTTTCTTTAATATAAATCACCTATACAACCCAAATGTTTGTTATTTAATAAAATTCAAATACTTATGCAATAACATGATGTCTGTTAACCTTTGTATATATTGAGCCTCAAATTGGCTGATATCAAATACATGCACAAAAAGACACACATACAGTACTAATGCTTATGTAACCATGTGATACTATGCGGTCTTTGGTGTGATCATCCTTTATCTTGGAGATACGCTCCATGATAAAGGATGAGCCTATATTTATATAAGGTTTGCACCTCCCCAACCAATCAAAATCAGTGTGAAGAACAAATGGCCCATGAAGGTGCAGAAAATAAACACTGAACAAATAAGCAACAAGAAGGACTTGAGCAATAACAGTTTCACAATCACAAGCAAAATTAAGCCCCACTGACTTTCTTAATGAGTTGATAAATGGGTTTAAAAACAAGTCTACAAATTAGGAGCATTACAGACTCCGTAAAGAATCAATGAACACAGTACACAATCTTATTTCTTAATGATTTTGGTATTACAGTATATCTACTTTAGAACTAGCGGATCAGAGTAACAAACATTTTACTGCCTAAATCTGCAGTTTATTGATTAAGAAATTAAGAGACACACTATGAGTCATTTGAGAACTTATAGTATGAGGGTGGTTTCATTTCGTGCAAATGATATTTACAGTTATCTTGAAATGACAACCATCTGGGTGTGGTGTGAAAAATGACCAAGACATGATTCATTATGGCTGTTGCTATGCCAGTTATTGTTTAATATTAAAATGCATATTCAGCATGTTTTTATATTAGTTTTTTCTATTATGTCAAAAGAAAATGCATCTTGCAATTGCTTTCATGATGTGAACAATTTCACATGATTCATTTCTGGTCATGGATTAAACGGAATGTCACAGTAAAAGCCGGGGACACACTTAACGATTAGCTGAAACATTCTAAGACTGAACTGAACACACATACTGATTGTTTCCTTCAACTGGAGCCAATTTATATACTCACGCATGGAATTTGAACACCGACTGTAATCGCAAGCTGAACGCAACCGGCTCTGACTGGACGCGTTTGAGCGTGATCAGTCATAAGTATCAATTTACATTCATAATCGGCCTTACAATCGTAAAGTGTGTGAGCGGCTTAAGTTTAAATCTTTTGACAGAGATGCAAAGTTTAGTTTTAATCAATTTAAGTTTCAGTTTTGAAGTAGATCAAAACTTGAGACAACCTTAATAAAATATTTTGCTGCCTTAAGTGCCTTCTTCTTAGTCAGCTTGCTAAAATTTAAACCAAACACAGTCATGCTATTCAGACTTTGAAATGATTAGACCTGACAATATAGTTAGTACATGAAGCATCTCCAATAGTTTTTCAGCCTACATAAATGGATTACATAAGCTCATAATGGCAATGCCCTTATCACTGCTCCTCCCTCAGCTGATAGATGAGATATCATGTGTCTATGGCTAGGGTGGATTGAGGAGTCAAAGGTTGTTGTCTAGTTATGCAGATGGCATGATACTGCAGGAGAGAATCTGGGTCCTTGTGCTCTTGTTCTGCCAGTGTGCACCACAAATCTCTGAGCTGGCCTGTTCCCGCAACAGAGAAGGTGAGGGCTGTAAACTTCATTCCTTTAATTTAAACAATGTTTTATTTATTTATTTAAAAAAAAAAAAAAAGAGAGAGAAAGTCAATTCAATTGTACTGTGAGTCAGGAAGTGTAGAAAACCTGTCTGTGCTCGCACCTACATTTGGGATATATTTGTGTCGATTTTTATATACTTCCTTATCTTTTAGTAATTGGTATTTTAGAAATGAACTTATTTTTTTAATTTAATTAATATATTTAAAGTATAATTAATTCATATAAAGTATAAATAATACATATTAAATATATCATAATTTTTAATTACTTTTTGTATTGTTTCAGACCTTTGATGAGATTTGATTTTTGAACATGAACTAGACTTTAACAGCCAACATGAAGAGTATCCTGAAGGACAAACGTAAGTTTATATATTATGATTTCAACAATAACACTTATGTATTATAGTGTGTTTGAATGTTTAAAAACTAAAAGTAAAGATGTTTGTTTGTGTGTATATAACAGGATTTGAGGCACCTGAAGCTGGTTTGAGTAACTCTATTGGAGCTGTGCGCTGGGCTATTCCTGACGAAAGTCTTCAGGCTCACAGCTCCGTTCCTAGCAGGAGCAGTCAGAGCCCCAGACAAAAGGTAGGTAGGTAGGTAAGAAAGAAAGAAAGAAAGAAAGAAAGAAAGAAAGAAAGAAAGAAAGATAGAAAGATAGATAGATAGATAGATAGATAGATACATACATACATACATACATACATACATACATACATACATACATAGATAAAGAATATACATACATAATAAAGAATAAAATACACCTTACCAATCTTTCTGTTTTTATACAGGACTTGAAAGATCTCCGCAGCCTGCAGGAATGTGTGAAGTTTATCACTCAGTGGAAACAGCAGGTGGAACATGTCTGCAAGGTAACGTATAATGTTTTTAATAGCTTATAGATTTTAAGAAAGAATCATCACCGCATGAGCTGCAGGTAATTACGGGTGAATTCCAATGTATCCACATTTCTTACCTATGAAACTTTAAACTTCCTTTAAAATTCAAGATGAAAATGTGTGTAATGACATACATTACCTCAAACATTCCCACCATCTAGCTTTAAATAAATCACGAGGACCCTGGGTCACATGACCATAAATGATAAAATTACGCAATGTCTTAATTACTGTAATTTCAAGACGTGATGTTCTGCTCGGAACTCTTTCTGTGGCATCACTATCAACTATCCTAAACTGCAATTAATCTGCACCGGTCAGGTGGTACAACAGTCACATGGTACAAGTAGGAGCTCTTAGAAAATTCACAACTTACAAGTTGTGATTACGAGTTCTACAAGAACATAAATTGAAAGTTTCATAATTACAATAATTATGACATGGTGTGAACGCACCTTCACAAGTGACCTTGTCACATGTACCTTTCACTGAAGGGATTCAGGTGTTCACTTTAATTTGAAACTCCCCTACAAATAGTGTCCGTTGCCTGAAATGCCCCTCAAAGGCGAAAAAACGTTGTTTGGTAATTGCCCATAGATTTGACTAACAGCATGCAAGTGTGATATTGCTTTTATACACTGGTTCAAAGAAGAAGAAGAAGAAGCTGGGTAACTTACATTTTTAAAGGTGCCCTAGATTCAAAAATTGAATTTACCTCGGCATAGTTAAATAACAAGAGTTCAGTACATGGAAATGACATACAGTGAGTCTCAAACTCCATTGTTTCCTCCTTATTATATAAATCTCATTTGTATAAACGACCTCCGAAAAACAGGCGAATCTCAACATAACACCGACTGTTACGTAACAGCCGGGGTGTACGCCCCAATATTTGCATAATGCCAGCCCATGTTTAAGGGATTACACAAGCCAGTAAAGTCTGGATCTGTGCACAGATGAAGTATCAGACTAGGTAAGCAAGCAAGAACAATAGAGAAAAATGGCAGATGGAGCAATAATAACTGACATGATCCATGATAACATGATATTTTTAGTGATATTTGTAAATTGTCTTTCTAAATGTTTCGTTAGCATTTTGCTAATGTACTGTTAAATGTGGTAAAAGTCATAGACATATATATGTCTATGGTTAAAGTCACCATCGTTTATTACTGTATTCACGGAGACAAGAGCCGTCGCTATTTTCATTTTTAAACACTTGCAGTCTGTATAATGCATAAACACAACTTCATTCTTTATAAGTTAAATCTCTCCAACAATGTAGCATTAGCCATTAGCCACAGAGCATATAGCCTCAAATTCACTCTGAATAAAACGTTAACGTCCAAATAAATACTTTACTCACATAATTCGAAGCATGCATACAGCATGCATGACGAACATCTTGTAAAGATCCATTTGAGGGTTATATTAGCTGTGTGAACTTTGTAAATGCACTGTAATATAGTCGAGAGCTCGTTTGGCAGGGAGCGTGAGCATTTAAAGGGGCGGCGTCGAGTGTAAATCAGTGCATAGTTAATGATGCCCCAAAATAGGCAGTTAAAAAAATTAATTTAAAAAAATCTATGGGGTATTTTGAGCTGAAACTTCACAGACACATTCATGAGACACCTTAGATTTATATTACATCTTGTGAAAAAGCATTCTTGGGCACCTTTAAACATAATATTGCCAGTGTCTGTTGGCATTGGCTGCATCCAAAATCACACTTCCCTATTATATAGCAGGCAAAAAACAGTAGGCCTAAGTGACAAAAGAAGTATGTCTGAATTCAAATTACTCATAAGCAGGCAAAAAGTACCCAGATGACCTATTTCTTCTGGTGAGATTCTGAAGTGTGTACAGCATGATGGACACTTCACTATCCCATGAGGCCATGGGAGAGGATTTTTAAATGGATCTTTAAATGAAGCGACGCAACTGATGCTGATATGTCACATAATAATGATAACATGGCGAATGTAATATGTGCAGATTACATTCATACTACACACATTCATACTATGTAGAACTTACTTTTTAACGGCCGTGAAGAGTCACTGGTTTCGTTCCTGAATATTTCAGTGTATTTGAACAAATCAGTTAGAAAATGAAGAGAGTTACTTGTCGTCACCTTCTGTGAAACAATGGAGAAAAAGTCATAGGAAAATCCCCACCAAAAATGAGTTAAACAGGTTTGGAACAACTTCAGGAACTAAATGATAGAATTTTCATTATTGGGTGAACTGTCACTTTAATGTTATAAAGGTTGCTTGGCAACATCTTATAAAGTAATGGTTTATCACACTTTGACAAAGCTAAGTTCATAGAAGTTTAATATTAATGTATCATAAAGCTACTGATAAGACTAAATGAACTCCATGTCACCCTGTCATGATGGCTGCATTGAACTGATGGTGAATGGTGAGGTAGGGTTTCTGTGTTATGAAACTGGATGCCCATCGCATCACCTTTTGGAGGTCTGGAGAGTGGGAGGAAGGACTGTGGGATGAGGAATGCAGACTGTAATGGGTGCGTGTTTGACATACACTCATGTCTAAAGTATCACAAAAAATATTGACTGTGTGTGTTTGTTAGCCTGGTGCCAGTGCAGACGAAGGCCCAAGTATGCATGCAGAGCCGCGTAGTCTGGAGCAATGCCGCAAGCTCATCCTGGAATGGGCACAGGAGCTCAAGAAAGTTGACAATGTGAGTTTATGTCTAAAAGAGACCTATGTATAAACAGACAACATAGGTTACAGCCTAACTGAAATCAGTTATGTCTAACATGTTCACAAGCACAACATGTTCACTAAAACATTTTTAATATAGAGAAAATATATAAAAGTGCATGAAGGAGATCATGTATACATATTTTTAAATTCAAACTTTCAAAAAATTTAGTGTGAATTTGTGATAATTAATTTTTTACATATGCATTATAGTTCTTTCAAATATGTATGTGTTGTATACTTCTAATATACCTAAAAAGGTACGCAAGAAAGCTGAATGTCATGAAATCTCATCAAGCACCCCTGTGTTCAAACTATACTCATGGCAGTCACCAATCACCAGCATTATTTTCATTAAGATCATTATTTTTTCCTACTGTAGTTATATAGTGAGGGCACATGGCGTCAAGAACAAGATGTGATATGGGAGCAGAAAGAGAGCAAGGCTGATTCTGCCAAGCATATGGAGCAGAAGATTATGGAATGGGCTAAAGAGCTACAGACTGTGTCAGAGGTCAGGTCAGAGGGTTTGACCCCATGAGACGTGTGATAAAATGTATATACGGTATTGTGTGTATATTATATGTATATTATACCTGTGTGCAGCACTGTGGTGTGATGAGGCAAGAATTAGCCCAGTTTCTGAAGCTGCTGGAACTGAAGAAGAGGAAAATCTTGACTCTGTTGCCTTTTCTAGAGTTCATAACTTGGTCTCTACTGAAGAAGGACAGCCAGGTACAAATTTAGATAAGAGACCAATAAATTAAAAACCTTTTACAAACATATAGCAAGAGTCCATAGTTTGCAATACTGAATCAACATATAATTTGAACAGGATCAGGAGATAATTTTATCACTGTTTATGTAAACAGTTTGACAGTTTACAGATCATCCCTATGCCCACAAAAGTTTTTTTACACACACGTTCAATAATATAAGCAGTATATTTATATGTATTTAGATGTATTATATTTATAATATAAAATTATATTTATAAAAATACATTTTTAGGGTGTTGTTCCACAGCTATGGCTCCTCAGCAAACATCAGACCTGGAAAACAGGTGATTATTTTATTTATTTTTTTTAACTTACATCCGTCAATAGAGTGAAATACTGATTTAGCAATTTACATTAAATTCCCATTAGGACAAAAGTTATGATTTAAATGATTAAATGATATTGACAACAGCTCGTACGTATTATAAACAGTATAATTCAATATGTATAATTGTTTTGACAGAGACAGCAAAGTACATTCCAAACTCAGGTACAGATTTATGTATTTATTATGTATAATCTTGTTCAGCACACAACTTAATGTGGCATCTAGCATCTAGAATGCCATTACTTTAATCAAATCACTGTGGAAGTAATGTTTATCACCGTTTTCCATAGTGTGGAGATGGATCCGCAGTGCTTCAGGTAGCTCTGATTTAGCAGTTTATGTCTCACTACTAATGAAACAATTCATTTGGGCTTTTAGAAAGCTTTTAAATTCATAATTCAACCTGTTCCATTTTATCATATCTCCTGTTTAGTGGACATCACATTGGACCCCATGACTAACCACCCATGGTTACTGCTCTCAGATGACAAAAAGAAGGTACAGGAAGCTCTGAGTGAAACTGAAGTGTCATTCAGTCCCCAACGCTTTGACAGCTGGCCGTGTGTTCTGGGCTGGGAAGGGCTCACTTCCGGTCGGTACTATTGGGAAATTGATATAGCCAACAATGGCTACTGGCGTATCGGAGTGACCACTTCCTCCTCCAAAAGGCATGGCCGGTGTCCCATGAACCCCTCTGAGGGCTTCTGGACAATATGGAGAAGCACACGGCAGTTTTACGCGTGCACCAAGCCGGAAACCGAGCTGCCTCTTTCACTTGTGCCCAGAAAGCTGGGAGTCTACCTGGACTATGAGGAAGGACAGGTGTCTTTCTACAATGTAGAGACACGCTCACATATATTCACATTTACTGCAAATTTCAGAGAAAAGTTGTACCCGCTTTTTGCACCACTGGATGGACGTACGCTTATCACATTGTCCTCCACAGAAGTCAATCCATAAACATCCTCTTTCGACGTAGATCTCTATAGATCTACAGTCCTTGTAACACGACAAATGTCCTCACAGAGGGCTAATGGGGGCAGGTGGGATTTACATACAAATACAGCTGCCAGTTATCAGGATTCAAGCAGATGATCACAATTGTCAGATCTAAAGGATGAGATCCTGTGGATAATGTGGAGCTGTTTTGGTTGTAAATTTCTAAAGTTCATTTTCTTAACAGAAAATGATGAAATTTGACGCACATCCTCAAATTGTATATGTACATTTCAACATTGTGCTCACAAGTCAGTTAGTCCTTATGGAGCACGCTGGACAATGATTTGATTAATCAAAATTCTTTGTCATTTTTGTTAGGATATCCTCTGAATGACATTTGCCAGTACAATAAAGTGTTTTTCAGAAAAAAAAAAGTATATATATTTAATTTAAAAAAGCCCTTTTGATTCTAGCTCACGATTCTTAAACAATAATGTAAATTTGCTTAATGTAGCACCACTTTAGAGTGTACACTTGAGTAGTGTGTGGGTTTTGGAACCAAACAATTAAATTTGGGGTTTTCCAATATGGTTCGCTGCTTGGAGTGCCAACAATGAATACTTTGAGACTCATAAAAATACAATTCAAGGAACACAATATGAATGTCTACAAGCTCCAAACTGCCAGTCCTAACACCTAACACAGTGTTATGTAATTGTGTTGCATGTTTTATAGGTTGTTTGCAGGGCTTGACATTAACTTTTTTGTTCACCAGCCACTGTGGCTAGTGGTTTTCCAAAGTTACTAGCCACTCAGCATTTTCACTGGCCACAATTTTAATGTTGGTAAATTACATTTTATATGATTAAAGTTGACTTTGTTATGCTTAAATTAGTTTATTTTGAGTCATTTTACTTGATTTAGAAGATTTAAAACCCTTTCAAACTTTTAAATGCAGATTGACCACCCAAAAAATCAAGACTCCATTGTATATCAGCTGGTATGTCGCCTACATGTGGGCAAGAGGTGGACAATATGAGCATGGGCTAATATGAGAAATTTGATAAGTTATTTCTGTTAGGCTATATAAAAGAACAAAGAAGCAAATTACAAAAACAATAGTAAATTAAAAATAATATTTTTTCAGATACAGTAGGTTTATTTAATATATAGCCTAGCCTACATTTATTTAACATCTTTTGTTGTTTGATTAACATTAATGACAGAAAGGTAGGCCTATTTAATTGGGCTGCTGAATGCATGGACGTAACTGACGCATATTCAGACGCAAACCCACCTGTTTACGTCCACTTAAGCCATAACCGACTGTATTCACGTGAGATACTCCACACGATGGACATTTAGACATCTGTGTATTAGACATCTGTGTACGTGTATTTGACTATTCAGGCGCGAGGAGAACTGATCGCGCGCGCAACAGAGAGAGAGAGCACGCGAGAGAGTGCTTCTGTTGTGTGTCATTCAGCGCAATTCCGCTTGTTCCTCCTTCAATAACTGCACGTAAATAACGAATTGTGTGATTGGATTGTAATTTTGTGCTACGACGATCTTCGACGATCATTTGGCTGTAAACTGAAATTATATTCAACCCGCCAAAGTGGCTAGTGGGAGTGGCTGTCTTACCCGCCACAGCTGAAATCTACCCGCATTTGGCGGGTTGGCGGGTGTTATGCTGCGTTCCAGGCAGGTTTTTGAGCCCGTAAGTCACGATTTCAAATCACGACTCACGACTTTGTAGCGTTCCAGGAAAGTCACGCCAAACTGCGTAAAAGTGTAAACAAACCAACATGGCGGACCGTACGGGGCTTATGCTCATTAATTATTTCTATCGCCAAAGGTGCTTACTCCTTGCTTATTTAAGGGAAACAGAGGAGGAAAACGGCGCATAAGGCAAGAGAAGCTGTTATACCTTTTATTTTACCGTGCACTTGCATAAACACGGCATCCGTAGGGGCTGCCATTGTTGTTTCACGGGCTATGTGACGTCAGAACTCGTAACTGGGAGTAACTTACATTGATCTGGTACGAGTTCACGGGTGGGAAGTCACGGCTTTGACTGCTGTTCCAGTGCACTTTCACGGGTAGAAGGTTGGAAAAACACGGGTTACGGGTTGCCTGGAACGCGGCATTAATGTCAAGCCCTGGTGGTTGTTTGCAATCACGTGGTTCTGGTGACGCGCGAAATTCCGGTGGAGGGCAAGCAGTGAAAATTGGAATGGAAGAGATGGGGAAAAGTCCCTTCTTTGCTGGTTTAGAAAGGTATAAACACTAAATCACAACATATGTTGGACGCGATCCTTATGTTATGAAGAGGAGAGACTTTTCCGCTTAATTAAAAGACTTTCCTGTCATCGAGGAGGTAGATATAGAGGATGTGAAGCTGCCGTCACGCCGTGTTCAGTTCTAGCCTGGGTTTGTTTATATCGCGCTGCCTTTCCACTAGTTAAGTTAGAGCAGTATTTTGATTTTCTGTCGTGATTGTGAAAAATGTCACCATTGTTGGTCATATATGCTGAATAGAGAATTGTAATAGGAACTCACGATATCGTTCGTGGAAAAAAACTGGACGGTAATGCAATTTTCGCCTTGGTTGAGAAGGTGAGGAAAGACGACTAGCAAATGTAATATTGTCACTAAATAAACCCACTGCCTTTCACTCAAAATAATCACATACTTAGCTGAGTTTTGTATGTGTTTTTTTTGTGAAATGATTAACATTATGTTGTAGAGCAGTGGTTCCCAAACTGGGGTACGCGTACCCCTGGGGGTACGTGAGGTGACAACAGGGGGTACGCGAACAAATGCTGAGTAGTTAATTTAATTCTACCTTAAAATAATATTAAAACCGAGCCAAAATGTCGTAAATCCAGTACATTTAATCAAATTACCTCATCATTTGGAATAAAAAATGACTGTATCCACACAAGCAACAAGCATATGATAGATTGCGTGCAGAATCTGCTGCCTTAAATCGCGCTTACTGTCGTTCTCGACAATGCACCTTTGTAACAGTAGGGATTTAGCACTTCACTCGCATGAAGAACAAATAAAGACACAGATAATGGATTAATTTCGATTGAAGACTCAAACTTTCTCCGATACAAAAACATACCTTGTGTGAGTTCTTGTATTTAATGATGATAATAAGCAAGAACGCAATTGTTCCCAAAAATCCACATGACTGCAAACGTGACATTATTATACAACAGGTCAAAAAAAACGTACATTTTAAACACAGTACTGTCTGTATTTACTATTTTGCAATGAAATAATAGTTCTAACGAAAACACAGCAGAACTACAACACACGTCTCTGTTTCGCGAACAATTCTGCGGCTTTGAACGAATCATGAGAGTCAATGATTCAATGATTCATTCATAGCCACTTGCTTCGTTACTGAATGAATGACTCGATGACTCACTCATAAAAACAGTGACTTGCTGCCACCTACTGGCGGTTTTAGTTTAATATTTAAAAGTTTTACTTAGTTTTACCATCATTGCATATTTCTCTATTGAACATTTTTATATATTATTTTTTTATTTTATAACATTATTTATTTTATAAAGTTATTCATAAAGGTAAAAATATGCACTGGAAAATCAATTTAGGGGGCAAATATTGTCCCTTAATGGTAAAGGTGTAACTGCAGTCGAAGTGGAAGAGAGGGGGTACGCAGAAGGATGGTAATCCCTTCAGGGGGTACTCCAAGCAAAAAAGTTTGGGAACCACTGTTGTAGAGTATGATCACTCGGCTTGTGAATTATTATAACTTGCACACAGCCACTTCAAAACTGTTCACGAGCTTCTATGGGCTTGATTTTGGTAGTCATTTGTTGAAATAAATACAAAAATACAGCGTGTTTGTGTCTTGAACGTGACCATCCGATTCTCCTCTGTGGTGGTCATATAAGTGAATATTTACAAAAACAACATTAAAACTAGTTACATTTACACACTTCCAACAAATAAATGGATCGACTTCTGTCAGCTTGTTTATTTTATTTGGACATTTTCTACCATATGACGGCTGAAGCAGCAGCGCGTGTTCTCATGGTAACCAGATCAACATTGTGAACGGAATACTACAAAACTGAAGTGAAAACACCAAATTATAATTAAATAGGATAAAATATCTTCTCCTCCCAGCAAACGATACCATGAAGAATGTGGATATTTAACCAAGTCATAAACAAATAAGGTAAGCAGGTATCCATATTCATTTAAGTATCAGCAGACGCAAAACGCTATAAAAGGCGACAACTTTTTAAGTTAAAAAACGAAATAAGTTATAAAAAACGGTATAAGTTATGTAAACGATATAAACACCTTCTAGGTTCTCGATTTTATTGATTTGAGCAACCATAAACGAAGCAAAACATGCGAATTTTGAGTTTTTGATAGGATTCCTATATAGAAACATCACTCCCTGCTCTCCAGACTCATTCGCGCTGCTGCTGTGCCGTCATGTGCAAACAACCTATTATGAATCTTACATGAATGCTACATTTCTTGTAACTCTTTTAAAATTGTATAAACATGACTGTGCCATAATGCTCTATCCAAAAAGAAATCAAGACACAATGAATGATTTTTTAAAAAGCGTGTATTTAAAAAAAACAAACAAAAAAACACTTACAAATAAAAGCATGTGTATATATGTATAAAGGTAACATGTAAGGGAAAAAAAAACAGCATAAAAAAATATATAGTAAGTTGGAACAGTAGAGAATTTGATCAAGATTACCAGGAAGGACTCAAACATGCCCTGAGTATTTGCTCATATTTAGGCATCCAACCTATAACCACTTACACATCAAGGTTAATTTCTTGGTAAATCTGACTGGCCAGTTATGCGTTTATCTGTGCCATTTTACTAAAAAAAGAAATAACAGGAGTAAATCAAGAAGTACTTCAAACGCCAGAATATTACTGGTTGTACGAAGTCTTCAGACCATAACAGATCGATTTAAAGCTTTGTTAAGAAGTTAATCTACTCTAGTTCGATGCATGTTCTACTTTTTGAGCAAGTGAAATCAAAAATGGTATATTCCTTTCCTATACATTAAGGTATAAAGATGGGAACAACTGTAACGTATATGAACTTAATAAAAAGGATTCCAAATGCAAAATACAGTGTTGCTTTTTTGTTGTTTTTATTACAGTTATTGGCTATAAACAGTGCTGCTTGTTTCATCTAAGTATTCATACTCAGGAAATGCTGGTTACAGAACAGGTTACAAAATACTGGCATTACTACATTTTCAAAAAAGTGGCCATCTAGTAATTCAGTGACAAACTTCTTTACAACCTTACCAGAGTGAGGAAACTAAGTGTTAGGAGGCAAGTGACCTGCACTGACCTACAACAGGACAAAAAAAATCCCACACACAGTTATGCCTCATTGCTGGACATTCATTCAAAATGATAGGCCAGTATTGCTCCTCCAGTGGTGAAAGAGCACTACACCACCTACAGCGCCCAGCTGTTACTAGTCTTACTCACACAGAACTTTTCTGGATCAGCTGACTTGCACAGGTCCCAGTGGAGTGAAAAAGATGAAATATAACACAAGACTGAGGGATCACATGGGTCTGCAATTCACCAAATGCTCCCTATATGACAAGCTGTTTTGGTCAAATAAAGGCAGTAAAAAAAATATATATATCAAAATTCTCCTTTGCTTTTTCTTTCAGCATCCCGTCATCTTAATCAGAATCACTCTTTTCATCCTTTACCATCAGTTTTTTCCCTCTTTTGGGTTCAGGTGTTTGGCCATCTCTTTCTTTTTTGTTTTTTGACACCCTGGGGGAGGGAATTCAAAGAATGTTGTGGATATATAGGCATCAATTGAGCTCTCTGTTGACAGTCATTGTGTAAATGCTGTAACCGTTGATTACCAAAAAAAAAAGAAAAAAGAAAAAAAGATGCAGTTGTGGAATGAAAACACTTACAATTTCTGCCGGTATTTGTCCACATCAGATGGAGGCACAACATCACTTAATTCCAAACTGTCATTAATCTTCTTAAGCATCTCGAATCTTTCCCTACCCCGCACCTGTGTGAAGAGGTCATGCATACAAATAAACCACAATGGTTTCGTTTAAAGCCTTATTCAACAATATTTGCAGTACACAATTCCAAGCTTAAAGTAAAAGCTAGATTAGTACAAACTAGGTAAGGCGTGGCCAGTTTATTCATAAAACACATTTCATACAGTGGTAATTCAGTTTTACATAAAAATGATAAAAAAAAAAAAAAGGTTAAAAAATACAATAAAAAGAAGTTACAAGAAGCTGGAGGAAAGAGAGAATTTAAACAATTTATTTTAACAATTACAAATTAATTATAGCAATTATATTAAATTATAGCAATTATATTCAATTAAAGCGTAATGTTAATTGCACCAGGGGTTTTTTTTCTATAAAAAAAACTAATTTTCATAAAAAGGTGAATACGATTTTTGAACTAAAGTCAAAAGAAAACGTAGCACAACATTTGGCTAATTCCAGGGTATATGCAGCCATTTTTAAGACATGTACAAATAAAATACAGTGAATGTTAATGTCAGAAAAACCCATACATCCTAATAAATTATATCTCTCAGATTGTTTTACTTAATTAAACAGATTGCAGGCACAGGACTTAATACTGCTTAAGAGCAAAACTGGTTTTAAATACTGAAGGCAAGTTTTATTCAATATATACATATGTATTGAAATTGGTTTGTGTACTATTATATCAATACAAATTAGAAGTTGACAGATATTGTAAAATCTATATACTGAATGTGTTAAATAATGTTCTTAGTCTTTCCTTTCAGTGTCAGGGTGGCCCAAAGTGAAGCTACAAGATTTTATATTGAATTGAAAGGCAGATACAGTTTATTGTGCAACTAAAACACTAAAACAAGAAAGAAAGCAAGAAAGAAAAAGAAAGAGTTAATTCAATCAATCAATGCCTTTTGAAGTTTAATATTCACACTAGACCATTCTGTAATTCCTGTTTTTCCAGTTGCAAATTTAAGACCTCTTAAAATGATAATTAAGACTTGTGTTATACCATTTAAGATATTTAAGATTTTTTATTACCTTAAATTTGATAAAACTGAATTTAAAGGCACAGTATGAAAGTTTAACTGCTAGAGGTCGCTTATTCAAAACAATAAAGACGTATCATAACACCACGAATGAGTGTCTGTGGAATCATGGGAGTTGTCGTCTTCACCTCCACAGCCCATAAAAAGCAATCAGACGGGATTCAGGCTGAAATCATGTTCATGGATGAGCTAATGTATTAAATCTTTATTAACGTTACTGTAGTATGAAGCAGGGCCGAGAGCCTGTGATATTTTATGTTGCTGTTTTTATTATGCTGAACTAGTACTTATACAGGTCACTTTATTTGACAAATTAAAATTGTGGGGTAATGCAGCTCTGTTTTACTTCAAAATCAAAAAAATTTCAAAATCATACTAAAAATACATTGGAGTGTGTTGAAAGTTATGTTTGTATGTATTTTGGGTACAAAAATGTTACTTGCAGTAATTAAAGAAAAAAATAAGATTCAAACAAGACTAACCGTGTTGAGCTATATAAACAATGATTAGTTTTCTTTTGATTAAGGTTTCCAAACAGTTGCTCACCTGTCTAATAAAGCACAATTTATTAAAGAGTCTTTGGTGTTTCCATGATAGCGGATATGACATCATTGACAGGCGACGCAATGACACGGGCCGTTACACTGGTTAAAATAGCTGATTTCTCTTGGATTTAAACATTGTTAGAAACATTTGAGATAATGCAAGTACAAAACTCAACATAATATACTGTATAACACTGTTTTAATGGTTTTTGGATAATTTAATTCAAAAATCTTACATATTGTGCCTTTAAGACTTTTTAAGGACTAATAGTGACCCTGAATTCACCCCTCAATAAAACCCACAATGATCTCCAAGAAAATCACAGAAGAATTAGGGTTGTGCCGATGGACGATATCATCGTCCATCGTGATGGCTGACCGACATCACGATGGAGAGACACCATCGTGATGCCACGCCCCCGCCCCGCTCCGCCCCTTTTATTCCCCTCACGTGCAACCTATTGGAAAGCCCGGATGAGTCATTAGTTGGGAAATAAAATAACCCTTTCGCACGTAAGTTTAAAATATTCTGGTTGACCCCCCAGCGTGAGTTTTTCAAGGTGACCGTTATTTAGAACGTATCACTATATTGTTTCCATGGTGACGCGTCATTGCTTGTCATGTCACACACTGCAGCGCTGTATGACTGATGATCTGCTTTTATTTCAGTTTTCCTTTTTTATTCAAAATATTCACTAATTTGTTAACTATAACATGAAATATCTGATATCCCGATTGTCAAATATGTGAAAGTGGATGTGTTTTGCTGTTTAAACAACTTTATAATGATTGCGTTAGTTGAGCTATACACGTTATGGGCGTCGCCATGTTAGTTTGTGCCGCAGGTTCTGTTGGATTCACAACATCTTATATGTATTTAAACATCCGAAACCTAAAATAAACATTATGTGGTTGAAAACACTGCATATTTGTGATATATGAAAAGCGCTGCGTGCGTCCATCTCTGGTTTAGCGCCAGCCAAAGCGCACACGCACATTTGAATTTGGCTATTGATCACGTTATGCGCTGCACTGAACGTTCTAATCACACCGGTGTGATCGTACGCGTCAAAGGGATAAATAAAGTAATAAAGTAAAATAATGGATAATAATTATATAATAACGAAAAATTAAAATACACCCCCCACCCCCGACGATATTATCGTCCATCACGATGTTTTACTGTAAACATCGTCAACTGCCAATTTAGGGGACATCGCCCAACCCTAAGAAGAATGATAAAAAGAAAATAGAAGGTGCGTGATCACCTGCAGGGAAAAGATCTCCTCGTCACTGCTGACACTCATCTTGGCCTTCTTACTGCCCTCCGGTCGAGACGCAGATGAAGATGATTCTTTAACGATGCCTGCCAGATCAGATTTGCATTATTATAACTTTTTAAAAGTATACATTTTAAAGAAGTGTTTACTTTTATTCAGCAGTGTATGTGCAATCTAAATGAACTTCATTCACATACAGACAAACTTACTTCGTTTGGTGGTAGAGGGGTTCTTGCTTGGGGTTTTGGTCTCCTGGTCTTTCCTGAAGTTGCTCTCTTCAGTTTTCCTGTCTCTGCCTGGGCACGCACAGACACGCACCTCAAAAGACCTGCGGCCCAGCATCTGACCACTGCAGGCCAAGAGTAAAATCAGATTTTATGATCCTTTGTGCCCACATACAAATGCAATTCACTAACAGAGAAATAAAACATGCACTACTTACTCCTGAGTCTCCAGAGTGATGATTGTGAGGATGGGCCGGCGGTTCATGCCACCCATGCAGCTACTATTGCACATGTAATTATATAATACTGTGGTGAATCCCGCTCCCAGCTACAAAAAAAAAAAAAAAAGAACAGGAAAACATGACATTACAAATTAGAAATTAATTGAAAATTGTCATTTACTTGACTTCATTATTCAATGTAAATCTTGCTGTCTAATGCGGTTTCAGGTTAATATATTGAGACTGACCTGAGGAGCTTCATAGGGCACCACTACACTGTGCCTGGAGGTGCTGTCATCTTCCTTGTAAGTAGCACGTAAGTTTCCTTCCACTCTGATCAGATGAGCAGCAGGAGCCAATCCTGAACAGGGAGTACACAGACCTGTTAATGGCTTTTAGTGGAACAGGTAAGAGAGCTTATAGCTGGTGTTGTCCTGTACAATAGTGCGAGATGAGAAAGAATACGTCAATACCATCAGTATCAGGTGTTCTCTCATGGTGGGGGCAACGTCGGACCACCTCAGCCACATGCTCAGACTTTTTATAAATGGCAGTTGCTCTGAGCAACGAGCCTTGGGGAGGGGCAATGTCCACCACCATTTGAACTGGACACGTTTTCGCCAACTGGCAAAAGAGCTTGTTCAGGTCTGGGGAGTACTGCAATCAGAGAAAAAGAAGATATGCTTTAAACTCAGTCACTATAAGATTCATATAATGGGTTAAGATAGCTGACTAGCTGTCCAAAAATCGACTACTAGTTGATTTGTTTGGCCGATTATTTTATCTAGATCTTTTTTTCTCAGCAGTGGTACATTAAAGCGGATGTTTCGAAGAGAGGATTTATTGGGCTGACAGTGAGCTAACATCAATTGTCAGCACAGTAAAAACCCTTCTTCGGGTTATTTCTTCTCTAAATTCGTCCCCTTTACCACAGTTGTGGCTAACTCACACCCTTTAACAAAAAACCTCATTCAGACAGGCTGATTTTGAAAATATGTATATGCTAATTCCTAATCAACACATTTAATATGCATTTGTGTTATGCCAGAAAAACTAAGTAATAAAATAAATAAAATTCAAGTCTATGTTTTAAATAACCAAAACTTAGTAAATTTAACTGGTAAAAGAAAAAGAAAAAAGAACAAACAGAAAGATAAGCAATCATCAACAAAATTCTCAAAAACGTCACTACAAAAGCTCACAGACCTGGGGAATTTTTTTTTTAATTCAGACAAATAATTAAATTG